>NC_137160.1:2087351-2204851 GCF_951394435.1 Stenella coeruleoalba | reverse complement strand
ATCTCTGAGCAGGGGCTTCAAGAATTATCTGGGACATATATACACTACCAAACGTAAAATAGATCGCTAGTGGGAAGCAGCCGCATAGCACAGGGAGATCAGCTCTGTGCTTTGTGACCATCTAGAGAGGTGGGATAGGAAGGGTGGGAGGGAGGGAGACGCAAGAGGGAAGAGATATGGGAACATATGTATATGTATAACTGATTCACTTTGTTATAAAGCAGAAACTAACACACCATTGTAAAGCAATTATACTCCAATAAAGACGTTAAAAAAAAAGAATTATCTGGAAAACGTTAGTTTTTTCTTAAAGAAAAAGTGTCCTCTGCAGAGGGAATAGTGAGTGCTTTGTGTTGGGAGAAACTAGGGAAAAGTGTGACTAGAGAGGAGGGGGGAGGGGGAGGGGAGAGTGGGGGAGGGAAGAGCAAGGAAAGAAGAGAGTGGAGGAGGGGGAAGTGTGGGAGCGAGAGACTGAGTGGGGAGAGCGAGGGGGAGAGTGGAGGAGGGAGAAATGGGGGAGGGGAGAGGGAAAGGGGGAGGGGAGGGAGAGGGGGGAGGGGAGGAGTAGGGATTTCCAGAGGCAGAGCGGATCTATTACTGTCCACAGTAAAGAGGTGGCGTTTTTTTTTCTTGCGGCACACGGGCCTCTCACCGTTGTGGCCTCTCCCGTTGCGGAGCACTGGCTCCGGACGTGCAGGCTCAGCGGTCATGGCTCACGGGCCCAGCCGCTCCACGGCATGTGGGATCCTCCTGGACTGGGGCACAAACCCGTGTCCCCTGCATCGGCAGGCGGACTCTCAACCGCTGCGCCACCAGGGAAGCCCCAGCATCTTAATTTTTAGAGTAATCTCTCCTTGGTGTTTCTTCAGTGTTTTATCATTTAAAGAAGCATTCCTAAACAGTTTTTTCATTTTTGCTAGTTTTTAAAAATACGACTTTAGTCTCTAAACAATATATTTTCATCCTCTGTTTCTCTTACAATTAATTTCCTGAGAAGTCTGGGTGCCAATTGCTTCTTAACGGTGGGATTTAGAGTGTTCTATTTCCTGTAAGCTGACATTTACATAGAATTAATAAGGGGCGGGGTTTGTTGTTTTCTTTGTTTTCTGTTGTTTTGTTTTGTTTCTGCAAGACTAATAGTGGCGGCATTTCCTTTCTTCTTTTTGTGACATTAGCAGCTGTTGGAGCTTGGTGACTGTATCCATTAATCTGCTGGGGATTGTGAAATGATGATCCCCTAACATTTCACTTTTTCCGTTTATTCGGTTGAATATGTCCATAAAGAGGCACTGATGTGCATCTACTCTTTAGATAACCAGTGATACTGTTCATGTAGGAAAGGCATCATAAATGCTTCATTCTTAGTTTTCATTTACCTCTTTTTGGGGTAATCAGTTTTTTCATATTGTCCTCCAAAAGGACTGAATTAGTTTCCTATCATTGCCATAATAAATTACTACAAACTTTTGTGGCTTAAAGCAACACACATTTTTGTAAATCAACTGTATACTCCAATATAAAACAAAAATAAAAAAAATGTTGGAATTCTGAAGAAAAAAATAAAAGCAACACACATTTATCATCCCTCAGTTTTGTTGTGAGAAGCCTGAAATGGGTCCACGGGCTGGGTTCCTTCTGGAGCCTCCGGGGAAAATCCATTCCTCTGTCTTTCCAGCTGCTGCAGGTGCTTGGATCCTGGCTCCTTCATACATCTTCAAGGTGAGCAGAACATCTTCCCTCCTCCCCGACTCTGCTTCCGCCCTCACATCTTCTCTCTCTGTATCTCTGACCCTCCTCCTTCCCTCTCGGGAAGATCCTTGTGATGACCTCAGGAGCACCCAGATAATCTTGAGACCCTCAGCCCCATCACATGTGGAGAGTCCCTTTGGACGTACAAGGTCAGAGAGTCACAGGTTCTGGCGACTGAGACATGAACCTATTTGTGGACCATTATTCTGCCCACCACAGTGACCTTTTTTCTTAAGTTTTATTTTAAACATACAGATGTAAACATATCAGATGGGTTTCAATCAATTGCCCATCATTATAGAAATTCTAATTGTCCTTCCCCTACATTAGCTAGTAGGACCCTACATTCTTTGTACACACCGTAGTAATCTTTTTTAGTTCCTTGCTGTATGGTATAACTAGTGACTTCCAAGAAGCTCTCGTTCCTCTCTGTGGGAAATCGTATTTCGAACCCCAAATCTGTCCATTGTATCAGTGATTGTTTCTAGGCGTTACCATTTCAAATTTGGGATAAAGAGTTTTAACTCAACCCCTTTTATCTTACATTTGTATCTCCTGCCTCCTGAGGTGATAGAGCTAGAGATGATAGAGCTAGAATTTTCCATAGTTACTCATTTTCTTTTTGTCCACATTGTACATGTAAGTCTCAAAATTATACCCACCTGGCGTTATACAGCCTATGTCCCATTCTCCATCCATTTTTTTTAGCCTTCCCACATCTGCATTGTCAGAGCCTGTAGCTATTCCTTTTAATGCCCATTCAGTTTCCCTTCAACAAATAGTTATGTATTTAGTGCTCACCACCAACACTTGTGTCAATGTCTTTCCAGCCATCTTAATAATCTGAAACTCATTTTCCAATAGATCTCCCAGAAAGGATTGATGAAAACAATATTTCTGGTTTTTGTGTATGTTGATTAGCATTTTTCTGTGGGCTTTATATTCAAAAGTAAATTTGAATAGATGAAAGTTCCTGATTCACATTCTTTTCCTTGATTTTCTTAAATGTGTTACTCCATTTGTTTTTGTAGCATAAGCCTTGCTGTTAAAATTTCATGAAAATCTACTTTTTCCTTTATAATGCACTTGGTCTTTTGGCTTCAATTCCCAACTGATTTCTTTTTTCTTTGACTTGAATGAGTCATAATGCTGGGCTTTCTAGATTAATATTTTCAGATACATCTGTAGTTTCAATACGTAGTTTCAAATCTTTTAAAAATAATGATTATTTCAGGAGAGTTTTCTTGAATTATAGACTTCAGTATTTCCTTGTTTGTTTGCTCTGATTTCCCTCTTTATGGACTCCTATTATACATGTGTTAGAAATTTTTCTTTTTCTCTCAATATTGGCCCCTTTTTCTTTTTTCCTTTTCATCTCTTCACTTTTTTGACTTTGCTCATTTTCATTCTCTATTCTCACAAGACATTTTCTCTTCTTCTTTTCTTCTGTGTTCATTCTAGCTTAGTATTCAATTCTAAAGCGATATTTATCTTATTTTTTTCTTTCTATTAAGTTATATCACTTAATTTCTAGGGTTTTTTGGTTACGATATCAATATAGGTTGTTCTTTCACTTGCATCATTTTCTTAACATTTTCCGCCTTGTTCTGAGATGGTAGGTCATACTTTTGTATGTCTCTTTGGCATGTTTTTCTGGCTTTGTGTTTATTATCTACAACTATATTGTCTTTTTTCTTTATCATCATAACTTGGTGGGAAAGTTGTCTCTGTATTTTTTTTTCTTTGCGGTACGCGGGCCTCTCACTGTTTTGGCCTCTCCCTTTGTGGAGCACAGGCTCCGGATGCGCAGGCTCAGCAGCCATGGCTCACGGGCCCAGCCGCTCCGCGGCATGTGGGATCTTCCCGGACCGGGGCACGAACCTGCGTCCCCTGCATTGGCAGGCAGACTCTCAACCACTGCGCCACCAGGGAAGCCCGACTCTGTACTTTTTTGTTGTGCATTTTTATGTGAAATTCGCTTGGTTGAACCTTCAGGAAAGGTGTCCTTCAATGTTTGACTCATGGCTTCAGGGAGCTCCCTCAGCTGCCCTTTGTGTGTAGCCTTCAAAGCAGGGTCGCTGCTTTCTGAGGTCTCCTGGCTGCCCCTGCCACTGTACCTGGACATTTTCTTTTATTAGTCTCCATTTTCCCTGTCCCACTAAATTTGGATCCTGTGCCCAGAAACTCACCCTGACTATAGCGTCCTGTCCTAGAAGAGATACTGAGTTGGATAGTTTTTGGAGTTCATGAAGCCTTGGCTACTCCAGTCTCATAAACTTCCCCACAAACCCTTCTTTTTTTTTTAACATCTTTATTGGAGTATAATTGCTTTACAATGGTGTGTTAGCTTCTGCTGTATAACAAAGTGAATCAGCTATACATAAACATATATCCCCATATCTCTTCCCTTTTGCGTCTCCCACCCTCCCTATCCCACCCCTCTAGGTGGACACAAAGCACCGAGCTGATCTCCCTGTGCTATGTGGCTGCTTCCCACTAGATACACACCCTTCTTCGTGGGCTAGTCACCTGGCTACACCTTCCCAGTTTCTGCTGCTCCTCTCCAGTTGCTGTGGTTTCTGTGGAGTTCAGTTGGCTAATGTGGCCCATCAGATGTTTCTACAGGTCCTCCTGCTTCCTCACAGACAGAACATGGGCCACCACCCAGACGTGGTTGTTGTCCTCCACTCTCTGATGATGGGATTTACAAACTCACATGGCGCTGGAGCTTCACTATGAATGCTCATGGCTTTGGCTTTTGCTCTCTAGTCTCTCCTAGATGCTCCTGTTCAGCAGTGAATTTGGGGAGATTAAAAATTATGCTGCCTTGACTACCATCTGCCCAGAATACCTAAAAGTCATGGATCCTATTCTCAGGAGATGGACCACAATTGGGGTATTTTGAGCAGAGAAATCAATTGATCTGTGTGTGGAGAGAGATTCTGGGGTGGGTATTGGAGGGACAGGAGTGGAGGCAGGCCAGCCGACAGGTGACCACCAAAGAAGAGGGGACTTGCATGGGGTGGAGGCCTGGGGAGGAGGAGAGAGTCAGGTCTATTCCAAGCTGAAGATGCTTGTTCAGGGGCATAGGAGGAAGTGGACACATATGGGAACTGATGATGATTCTGAGGTATGAGGTATGAATATTAACTGGAAGGTGATGCCCTTTTCTGAATTGGAAAAGCTGGGTTAGAAGAAGGTTGGGAAGGGCATGGAATTGGCCATTTAGGATGTGTTGTATCTGAGAGACATGTCGAGCACCAAGTAGGACTGTTAACCGCAAGTCGGCTGTTGGCGTTTGGAACCCAGGTGGGAGATCAAGCAGGGACAAGTCACTATGAGCTGAGATCTGTTTACTTCAGGGAGGGGGGCCCAATACCTGACTCTGAGGTTGGCAAAAGTGGGCAGATCCAGCAGCAAAAGAAAAAAAGAAATGAGCCATCAGTGAGTGTCCTGTAGGAAAACTATGAGAGATTTTTTTTCCTGGAAGTCAAGTGAAAATTGCATTTCACCTTATTCAGATAAGAGGCACTTGGCCTGGGTTAGTGAGCATGGGCATAGGAGGGTAGAGAGAGAGTCAGAAATAATTAAGAAGACAAACTGGTAGAAACTGGTAGCTGGCTGGATTTTAAGGTGAGGAAGACCGAGGTGCACAGATGATTTCTTGGTGTCTCGCACAGACTATTGAGTGGACACCAGCTTCTGAGGTAAATAATGATGGAAAAAGAGAATGAAAATCTTAACTTTCTTTGAAGCAGAGGTCGGGGGTCAACCATGCATTTCCAGATGGATCTCGTGCTCCTTCTGATGAAGTTGGTGGGAATGCAAACATGAACTTGACTGCATGTGTGTGCCTAAAGGGCTCCATGGCAACTTTCCTACATATGACACGGATAGAACACAGTCAAGAGATAGTTCCTTAGTGGTTGCTCAGAGTGGGAAAGGGAATTGATTAAAAACAATTGTAGGGAACTTTCTAGGTGTTGGAAATGTTCCATCATCTCTCCATGATGATTTCACAGGTGATTACAACTGCCGAGCTCATTAAACTGAACAATTAATATATGTGAATTTTATTGTACACTAATTATAACTTAATAAAAATAGCCATTCCTCAACTGAAGGAAATCAGTTATTGATTATGAATATTGCCACCTCAATAAGATCAGAAGAGTCACCCATTGGCCTATATCACATACATCTGTTACGCTTTCCAGATAATAACACAGCATTCTCCAAAGACCTCCACCCTCATTTCGGGTGGAAAACCACTGACCTAGAATATACTCTCATAAGTGAATGAAAGTCTGTTGTAGAAATTCTGAGGAGGATGGGTCGTGTCCTCTGTTGGAAACTGGACTGGGGGTGAGGATGCTGATTCCAGACAGGACAAAGGCAGGATGCAGGTGTGGGGCATCCTCATTGTTGACCTGGACGTGCTGTCCTGCTGGGGAACTTAGGACCCCCCGGGGAGGAGGTCATCCAGGCAGGTCATGGAGGATAAGCAAGTCAAGAAGTTTAAATAAGGGCGGGGTTGGGAGGTCAGACACAAGGAAAGGCTCTTGGATCCAATAGCCTGGAACCCAAAGAACTTCTCTGAGAGAGGAGCCCACACTGCCTCTCGAAAATGTGTGATTTATTGACGCCTTATTATACATTTACGACAGGCTTAGTTCCTTACTATCCTTACTTCCAGAGACCTCCTGGTCCCTCACCGATAATAGAGCTTCAGTGTTGGGGTTGATCCACTTTAAGGGTCATACAGCCATGATGTTTAGGACAAAGCTGAGGCCCATGGAGCTCTCAGTAAAGGCTGGCCATGCTACCTGCTGGACGCTCTGGGCAGGGCTTACACACGCAACGAACTCGCCACCAGATCCCACGGACTGGGAGTGGGGTCCTTGTGCGCATACAGCGTGTGACGTCTGTGCAGAGCATCATGGAGCATCGGCATAAAAACGACCCCCATGTCATCAGACTCAGCCTTCTCACGTTCAGTGAGAAAAGTGTATCTCAGAGGCTAAGTGCTCAGTTTCTCAGCTGAGGTGACATTGGACCTGTGGAGTGAGGACCAGAGCCCACGCCTGTCTCCCCAGATCTGAACTCTCTCCCTGGGGGTCGCCCCTCTCCATCCGCCAGCCCCACCTCCTAGCAGAGACTGGGAGGGGCTGCTCAGCGACAGCCCTGTCGCCCACCTTCTCACCCTGAGAGCCCTGGTAACACAGACCACGTATTTTTAAAATTAAACAGTTAAAGACACGGTGGGTAGGAAACAAACTATTGAAGCTCCTTTTCAAGTAGACAAGGGAGCGAATATCCTTTCCCTTGTAATGAACGTATTTCTGATCTCATTGTACTTGAGACGGAAATCAAAGTTTATAAATTCCCTGTGCACTTTCTTCAAATTTCCTATATACACATTTCAGTGGCTTTACTTTTAACTATAAGATGTGAATTCTCTTTGTTTGGCCAAGGTCATCGGAAAAAGTAAATTTTAAGAAAGAGTCCATTTCCTACTTAGTGTTCAGAGAGCAGCAGATTCTACCTCGAAAGTATCCACCCTTGTTTACACATTTAAATGAAAATCAAGGTCGTGGACAGCTCTTTATACCAAAATGGGAAATCCATGAAAATAAACACAGCCTCTTAAAGTCAGGTACTCATTTTTAATCAACAGTGTGCAATTTGGGGCCCTTTGAGAGGGGCACCTTTGGCTGAAACAAAGAGAAATAGGTGACTTTCAAGTGAAGAGAGTTGTTCACATGGATTGTTTGGTTTTAGTGTCAGATAAATGTAAAACTGGCCCTTTTTTAAAAGACGGACAAGTGCAGTAAAACGTCTCCCTAGTAGATTATTCACATGTTGCTAATGAAACCACACATCTGCATTTTTAGACAACCTGGGCAGGTGGGGACTGACCCTCCGGGCACTCCAATCTCCAATTCGAGGGGGGCAGCCCGAAACGGGGCCTGAGGCTCCTTCGAGGTTGGGCCCGTGGACTTGTCACAAGCTGGATACAAATGGAGCAGTGTGAGACCTTTATTAGACTAACAGATATTGTGTGTACACAGACATTAGCTAATCTATTGGACTTAGCCAGGCATTCTAAGAAACTGATTTACTGGACAAATACAAAATCATCCACGTTTAACCTTTAAGCTTACAGAACCCGGGCGTCTTATTTATTTGTGGCTTGCTTTCTTTCTCCTTTAATTCTCCCTCTTCTCTCTCTCTCTCTTTTTTAAGTGAAGAGAAGATTGAGACTTTGAATGGTGTGTAAGGAAGAATGCTCCGGATTGTCTATTTATTAATTACACAGCGTTTGCCACGCGAGCCATCCGGTGATGTCACTGACAGTGGATATCAAATGGTGTCTCAGAATGAGAGTTGAGTGACTAAGACACATTCACTGGTTCAAAGCTGTTAATAAAAATTATGAAATGACATAAGGGGGTTGACGACACAGGAGTGGAATAGGTTCCCCAAAGCAGGTCCCCCTGCACCCTGGCTGTGTCCCTGGCTTCAGCTGTGCTACGTTATGAATTTTGTCACCACCCGCTCCCAGCGCCAGGCATCTCTGAAGGGCAGATGACCCAAATGAATGCAAATCGAATTAGGTTTCCTCTCAGAAACTTTAATACCATAAATGAGAAAAAGCATTCATCACAAATAACTAGGGATTGTATACCAAAGTGCTGGAAGAAAATCAATAAACTTTCAGCTGCTCTCGGCCTATAAATGTAAATGAGAACAGATATAAAGCTGATATGCACTAAAGAAAGGTTACTGAGGGAGCAACACATAACACGAGGAAATCAATTGAATAAACTTGAAAAATGATTCAGATAGAGTAGATATGAACATAGAAAATCAATCATATAATTTAAAGAATAAACAGCTTGAACCTCACAAATCTCCCGTATGGTTTTCGAGGGTAGGATTTTTAATTTAGCATTGATATAATGCCAAGCTATGAGAATCTGCAGATGGTCGAGGCTGGGAAGAAAATCAATTCATTCTTGTTCTACGGTCTTAAGGGGTATTTGATATTTACAGCAGGGCAGCATGAATCCTTGTATAAATTTACATTTTAAGAGATAAAGGGCCTCTGTATTTTGTCTTGTTATTGTTAATAGAAACTGTCTACTTTTATTCTGTCCACTTTCTGGAGAAGCGGAGCTGTCTTTGTGTTGGTGTGTGTCACAGGTAATTCTCCAGGCTTTATTTTCTTGATACACAAAGTTTTGCTTTGTGCTTTTTTTTCTTCCTCCCTGCAAGGCAATCGAGGTGACATAATTGCATCAGTGCTGCAGAAATATAGGCTGCAATTTCGGGGAAAAAACAATTCCAGACAAGTTCATTTATATATTGCGTGGAGGTTGAGAGGTTAAGAAAATGTGACAGGATACAAGTAAATGTATATGTAAATCCAAGAGACTTTCATTGCACTTATAATCAGTTATTTGCCTTTCTGCTTCCAACTCAGGGATTTCTCATTAGGAAAAGCTGAAGAATCAAATTCACCCGCAATCTTACAGACACCGAGTTGGAGGTCTGCTCCCCAAACTTTAGATGCTCATAACTCTGACACACGCAGACAAATGTCTTTGAGCACCTGTATCATCGGAATGATTTGCGGTGTTTATTTGCCTAATGGAAATGGATATCATGGCATTAGAGGTGTCTTTCTCTCTAGCTCTGTCCCTCCTCATAAGTCCCCGCATTCCAGGGGAAGAGAGCTGGCCTTCCTTTTCTCCACAGGCGCTGTGGAAAACCACCCAGGGGGCTGCGACCACTTCTTTAATTTCCAGAGAATTCCACTTAGTGAAAATGCTCAATTTGATTTCTTTGCTGTATGAAAGTAGACACAACTGCAGCTTTTCTTTTCATGAATTGAACAACCTAGATGCTAATACTGTTTGTAGTTTATTCACCCCAACGGGAGCAATCAGTCGGAGAAGTGGGGCAGAACATAGAGCCTCTTTTGGAAAAGTCCTGTGTCCGATGCCTTTCCACTCTGCTCCTAGGGTTCTTAATTCAGAAGAGGTCCTGAGACAGTCTAGGGATGAAGGTCATGAAAGAAAAGAGAAAAGTGGTGAATATATATGGAATACATGCAATCTTCAGTAACGAGAAGACGGCAAATGTTTCAAATGCATTATAGACACACGTGTGTGTGTGTGTGTGTGTGTGTGTGTGTGTCCCTTTACACCATGAGTATAACAACGCCCAGTTGTTAGTGGGGAGTTAGTTTGTTTAGAGATGGGGATTCATTTTTTTTTTCAGGCCATGACTTTTAAAACAAATGCATGGAGATTTCTGATTCCAGAAAGCTGGAGCTGGACATACTATTCCCTGATCCTCTCACTACTGCAGCCGCTGCATTAAACACCCAGAAGAAGCCCTGAGGCAGAGGGAACGGAGACTGTGCCTGGGGCGTCGGGACCAGAGGGCTCAGTGGTAAGTCTCTGGGTGTTCCTTCTGCCTCAGAGGTCCCGGACTTAGAGAAAAAGAGAACGCAGCCCAGAAATGCAACAAGTGCAGACAAAGAACGAGCTCCAAGAGCAGCCTGTTTTCCGGCCAAAAGGCTGGCAAAGGGGCAGCCCAGCAGGACTAACAGCCTTCAGACAGTAACCGCTCCACCCAGCCAAGCACGGCAAGAAAAACCTATGACTACACTGCCATCCTGCCCACAACGGGCCCCCCGCCCTCTCCCTTGCGCTGGTGTCGGGGAGGGTCAGGCTGCCCCCGCCCAGGGTGACGAGCATCAGCGTGGGTGGAAGGTCCCCCGAACAGAATACTCAAGGAAGATCCAGAATCTTGAAACAGAAGAACCAAAGGAATCTGTCAGCTAAAAATACAACATTCATTTAAAAAACTCAGTGGGTAAGTAAGCTCAGAAAAGAGGAGAAACGGTAGAAGAAAGTGTGTGTGAACTGGAGGAAGAAGGAAAGAGCCCCCCAGGGAGAGCAGCAGGGAAAAGAAACGGGAAAGATGGAGCCACACCTCTGGCACTGCAGGCCAGTGAGAGGTGAAGGTCCTCGAGTCCCCGAGACAGCATGGTTGGAGGGTCTGGGGAAGCCTCTCGAAAAATAATGCCTGAAAAGCTCCAGAGCCACAGATTCAAGAGGGTGAATGAACCACAAACAAGGAAAGCCCCGAAGGATCTGGGGCCGAGACTTGTCATAAGCAAACTCCTGGAAATTAGGGGGAGCAAGTCTTTCTCCCGGTCCACGTGCCGCAGTCCTCCCACGGTCCGGCCCAGGCCACGCGACACGGCGGAGTCCTCGTGGGGTAAGGACCCGGCAGCCTTGAGGACCCAGTAAGGCCACAGACGTGAAGGACCCGCCCCAGTGCCTGACTCATTGCCAGCACTGAGGAACGTTCTTTATTTTTTAAAGCAGGGACTTTTGTCGGCGTATCAGCAGAGGGGACACTGTTATTCCAAACGGTGTTCATAGGCGACGGATGCTGCACACTCAGGCAGCACCGTCTCCTCCGCACCGAGTCTACACTGACGTGCTTCTTTCCCGCAGGTGAGTAGTACCCGAATCCCAAAGAACCTAATTCCTCATCCACAAAGTCAAAAGGTTACAAGACATTTGAGGGACAGGGTAAGTATGTTAACAAGAAAACTGTGCTCAGAAGAGCAATTTTCTTGCGTGACACGGCACTATTTCATATTGGGAAGTTATCATACTATCAGTGGAGCAGGTAATAAAGTGGTGTTCCCGATGTCTCAGCCATATTTATGTGACACAGGTCACTGAGACCTTGTTTCCTCTATTCCATAGCGTGTTTCAGGACTATTCTCTGCCTATGTTCCAGAAGAAGCACATTCCGTCACCAAATCCGCGGATTGAACATTTGAAAAGTGAGCGAAGAAGCATCACTAATTTGGAGTTTTCAAGCCGTGTCCGAGGGAGGAGGGCCTCGCCCTGCAACGCTGGAGCATTCATGGAGCCACGTCTGAACCTGGAAGGTCCAGGGGGTCAGTACATGGCTCCTCGTGTCCACGGCACCCGTGAGCAGATTGCAGGAAAATGACCACACGATTCTCAGAGCAAACACATAGGCACTCGGAATCCTGAGCTTACAACGCCAAGGTTCTTGCTCCAGCCTGGCAGCATTAGGGACGCTATTTCCTTTCCTGCCGCAGTGACAGGACTAGGGAACCCTGATGGGAACAGTGTTCTGTAAAACATGCAAAGGAGATTTGAAATAAAATATTGAGAGTTAATGCAGGTGATTGACAAGGCTAATGCAAGCATGGGCTTAAAAACGCTTGTTGTTATTTGAGGTGGGAAAGTAAAAGAGGGATTTAGCGAAGTTTGTTGTTGTTTTTAATCTTGCCAGTTTTATTTCCTTAAAGAATTTTAGGATTCTATGTGACACGGGCATTCCTTCTACACTTCCTAAGAATAAAAGCCATCCTTTTAAATCACTCAAGGGAAACTGACCTTTCCAACAGAGCTTTCAGAGTTCTTACCATCTAAAATTAAGAATATTTTGTACATATTTAACTTAAAAATGTTAGCACAGCTATCAGTTACCAATCTTGAAAGAAAGGCATGGTCCTGTGATTTCTAGAGGCAGGTCAGCATTTCTTTTAAATATGTAAACAGATTGTTATTTAGAGACTGGAAATCTCAAGTGTTGCCTTGCTTTGAACTAGATATTTTGAGTCTCAGTATCCTCTTCCTTTATGTCATGTATGTGTGTGTGGAAAAACGCATACTCGTGTGTATTTATACGATGACATAAATATATGATCATGCATTTCTATGATGAGATTTGAATACTTTCTGGATTTTCATTATGCAATTTATTTCACGAATGCATAGAATACATGGTACAGGATGCTTTATTTTCCTTTTTAAAAATATTGCCAAGTCACGTTAGCTATATTTCTAAGTCTGTCAATGAAACGCAAGCTATAAGATTGGGTTCAACGTTTAAGGACATATACAAAGGCACCTCCTCCAGGAGAAAAGACTAACAGAGACATGAATCTTTCCTTCTAATGGCGATACCATGAATACCTATCATATGGGTAGAGGAAAGCATTTTAATCATATATTGTAGAAATGCTTATGAAACTATAAAATACAGATATAATATTCACTAAACACTTACTGAAATCATCCTATAATGCCAGGAATTATGCTCAATTCTGAGACACTAATAACAAATACATTTTAAAACACATGTGCAATGACCCTGAGGACCCCTTGGTCTGCTGCAGGCAGGAAACCTGTCAGTATAATATGGGAAGAGTGACCGTGAGCTGTGATAAGGGTGCAGGAGGTGCAGAGGGGACGGTTCAGTCCGTGTGTTGGGGAGGAGCTTGGCCGCGGGTGGGGGGAGGGCCGGGCTGGTGGGCGTTGGACAAACGGACAAGGCAGGACTTCTCAGGAAGATAAAATAGGAGGGCACAGAAGAGCCGTACCTGCTCTGTGCATCGTTGTCAACCTTCGCTGAATCATAAACCTAAGAAGGACCTTTGCGGTGAGGCTGAGGACAGGCAGGACCCAGACCCTGCGGGATGAACAGGCCAGGCTCTGGGGCCAGGCACACAACACGTGGTTTCAGAGTCGGCATACGCTAGCTTTCCAAGACACCATATTCCCTCTCATGAAATGGAATTTGTAAGAGGAATTTATAACCCCATGTAGCAGCCCATCATTTCTCTTTACAATTATGACGATTATCGGGGACCTGGTGGGTCAGACTAAGAACCGTGGCGCTTCATTCTTTAAGTGGCAAGTTCTGTAGAATGTAAAAGTCAACATGGAGCCTGCTCCGGGTCTCGTGTTGGCGCCTCCGCCCAGCAGAGGGTGACAACATGCTGCAAGAGCAGAGGCCGGAGGCAGGAAGGCCAGTGAGGCCGTGTGCGAGCTGGGAGCTGGGCAGGGGGAGCAGGGGCCACACGATGATCGCTGTGCCCCTGGGACTTGCTGGACGCTATGATCTCAACTGTTCCTGGATGCCTGCAACGTGCCGGGAAAATGCTAGGAGCTCAGTCTTAACTATTCCTGATGTTTCCCAGAGGATCCTACCCCAAAGCGACTGGTTTCTCAAACGGTGTACTGACTGCATGTGTCCCATTAAGGACGATGAGACAGTTTGGAAGCCGCTAACTGACTCTTTTAAAGTTAGAACTAAATTCCAGAAAAATCATAAAACACCAAAAATGATATGCATATAAAATATATCTTTTTCAACAGTTATTAGCATTTGTTAATGGAAGAATACAGCCTTTTAAAGCAGATTTGAGATATCACTGACATAAAAGTTGTATATGTTTGAGAGGTACAGCATGTTGTTCTGATATACGTCTACACTGTGAAACGCTCACCACAGTCAAGCTAATTAGCACATCCGTCGCCCCACCTGGTGACTTTGTAGGTGTGCAGAAGAATATGGAATGAGGACGCTTAGATTTAAAAAAGAGGAAGGTGGTATTTATGAACTGGAGACTTATTACTCTAATCTAGATCCTTTTTTTTTTTTAACATAGGTAGTCTGTTCTCTCTCTCTCTTTCTCACACACACACACACACACACACACACACACACACACAGAAGTAGGAACTTTCTGGGCGTACCCATTGGGCATATCTTTGCAAACTTAATCCTAACGATACTAATCTAGTTACCTGAGAGCAGGACAAAGAATAAATGTTACAACTGATTAGAATTTCTCCTCTCTCAATATGTTAAACCAGGAACCAAATTAGTGGAAATCACTTGGGGTAGAAGCAGCATCTGAAAAGGCTTATGCAAGCCTTTTGTAAAAAGGACCCTGAGATGTTGTTTGGGATAAACCCAAGGTAGAGAATCCTGCAGGGTGCAGGAGAAGATATATTTATTATAATCTCTGTTAACTAGAAAGACGGAAGGAGGTAAGGCACTTACTGTGAGCCTACTAACTGCTGGCGTTGCACCTTGTGTTTACATATGCAATCTTATATTTTAAAACTATCCGTTAACCTTCACGAACCCTGATGAGGCAAATACTATGATCCCTCTTTGAAGGTCAGGAAAAGACTTTCAGAAGAATGAGGACCCGGGTGGGTAGGGACCACGGAGCTGGAGTTCCCATCCATGTATGACTCGAAGTCCCATGGTGAGAAATCTAGATGATGGTGAGCACACATCAGGGGTGAGCACAGACCTCAGTTACGAGCGGGGGCCCTTTGTTCAGACACAAATGGGTGCAGATTCATTTACAAGCTCTAAATCTTGGTATATTCACTTATTCTCTCAAATACTCACTTTCTCCATGTTCAAAATGTAACTGAGATTTATTGTAAGGATTAAGCAAACACACATACAAAAGAGCGTCGACCAGAGTAGGTACTGCTACTAAGATAAATGTGTGATGCTTACTATGACTTCACTGTTGCCGTCATTTTGAGGATTGTTTTTTTTCTCCTGCAATATAAGCTGCATTTTACCGCACTGGCCTTTGAGATTTCTGATTTAAGTCTTCGTTCCACTGGAAGGGTAATAAAGAGGCTTTGGTGGGCCCAAGACTGTAGTAAAAAGAAATTGTGTCCATCCCTATGGTCTTTGTTTTTGGTTTTTTTCGGTACGGGGGCCTCTCACTGTTGTGGCCTCTCCCGTTGCGGAACACAGGCTCCGGACGCACAGGCTCAGCGGCCATGGCTCACGGGCCCTGCTGCTCCACGGCACATGGGATCCTCCCGGACCGGGGCACGAACCCGTGTCCCCTGCATCGGCAGGCGGACTCTCAACCACTGCGCCACCAGGGAAGCCCCAACCCCATGGTTTTGACATGTGTGAGAACTCTCAGACTTATTTCTAGTCAAAGCTCTCTGAGTTGAATATTTACATAGACTTTATTTCAGTGTACATCCTAGTAACTTTTCGTGCCATTCTATTTGGTCAAAGACGCAAAGAAAAAATAAACCAAGGGACCAAACAACAAATATTTATGCCTCCACAGCTAAAACCTCAATAGAAGTAGCCTAAACAAATTATTTTCTTCTTTTTTAATGATAATTCTAAACTTATGCCTTGAATAAGATCGTTACAACACTATGTTCAATTTTCCAGGCATATTTCATTTCAAAGCCAAAACTAGGTTTTGTCCATACTCTTGTATCCCCGTAACTGAAAACAGGATCAGGTCCTCAGACATGACTGCTTGGTCGACGCTGAAGTGCTGAGAACA
The DNA here is from genome assembly GCF_951394435.1 of Stenella coeruleoalba. NCBI lineage: Eukaryota > Metazoa > Chordata > Mammalia > Artiodactyla > Delphinidae > Stenella > Stenella coeruleoalba. The sequence goes on along the minus strand of NC_137160.1, from coordinate 2,188,902 downwards.
GCCGGGCTCCTCGAAGGCTAGTCGTTTGTAGCTCAGAGTCAGTGTCTTGGCACACGGTCCGTTTCCCTCTTGGTCTCCCTGCAACATCTGGTGCTACGGATCTTAATAAATTACTACACTGCAGCCAAGTTAACGGTAATAGAAATTCTGCACAAGAAACCCAATGGCAGACGATTCTGGTGCACACCCGCCCTTAGAGACGAGGAAGGAAGAGGGGGAAACCTGATGGGGTTTCCATCACCTACCTGGGCCTCCTTGGGACCCAGCATCAGTGAAAGCTTCTCATGGCTTTTGTTTCCTCATCTTTGAAACGATGAGGGTGTAAGTCCTCCCTTGAAGGGTTTCTATTAGGATTAAGGGTAATGAAGACAACGCGGAAGGTACCTGAAATCCCGGCCCCACTACAGGAGTGCTGCTTTTACCCCAGTAATCACATGCCCAGGTGAGGACCACTCCGCCAGGTTGTGAGAGATGCTCAGAGAGAAAGTTCCTCTGCCTCCGTCACCTGGCTTGTGTCTCTTCTGCAGATTCAGGAGTCTCCCCCATAACACCTGGCAAGAAAGACAGGTGAGTACAGGTCTTTCCGATACACCACTGACAGCCACCTTAGATAGTGAGCTCCTGAAATATTGTCAGGGGGCAGGGACCTGCCTTTTGACCCCCCCAAGTCATTTACATCAAGTTGAACAGAACGACTCATGGAAAAGGAATTTGAAACCCGAAGCTTCAGTGTTGCTCTCAGTTTCCTTTAGTTTCCTCCCAGTTTCCTCATCACGACTTGAGAAGGACAAGAGTCGGGAAACAACAGGGTGTGGTCCACACCATGTAGCACAGCTCCTGGCACCCGGGAAGCCTTGGCGACCCATCAGAATGAAGGATGTCATGACAGCCAGAACCCGTTGGACCAGTATTATTTCCATCTCATTTTAAAGTTGTGGCCCTGCCTCTGCGGGGTTCTGTGGACGTGCCCGCTGCTCCCGCCTGCCTCAGCAGGCATCTCCTCCTTCAACAGCCTGTTGGTCCCACGTTCCAGGTGGACGGACCACCCCTCCCAACGTTCAGCCGGCACCGGGGGTGTAACACAGGCTTCTACGTACGATGCTGTGTCACAGGCTTCAGTGCCCATGGCTGTTACGTGGGATGGCATCTCCTGTGTGGGGTAGGCCGGGTGTCATAGATGTGTCACATTGCTTCTGGAGCTCACTTTTAACTCTCGTCTTGGGGGCTTGGAGGGGCTGGGAGGGCAGGGCTGAGAGCTGATGGGAAGGGAGGGAAGCAGAAGAAGGCGGGTGGCGATGGAGCAGTGTCCACGGCCCCCCAGGCTGGGCAGGAGTGCAGGTGACAGCAGCCAGGAGCGCGTGGTCCCCAAGGGGCTCACCCAACTCCAGCCACGTGCACAGAGTCACCGCGGACCGTATGCTACCGGGAGTCCGGACCCAGCAGGACGCTAAGGAGAGGCTGCCCCTAGGGAGCCTGCTGGCAGCTGCAGGGTTAAACCCAAAAGGAATGAATAAACGTGTGTGTTTCTTGATAACAAGATAGCGAAACCCATTAGCAAGGCTCATTCAAAACGTGGCTTATTTGCACAACGTATGTTTACACCCACGTGAGTGTTTGCACATGCTGCTGTCTACACACCTTCCAGACTCAACCACCCACCACAGTGAGATTGTCCACGCAGGGCGGGTTCTCTGCAACGGCGCCAGCAGTGTCGAATTCCCACTCCTCACTGCTTCCACCCGTGGGCTGGTCTAATCTCATTACCTACAAGCTATGATTCTCTCAGGGTGATCAGAAGTGAATGGGAGCAGTTTCAGACTCTGGTTGAAATGGAGGCATCGCCCATGCCCTTAAGCACTGAGTTTTAACATGCATGCTGCGCCCACTGGACGCTGAGCACTGCATCTGGCTATGGGGCACAGCAGACTGGGGGAGAGAACCTCTAACAGATGCACCCACGAGGCCTTCAAGGTGCTGATGGCGGAGTCCGCGGTTAGGAGTCAGGATGGCCTCATGGAGAGATGCTTGGGGATGAGTCTCAGATCACAGGTGGATCAGGACGGAGGCCACAGGAAGTAGCTGGGAACATTGATCCCCGTGGAGTGTGGGGCAATAACTCCAGCATGGCTGGTGCATCTGGGGAAAGGCAGGCTGAGAGACGATCAGAAACGGGGTGGAGGATTTTATCAGCTGTGGAGGGGACAGAGTCTCTATCATATGGGTGTCAGCTGGGCCTGAATTACATCCCCTCTCTAGAAAGACCCCAAGAGCCAGTGGTTCCCAGCCAACTTCATGCTTAGATCCATCTTCGATCTAATAAATACCATTCTATGGTGATTCTAACCTACGATGAAATATATAATATATTTTGCTAGGTGCTGAGGTATTTGTGCAGGTGTCAGGAACGGCTTCTGTTTCACAAAACTCATAAACTATTCTGTAATTTATGTCAGCCTTAGAAGAATGAACCAGTAAAGTGGTTTAAGAGATTTGGGAGGAAATATTAATATAATGCCATCTGATGAACTCGGCAGGGAAGGAGCATGTCAGAACACTACACTTTCTGTCTGCTTGCCCCAACAAGCAGCATTTAAAGTTGAGTGTTAATTGTTTGGCTTAAAAGTGTAATTTATTTTTCACTGCTGAATTAGCAATACTTAGGCATATGATGCACGCTTTAGTAAAGAGAGCAGATTAGCTAAGCTTTAGCGCATGAGTCTGAGAGGTTTGTGTTTGAAATTAAATGTGATCACAGAAGTGAGCCAACCTGTAACAAAGACGGGACTTGTCATTGCATAAATTAAGCATCTGTTTTGGGCTTTGCTGAAATTATTGAGTTTTATTCATAAAATATTTACACGCTGCATTTATAGCTGTTATTGCTTGGTGCCAATAGAATGAATTTTCTATCTCAGGAAGCACATGAGTCCCCCAGCTTGCTCAACGTAACCCTCAATGTCCATATGTTCAATTCAGTTTTGAATGGTTCATGAATATGGAGTCGTCTTCATTTTTTTATTGTGATTTAGGGATCAACATGGCTATATATGGAAAGTTAGATACATTTTTAATTATATTTATTGGTTTTTGGTGGAAGCAGAACAAGAGTGAGAGAAAAGTTTACTTGTGAGAAATCTGCTGTGTCTTTTCACGACTTTCAGGGGGTCCCTGAACCTCTGGGAATTATATACTCAGTCATGCATTATAAATGCTTAAGCACATTTGGAAAATTTTAGAGGGCTAAGCACATAAGAATTTCATCAAATTATATGTTGTTTTCTTAATTTAGGTTTCCGCACAGGGGAGACGCTCAAAATATTGAACGATATGGGAATGAACATTGGTCATAACAGAGTCGTTCACACTGGCCTGCACTGGATGAATTTCACCTTAGTTTCCACGTGTAATTTCCCAGGGTGGGATGGGGCAAGGGAGAAGGGAATGCCTCCCTGCTCCAAAACCTTAGAAAATCTTTGCTTTAGGATATCCTATGATTTTAGTTACAGTTGTATTTCACTATAGGAATTTCTATGTCAAAAAATATAAACTTGAATAATGTAACCGACATTAGATGTAAAAGCTATACATTCAGAAGATGGAATGTATTTCTGACTGAGTGATTACAAAAGGAGATGAAATGGCATTTGACCTTCTTTTTAAGGACTATCAAACTTTAAAATTAGGCTATTTTAAGCAGAAAGGTTGGAAATATTGCCTAATGATCTGGCATTGGGCTCTGGAGTGAAATGGCAAGCATTTTAATTCTGATTCTTACACTGATATGTAAACTTGGTAAGTTACACAGTCTTTCTAAACCTTGATTTATTCATCCATGCAGTGGGAATCTTTATAATGACCTCAGACAGCTGCTGTGGCTGAAGAATAACTTGGACTTCAGTATCTAACGAGAAGTCTTAGGAATATTTGTAATGAATGACACAGCAAAGACAAACTTGATAAAATACACACAAACAAACTCACACACACATAAACACCAAAGGCTGTCTTACCCCAATTTTTGTAGCAAGTATCTTCTAAAAATATATAAAATCAATACCAAGCCACCCATGCCCTAAACACACATTTTATCACCTTCCTATACATCTATTCATCTCAACGCCGATGCACCCTTGGGCAAGAGATGAAGATTAAACACAAGCGCTCAGTATGGTCAAGGGAGCTTAGATCAAGGGACGTGTCAGAGGCTGAGGGGTGGACGTCATTTGGGGTGGGAGGTGTGCGACTTTGGGAGAGTAGATATCCATTTCTTCTTCATAAAATAAACCACAAATGGCACGTGATTCTCTAAATACTAAAAATAATTCTGTAGATTAGTGACAAAGTGGATTTTATCGGATTAACTCTTTTCCCAACCACAGTTATAAACTCTGGACAAAATATTTTCAAAATCAGCTATTTAAAGGCACTTAAGTGTTACCCCAAACAGCAGAAATTGAAGACAATTTTAACACTGAAAGAAGAGAGCCACGGAAAAGAGATCCACTTTTTTCTGTCTTCCCCTTTGGACAGGTACCAGCTTTTCTAGGTCCTGGAGGATAGCATTCAAGCTGGGGGCATCAGTATTTCCGGTCCAGAGTCAGAAGCTGGATTTGAGGGAAGCCAGAGCTGCTGACGTGAAGAGGAAGAATCCCAGGAAGGAGGAAGGGGCTGGCCCCTAGATCTGAGTGCCAACTTCCCTCAAAGCACTGCTGACTCCTGGACTGTACATGGAAGGAGTAACACATGGTCTTGTGTTAAAATATCCACTGGCAGACGGAAAAATCAGGGGCAATCTTTCAGGAGCTGCCTGTCAATGGGGAGCCAGAACTTTGAGCACTTGCCAAGTTTTAGGGACTTGCTAAATATTTCAGGTTTTCCATTAGATCCCAAAGAGAGTAAAGTCTTATGTGTAAGGACCATGTTCTGGTGCTAAGATCTATGTATTAGGACTCAGAGATAAACCAAAATAGATACACTCACATAAGCGGCAGAAGCAATCCACTTGCAAGAGATAAGAGATTCACTGAAAATTTAATTGCCTGCTAGAAAAATAACTCAACAGTTTTTAGAGAAAGATAACAGAATCCAGAGTCCTTACAAAGTACCATTCGCAACACCTAGTACACAGTGAAAACAAACAAATTAGCTAACTACACCAAACAGGCAAATAAATAGAAACATGAAATTCACAGTCAAGGGAAAAGTCAGTCCATATTAACAGACATGTAAGTCTTCCAGATTTTGGAATTGGTTAATAACAACTTTAATATACCTATGATAGATATATTAAGGAGCCTACATGATAGATGAATAAAAAGGTAAAATAAGTGTAATAGTGAAGAATTTAAAGAGAGATATGAAAGCTGTAAAGAATTGGAAATTGGAAAAAAGGAAATCTATAACTGAAGAATACAATGTCTGAAATACAGAATTTATTAGACGGATCAACAGAAGGTGGAACACAGCTGAATGATGAATCAGCGGACTTGAAGAGAGATCAGTGGAAATTATCCAACCCAATCACAGGGAGAAAAGAGGACTAAAGCAAAACAAGCAAACAATAACAACAATGACAGAAACCTAGAGATTAATGACCTTCAGGCCAGTTTCAAAGAGACAAACATAAAAGCAACTTGAGTCCTAGGGAAAGAAAAAGCGAGGCAGAAAGTAAGAGTGAGGCAGAAAAATATACATATTTGAATAAATATCGGCTAGAATTTTAAAGATTTGACCCAAAACCTCAACCCACAGATCCCACAAACCCCCAAAACAACAAATGCAAAAACAAACAAAATAAAAATAAAATACACACTTAGGTACCTTATGGCCAAACTGTAAAAACTAGTGATTAAAAAGAAAATATCATAAGTATTGGGGGGTGGGGGAGACAAAAGAAAAATATTTTTCTAATTAGAAAAAATTCAAACCAGAATGGAGAAACTCTGTCAAATTCAGAAAGAAGGAAAGAAGGAAGGAAGGAAGGAAGGAAAGAAAGAAAGAAAGAAAGAAAGAAAGAAAGAAAGAAAGAAAGAAAGAAAGAAAGAAAGAAAGAAAGAAAACACTACCAACCTAGAATATAATGTCTACTAAATATGTCTTTCAAATATTAAGACAATGTAAAGACTTTTTCATGTAAGCAAACTTAAAGGATTTATTGCCAGCAGCCCTGAAGTATAAGAAATGCTACAGAAAATTCTTCCATCAGAAGCAAAATGACGTTATCTTAAAATAAGGAGTTATAGGAATGAATGCAGATCACTGGATACTGTAAACATCTGGGTATATATAAAGAACTATTTCCTTAAGTCTATCTTTCTTTTTAAATGTCATTCATTTAAAAGTAAAATGATTCTTTAAAGCAAATGATAAAAAATTAAACAATGTAGTTTGGAGTCTATAAAAAATGTAAAAGTGAAATATATGACAGCAGTAGTACATATTAAATGTTAACAGACTGGATGCTACAGTTAAAAGGAAGTGATTGTCATAATAGGAAAGAAAGCTAGACCAAATTATGTGTTATTTGTAAGAGGCACACGTTAAATAAAAAGAAAAAGAAACACAAATGCCAAGAGTAAAAATATGGAGAACTTTACCATATAAACACTAAGTATAATGAACCTGGGTTAGCTATATTAATATCCAGAAAAAAAATAGAACTCAAGATACATAGACTTATGTTTTAAAGATAAAATGTGAATACAAGAAGATATAATAATATAATATCAGCTTCAAAGTTCTATTTGAAGCAAAATAGAATTAAAGGAAGCAATAGACCAATCCTCAATTACAATGGAAGACTTTAATATCTCTCTCTTCATATTTAAAACAGGTAAACTGACAAACAAAATCAATAAGGAAATAGAAGACAACACTGTGAACAAAGTTGACCTAATTGATGTATGCAGACTCCTATACAGCAACGGCAAGTACATATTATTTTCAAGTGAATGGAACATTCACTGATATAGACCATACATGGTTTCATAAAGCAAGTCTCAATTAATTTAAAGGGGTTGAAGGCATAGACTCTGACCATAACAGAATTATACAAGAAATCAACAAGAATAACATATTTTTAAAATTACCAACCATTTGAAAATTAAGCAAGACACTTCTAAGAAATCTACAAATCTAAAAGAAATCTCAAGGAATTAGAACATATTTTGAACTAAATGATAATAAAAGCAGCATATCAAAATTTACAGAATGCAGCAATAGCAGTTCTTAAAGGAAAATGAATAGTTTTAAAGGTCTCTATTATAAAGAATAGGTTTAAAGTCCAAGATGTATCCTAAAGAAACATAATAGAAGGGTAAATTCAACAACAACAACAACAAAATGCTAAAGAAAGACTATAATAACAGATTGGAATATAATGAAGTAGAAAACAAAGAATGGAAAAAAATAATAAAGGCAAGAGGTGTGTTTTGAAAAAAAATAGAACTGATAAAACTTTAGCTAGACTAGTAAAGGAAAATGAGAGTACACGCATTACAAATAACAAGAATAAAAGCGATGATATGACCGCATATCCTACAGATACTAAAAAGAGAATAAGGAAACACAACGGAAAACCTTATGCCTATTAATTAAACAATTTAAATGAAATGGACACATTCCTTGTAAAACATGACAACAAATTAGTGTTAACTGGGATATAAGGTGATCCAAGTTCAGCACAGTGTATACCCAATGCCTGCTTTGCATGAGGTGGGCAATACTATTTATCAGTTGACCCATAAGATCTAGATCAACGTGGTAAAACCATCAGCGCCTAAATGAATTACGAGGAAGGTAATACATATCACCTGTTTATCTGTTGGGTTGTACTAAGCACTGAATGGTTTGTGGTTATATAAACTGAAAACAACAACTTTAAGTCCTTAAACATATAACAAAGATCAGGAGAAAAAGAATGTCTGTGAACATGGTTTTTATAGGAATAAGAAGGACACTTAAGAATTCATGTGTTTCATATACTAAAATTGAGATGAAAAGAATTTTGCTGCCCTCAGATGGATCTGGGAGCTGTAAGAGGATAATAAAGTGTCTTCCTAGAGACACAGGAAGCAAAGAAGAAAATGTTGCCTTTAAACACAAAAGCTAAGGGGGGAATTAAATTTTCATTAAATCCCATGAAAGCAGAACTGACACCTGAAGAAAACTGAAATCATGTTGTGAAAGAGAGAAAAGTCTCTGGAAGGACCAACTGATGGAAACGATAGTAAATCATCGGTAATTCTACCTATAAACCTTAGATGTGCCCAAGGAACAGACCAGGACAACTGAAACAACAGAGGAAAGTAAAGACATAGTTGAGCAAGATTTTCCTGAGTTGAAAAGCAACTCAGTCTTGCAAATCTGTGTGATTCCCTAATTATGGCCCCAACCCACGTGATAAACACACTCCCTCTAGTCCATTGCGAGGAATGATTAGTAAGACCCGACTCCTGTCTTTCGGAAACTGAGGTTTCCTCTTCAGTAGACGATAGTCTACCTTGTTTCTTCCATTTCAGTGGGGTCTTGTTTTCCAGGACACCTGTTCTCACCGTGTTCCATTTCACTGCAGTGAGTCCTGGGTTTGGAGCGCTGCTGATTCTACTGTTCAAAGAATTCACGCTGGTTTATGATTACGTTCCTGCCCTTCTTTCATGCGTTGCAGACTTCCTATCCCCAAAGCAGAATGTCAGTCCTGAGCTTGTTCATCCTCAGCCTTTCAAGCTTGCGTCCCTCCCCTCCCGCTGTCCTGTGATGCTGTCGCCCGTGGTCACCCGGCTCTCCACGCTTCCTTTCCCATCCTGCCTTTACCCAAAGCCTGTCTCCACTCCTGCACCCCACGACCCTGACCCACTTCCAATCTGACGCTGGTTTTACCCTTAATGGAGCTTCTTTCACACATCACAGCAAAGCCCCCAATGACAGAGGAATGCGTCACTCCACATGGCTCCTGAAATTCTCTTTCCCAGGTTTCTCCTAAAGTCGAGCAGCTTTTCCTTTCACCGTCCTCTGCCACTCTTCTTTCTTCTCCTCCCAACATTGGAACGTGGATCCTCCGGGATTCTTTCTTATTTCTCTCCTGTATCGCTATGCTCCCGTCCTTTGGAGTCTAAATACACACTTCTGATTCTGAGATAGGACTCAAAATTCACATTTTAAATTTCACCTCACTCTTGAGAGCCTAAACCCACCTATCAACTGTCTAACCAAGTTCCTAACCTAAAAATGTAAACTGACAACTTAAAAAGTTCAGCCCAGTCCGACACCGTTCTTCCTTCGGTATCGATAGATTTGCCATTTTTAGACATTTCCTGTAAGTGGAAGCGTGTAAGAAGTGATATTTTCAGTCTTGCTTCTTTGGCACAGTCTGACGCTTTTGTGATCCATCCATGTTGTAGGATATGTCTCCCTTAGCTACTTGAAGCATTATTTAGATTTCTCAAGTATTTATCACACACAAAACTTTATCTTTAGATTCCCAGAAATGATTAATGTAAAAGTTTTACTTCAAAAATATGCTAAGATCAAGAACCATGCTAGGGTGTCTGATCCCACCACTTTCCCTTTAATGTTTTATTGGGGGTTCTAGCCAGTGCAAGAAAGCAAAAAAAAAAAAAAAAAATCATGTGTATGTTACCTTCTACAAATGATTTCATATAATTTCAAATGTTTTTAAATAGAGGTTTTAAGAAAACAATTATTTTAATTTTATTAGAGTATCATTGTTCTTATGTTAAGGAGTAATCATTCACCTTTATTCCTAAGTAAAATATCTTCAGAGTTGCCAATTTGAGAAGAAGATCTTATAGACGAAATATCATCTAAATACATGTGCTCTGATAGAACCTGAGAATTCTCTGTCCCCGAATCCCCCAGGTGACCCCAGACCTGTCAGGGTTCTTTGGGGTCAGTGAGACCCTAGAACCAGGAGAGGGTTTAAGTAAAACTCCCTTGTGCCCGTATTTCTCCAACTGTGTTCATAAAACCCTGGGTCTGCAATAACTTGACATGTTTTTCTCTGAAGAAAAGGTCCATGTAACCCAGAAATGCTGTTTAAATAACTTACGGGAATTTCTCTACCATAGGGTCTGAGCTTCTTTGATTTTGCAGAAGGACCTGTGCCTGATTACCCTCCCTACAGATGATTTCTTTCTCTCTGAGTTGAACATAAACATTATCTTCCTGTAGAAGATCTTTTGACATTTAAAGGACTAGCAAATCAAAGTTAGGGAAGCGTGGCTAAGCTGTTTCGCTGTGAGTATTGGGTTAGCTGCTGGCTTAAAGGTAGTCTTACAGAGTGAGGAAAGCATCAGAGAAGCTGCTCTTTTTAAAAAATTTGTATCGAAATATAGTTGATTTACAACATTGTGCCAGTTTCAGGTGCACAATAAAGTGATTCAGTTATACATCTATCTATCTATCTATCTATCTATCTATCTATCTATCTATCTATCTAAATATATATATATATATTCTTTTTTAACATTCTTTTCCATTATAGGTTATTACAAGATATGGAGTAGAGTTCCCTGTGCTGTATGGCAGGTCCTTGTTGTTTATCTATTGGATACATAGTAGTGTGTATCTGTTGATCCCGAACTTCCAATTTATCCCCTTGCCCCTCTGATAACCATAGATTTGCTTTCTATGTCTGTGAGTCTATTTCTGTTTTGCTCATGGTACCCTTTTTTAGATGCCACATATAAGCGATATCATAGGATATTTGTCCTTCTCTGTCTGGCTTACTTCACTCAGTCTGATAATCACAGAGCTGCTCTTTTACGCAACTTTACTCCAGTATCGCTTGTGTTGGATTGAAGACACAGCTCCTGAGATGGGCCTTAGTATCTAAGGCAGCTTTTCCCTCTTCTGCTTGTGCCCAGGGATTCCTCTGATGCTCCCACAGGGCTCGGGTAATCCCTTAGGATGGTACCGGCCGACTGGAGATCAATGCATCTTTCTGGAAGTAGCTAAACTCAGCTGCTCAGGAAACTTGGCAGCCGGCAGAACGCGTCTCTGTAGGGCGCTGCGTCAGCTCAGGGGTCCCCACACAAATAACGTGACCGCAAGAGCTCAGAAGGACATTTAAGTGTTTTCCATATTAAATACACGGCAACTCCACTAAAACAGCCTGCACATTTTCATTCATACCTGCACTCACTCTGCCCCTCATAAGTGTCCCCCTTATGGTTCCTTCCTGCACAGAACTGCGGGTTCATTTGCATTACCTTTTATTTAAGCTGTGCCTTATGACATAAGATCAGATCGAGATTTTTCTCCCCTAGAACACCTCCTGTATTCTGCATTCGAGAATCTTCATTTTAAGACTTAATTCAGCAATTTTATTGGGAATTCCTATACCCTTTGTTCTGCTACAGCTGTCTCCGTTCCCCCTGCTGGGGAAGAAACCTGGGCTTATTATTGCTGGTGAGGATGTTTCAGGCTCTCAGACACAGACACGCCGGTGTGCTTTTGTCAACATAGGTGAAAACTTTCCAGACGTCATACATATTTTCATTAGTTTTCTTCCTCCATGTGTGATCTGCAAACGCTAAGCTAATAGTCACCGATTTTACTTTCGCATTTTAACTTATTTCTCATGCTGGGCAAGCAGGAAAGGAGCTGCATTCAGGGCCATGTGAGAATTCCTCTGTGTTTAGATTCTGAAAAATGACCATGTCTGCTAGATCACAGTAGGTCAATTCCACTAAAGAGCAATTGTTGGGGTAAAGCATTGGGAAGAAACTCCTGAAAAAGCACTGGATTATTTTCTCAGTGAAAAGAATTCCAGTCCGCTTAATTTTAAATTAAATTTTTGATGATTTTTATTGTTTTAATACATTGAACATAAACTCTCAAATTAGCTTCCCTAAATCCTTAAAGTCTATTTCAATCAGTATATTTCCTCCCCCCCCCCAAAGGAAAGCAATACCCTGTATTTCAATCATCTTATTGAAAGATATATTACACTCCTAGGATCTAGGCAGCTGAAAAAAATTCGTATTGGGAGGAATGTGTTAGGAATGAGATTTCAGAGTAATTCTCAAAGTCCTACAACATTGTATATCCAGTGGAACAGAATAACTAAAGATGAATATTTTCACACGTTGATTCATTCATTTATGCGTCATTTTATTCTTTCATTCGAAATAATGTATTTGATTCCGTGTATTACAACTTGCTATGGGCCTGGCATAATGGGGAAAAAAGATGTGAGCGCAAACACACATCAGAATTCCAGGGTGATCAGGGATGGTTCTGGATGCCAGATAACTAATGCATTCACCGATTTTTCTAATCAGATAACGATGTTCCTGGTGTGGCCGCTGGACGGTGGTTCGGCACCCTTCACCTCGTTTTCCCTCCCTTTACAGCTGAGGACTTGTCACCCCCTGCTGAGTCTGGGCCCGTCCACATGGCTCCTCCACGTGGCCCCCCTGCTCACTGGGATGGCAGCAGGCGCAGGGCCACTGGATGTGCGTCCGCAGTCTGAGGCTCTCACGCTCCAGCCATCTGCTATGAGAAGAACACGCCCAGGGAGCCGCCGGCCCCAGAAAGAGAAGCGCATCCCGCAGTCCTGACCCAGGACCCAGGAGGCGGCACCAGGCAGAGGGTGGACAGCCTGCAGACGCTGGGCAAGGAAGGGATACTTGTCCTCCTAAGTCACAGAGTCACAAACAACACGCCTGACGTCATGACAGCCTGGGGTCACCAAGGTTGTGGTTTCTTTGCTGGGAGATAAAAATAGATGCGAAACATGATAATGATATAAGCTAACATGCGTTCGGTGCCAACTGTATCCCAGGATCTAAGATGACTTAACACTCAGTCAGCCTTAGGAGAGATGTGACTGCTTCCATCCCGATTTCAGCGAGGCCGAAGGAAGGCAGCATGGCAGCCCAAAGGCCACTCATACGCTTGGACCAGAGCTAGCGCATCCCTGAGCTGCACCTGTAACCACTGTCACGTGCTGTGAGGTCAGCGTACCCACAGAGAATGACTGTCACTGTGGAGGGGGCCCTGGTCCCCAGCTGGTTGTCTCCGGGCGGTGGTGGGGATTTATGTCATCCACGCAGGTAGCATTGTATCAATATTCACGCACAGGATCTATAATGTGGACACGTGTGTGTGCGCGTGAACTTACATTTACGACAGTTTATCTGTCTAGAGAGAGACGGTCTTCCTCACCTGGCACGAAAAGAAGCAAGTCGTTTCTTGCTGCCAAAACAAACTGCTTTTGAAGCCATATCTGTCACTTCTTCATCCAATTGTGGTTTTATTTCTCAGACATCCAAAGTTGAACGCATCTGTGGATGAGTATCGATCTCATTTGAAATGTTTATATTTGTCTTTGACGTACTATTATTTACGTTAATGACAGCTAAATAGTTATCTAAAGATAACACAAATGCCCGTAAGTCCAGGTACTATTTATCTTGCTATGAAAGCTGTATCCCAATATCCAAAATGCAATAAGCAATACAGACAATTAGCTGCAAACTTAAAAAAATCATTCTCTCAGCCTCCAGGATACTTTTATTAGTCGCGTTTCGAATCCTCTGCCTAAATGCCCTCATTCTACCCTTCACTCGGCTTTTGTGGCCACAGCCTGAGCGATACCGCCTTCCCCACGTGGCGTCTGGCAACTTCTCTCGGGGCTGCATTGCAGACACGGTTCTATCTCTGAAACGCAGCCGTGCTATTTGTTATACCTGGGCATCCAGTGTGAATTAGAGCCATCCCTGGAAGCTTGTGCATCGAACCAGGAAGGAATGAATAACTTCCATCAGGCATCCCTATATTTTATGTCAAGGGTCTGCCATGTTGTCTGGAGGAAAATCCATTCAAGGAACTGGCCCTCAGAAGCTGGACGAGGGGCAGTGGGGTAACGGGCTCCTGTGTGGGACACTGTGGGACACTGGACATTGGCTGCCACAGGAGACATGGCAGGTGGGCAGATGTCAGCGGACCAGACAGGGCACCTCTCGCCTCCCATTCACGTCGGGGTCGTGACAAAGGATGACTCTGGCCAGTGTCAGGGGACGATTCCTTCTGCTCCTGATAGAGTCGCTTCCGGCTTCCGAGCTCAGCCCTTTTCCACCCTCCCTGTAAAATTTGTCCCCTGTTCTCCGAGTCCACAGACCCTCTACCCCGAGCCCACCCAGAAAGGATGAGGCTGAGAAGGACGTCACGCCCACACGCTTCGTGTTTTCCAGAACCGGGGCCCCGGCCCTCTTTCCACTGTGATGCCATTAGTTCCAAACTCCCCTTGTCCTTTTTAATTTTTAATTACCATCGTCTGTTCACCTTTGTTTTACCCATGACATCTTCAATTTAAACTGTATCAGAGAGGTTGATGTGAACAGTGTTCTTTTCAGCTTAAGTGACTGCAGCTCGTTGAGCTGTTAATTATGCAGGGAGGCTTGCATGGCTGAGGTTGGTGATTTGAATATGCTCTGATGTCAGGTCTCTGTCTGGGCGGTGGAGCTTGTAAAAGGATTATGATGATGTATGTATGGTTCATGGCTAAGTGGGCTAATGAAAGGACCTCATTTAATCAAACACAATTAATTAAATTAACTTATGATATTAACCCATCTTTCTGTGCATGTATAATTTATATTAATTGATTTGCTGCGTTCGAATTGACCAATCAGGTGGGTTGCCAACAGCCTAAGGAAGAAGGAGGTGTCATTAGCATTACTTTGATGCAAACCGTAATTGATGGGTCAGTGTGTTCTAGGGATGTAGCAAAAGCTTTGCTAATTGTCATAAGAAGTTGAAATTGATTGTGTCTGCATTAGTACATAAATTTAAATTGATTAATGTTTTGTTCTAAAATTAATGTCCATTCTGGATGGGTGATACAATGCTTTATTTATTGGATTCATTAATGCAGTCTAAGGAAAAAATAGTGTTGAAGTTAGTAACTGAGGGGAGATCGTTAAGAATGAGTTCAATGTAACCATCGTGGAGTCCACAGCGTTCGCACACTTGGCCTGCTCCTTATAAATGTCCGAGCACAAAGGGCTCCACTGAGACCATCCAGGTCCACCATTTAATTAAAGCTCTTTTAAGGACAATTACGATGGAAAGCACCCTAAACATGGTGAGCGGTGTGGGGTGCTGGAGCGGGAGGGAGGGGACAGAGTCTAGAAACATGATCCCTACCCGGCTGGGGCTTGGATGTTAAACGTCCTCACAATTTATACCAACCTCTTCTACAAAAAAAGAAAACACTCTAACTTGCTTGAATTGCAATTTATACTTTACAGCCAACTGACAGAGATCATGAAATCTAAAATCACGGACGCTTTATCAGAGCATAGAATTTAAGCCTAGGCTGCATTCTTCATAGATGCCCTTACGTGGTAATTTTTTAATCTGAAGATTCTCTAGTTAATGTGATTCGGAACCTACGTGGGTTTATGTTTTAAAACCCAGCTTTGAATTTGGCGGACTTCCTAACCTGGCCTCTGAGATTTTAAAGACTAGGGGATAAAACCATTGGCCTTATTAACATGTCCTCGAATCTCAGTTATTACTAAAAACACAAATGCTTTGAGAAGGTAGATTCAGAGAAATACTGAAAAATTGGTTTAATTCATTTATAACTCCTTTTTTTCTTACCCAGGCAAGCTTAACATCTGCTTCTTATAAACTGATTTAAATAGAAAATGTGTAATGCATCCTTTTACCAAATGGTCCTTGTTTTTATTGATGGAATAAGGCAGTTTGGCTCTTCTGTTTTTACTAAGTGCATTCATGCTCTTAGAAATGGGACATCTCTGTTTTCACAAGGAAACATTCTGCACTTCACACGCCAGGGAGAAGATTAGATCTCTCTCTTTGTTGCCTTACTGAAGTTTGCAAAGTATTATTTACAGATAGTTTCCTGAGCCTAAAACACTTGAATTATATTCAAATATCACTCCATGTGGTGGCACTATGGTGTAACAAACAATAATTGGTTCTCAGAAAGTAACTTCTTAACTTTTGTGACTGTCCTGACGATGCTGTGGAGGAGTTTTCTATTGTCAGATTTTAAGGACAGCCGTTCGGAACTGAGTCATATTATTCCAAGGCGGCAGTGATGAATTCTATCATAGCTGCAATTGTCTGTGCTGTGTGGGGAAATGAAGCTCTTATTACTCGTTTAAGTTATGTTTAGTGCTCCTGCGTTATATACCCGAGATGTAAACATGCCTAGTATACGCTATACTCATAAAATAGATTTGTATGTGTGTCAGCTGATTAAACCACCAGCAAAAAATTCTAGCATGAATTTGAATATTCCCACATTCTGATTTTCCCAAAATGAAAATGAGAAATAATTCATGGTTTATTCCATCGGAAATATGGCAAAGAAAATCTCTACCTTTTTTTAAAAAGTGTTTTTTTTTTTTTGACACCCAATATCAGAAGAGTTATTCTCCCTAATACTGGATAATCTGTCAATGGTTAACGGAATTGAAACCAACTGCACTCCTGAAACCCAGCTAGCGGAGGGCAATGCAATGTCAACAGAGTCTAATATTTTAGGAAAACAACCCCAGAGATGGCTATGGTTTTACCATGTGAATGTTTATAGCGTAATCACTTAAAAATTTTAGATATTTTGTAAAAATTATTGTTTTGTGTATTGTTTATGATGTTCCTTTAAAACATATAAGGAGAAAAACCGACTGAAGACATTCTTGCACATTGGAAATGGCAGAATTCCAGTGAAAATCTTGGGAAGCACAGCCTTAAATTTAAATATTTGCTGCCGTTTCCTAAGGTTGGGAAGGTAACAAAGATAGTGATTTAAAATAATATTGTCTTAATTTAGCGGTTTTGTGAATGGGTCACAGATGTTCTAAGGGAAAAGTAACATTGTTTTGTTGCGAAAAAGCCCCTCTTAACTCTATACAGAATGTGGTGGCAGCTGGAATAATTATTTTGCTAATCAGGTAGTGGTTTATCCTGTGGCGGAATGGGACCCTTCCACGGACCACATTCAGGGAGCCGGGCGGCAGGGCTGAGAAGCGGCAGGGCTGAGAAAAGCTGGAGGGAAGAAGGAACCCGGCTCCGGACACATCCCACTCCCTTTGTTGGTAGGGATGGAACTCCGGGGTCCTGGGTCCAATGCTATGATTTAGGGACCATGTGCCGACTTCCTGCTTCGGGTCTGGCCTCGGGACAGGCACTGGTTTTTATTAGGAATTTCTTTTCCGAGTTATAACAATCAGTTCATCTTCACATCCCTGACTGGCACTCTGCGGTCTGCCTCCATCCCCAGGTAGAACAATTCTGCTAGCAGTAGGTGTCACTGCAGGCAGTGAGAATTCTTTTGGAGAGTTGCTAAAGAAAGGGAAATGATTTCCAAAGTCCAAAAGGAGGAATTATCCTAAAATTCTGGCAAACTAGAATGGGAATATTTTTTAGTATTGCCTTGAATCCTGAGTTATCACAGTGTTATGATCAAGTGGAAATGAAACCACTCGTGAAATCCTTCTGCCGTGGCTCTAAGCCTGATACGTATGTACCCCGAGTCCTGTCTCCATTCTAGAAAGCAGGCAGGCTCACTCACGTGCAAGAGCAGACGGTCCTAGATGTGCTTTCTCCTTCTTTTCCGAAAGTGTCCAATCTAGGGTGCCAGACAAGTGTATCACTACTCAAAACATAGTCCATCATCTGAATGCTGCAAAGTTAATCCTGGCTTTGGGTCGGACACTTTTAATGCACATCAAAGAGTTCACCCGGGTTGTAACTTTATGAAGCATCTACATAAAAACTTTTCAGAAAAGAGATAGAAAATCTTTCTTAAAGAATGGACACGCCATTATTACGTGTTTGTTTTTAGGGACACTGTACGCATGTGCAAGAATCGTCCTAATACTACAGGCAAAGGAGATCAAAGGAATTAAGCTTGCCGGTTGTATCGTGGGCACTTGGGATTATGCTAAAAGGTACACTTTCATCCTTCCTGCTAGACTCCCAGGTGTGCACCACAGTCAGACACGCTGACGTAAGCACGTAGATGGTGCCTCAATGTCTTCTCGGTTTATATCTGTTGATGCCCTGAGGATAAAGTGTCAGCTGAGGATTCACTTCTCCTCACTCACACAGCCCGGTTTTGCTCCTCCTGGGCATGTGGTTTAGATAAAGCCTAGCGCATGGTGAGGAATCAGGTCTAATCCACCGATGCCTTCACACCTGTCCTGTTTCAGGTAATCCATGGATGTGGAACTGGATTTGGTCTGAGGTTGGTTGGCCTTAAATAGACGTATTATTTATTCAAACATATTTTAAAAAGAATTTATTTTGTCCTTAGACAGGTAGCACCTTGAAATGGCCCCTTCTTCCTCATAAATTAAAACTCTGAATTCTCTTGTATTTTCTAGAACATCAACATCTTAGAGAAAGATCTGACACCTGCTTGACCCTCAGAGAAGGTTACTGACATGTTCTTAGGACACTTCCCCTGGAAAGGGCAATTTTATGTCAGAGAAGGCTGCCCTTGCTAAATTCCAATCCAATAGTGAACAGAGATAAGGGTTCCTACTATTATTACTCTAAAGTTGTTTTCAAATTTTCTGTTTCCTGTTAACTCTTGTATATACATAGGCAATATACTGAAAAAGCACACACTTTTACCTCAAATATATTTGAATAAATCAATAACCAAGAAAGGTTTACATAAAATTTTAAAAGGTACACAAATATATGATGCCAGAGAAAAAGTAACTGTGGTGTTTTGTTCTGTCATATTTTTATGCTAAATTAAATATTTGGCTGTTCTTTATACTTTCATTTTTAAAATTTTTATTGAAGTATTTACAATGTTGTGTTAGTTTCTGCAGTGCAGCAAAGTGATCCAGTTATACATATATATGTACGTTCTTTTTCATATTCTTTTCCACTATGGTTTATTACAGGATATTGAATATAGTTCCTTGTGCTACACAGTAGGACTTTGTTGTTTATCCCATACCTTCATTTTTTTTGTTGTTCTTTTTATTGTCAACTTCCACGTTTCCATTTTTTAAAAATTGTTATTGGAGTATAGCTGCTTTACAATATTGTGTTAGTTTATGCTGTATAGCAAAGTGAATCAGCTACATATTTTATATATATATATATATATATATATATATATATATATATACATCCCCTCTTTTTTGGATTTCCTTCTCATTTAGGTCACCACACAGCATTGAGTAGAGTTCCCTGTGCTCTACAGCAGGTTCTCATTAGTTATCTATTTTACACATGGTATCATTTTAAATTGAAGTGTTACTTTAAAAAATAGGATGCTACCACAGGCAAAGAACCTAAATCCCACGCTTAATTTAGAATAGTCTGCAATATGAATCAAAATTTGCATTTTGAATTTTGTACACTGACATTGACTCTAAGCTCAAAATTCAAGTGCGTTCTGAAGTGACCCATCTTTATGATCACGGGGACTGTTTGCTTGAATATGCGATATATTCAAGGGACCCCTTGCAATCATTTTCTTATCAGCTTGCCTAGTGGGGAAGATCTTTATTTCTCAGCCATGAGGAGGATCCATGAGGACACTTAAGCTGAGGGGAAGGGTTTTATTTCAATGTGTTGATAATAATGCTATGATTAATTAGTGTTGCTTAAACAGAAGAGGGACGGTTTTAAACAGCCCTTTACATTATATTCTCATCAGCGTTAACCTTGTAATATTTACAATCCCAGAGTCTCAGTATAAGTTGAGGTGCTCTTTATGTTTCTAGAAATTGATTTCTTTCAATCATTTGTCATAAAATAAGCTAATGGGTTATAAGAAGCCGAGTGGATTTCAAACACAGACACGTGGGAAGGCAATGATGCCCACTGGCCTCATAGTAGTTTATGATCCCAGGGGCCGCTCAGCGCTTCCCAGAACCTCTTTATGGCATTTCCTTCTCAGTTTGTGCACAAGAGACCAGGGGAGAGCTTTGCATTAACACAAAAAGAGAAGTGTGTAAAAAGTTCAAAAGATAGTATTTGATTTTAAAAATGCTGAGAAATTGATAAAGCTAGTAATGTTCCACACTAATAACAACTCAAACCAAAAGCAAACCAGCAGGAAGTAAAAAAATGTCCTTAGCTTAGTAATGTCATTTCTTCCATGCTTCCTGCAAAAGACTAATTTGTTGGGGGAAGAGCAACGATATAGTACATAGTTTGAAAAATTACAACCCAAGATGTTGCCGTTTCTTTACTCTATGTCCTTTGCATTTTGATTAATCTCTTTGATGTTGTAACATTTATAAATATTAGTAATAATGGGACATGCAAATTTCACAGTAATTATGGTGTAAGACTTAGGCGTGACTGTATTGTATATGTACGCACAGACCCCAGACATACGGGATTGGTACAGGAGTAGTTAAGCTATTTCTAGGGTCTTTGCTATAGAGTTTGGGCATATGTTCCCCAACACACAGCCAGTGTGACCATTGTGTCATTAAGGACCAACCTCACATCTACCAAGATATTATTTCATTGTGTCCTTGCTCTCGTGTATCAATTTTATGAAGAAACCTGACTATATTTGACTAGAGTATTTCCTTCAAAACTGTTGTGCTAAGTGTTACCATGTTTAACACTTAAAATTGTTTCTACTACACATAACCAGGTGTGTAAATGATAAGCAAAGAGCTCTTCAGACAGTCCAGGCTGAAGTGGGAGGACAGAAGCCAGGCCATTCTAGTGTATGTTTTCCTGCAGACAAAGATATGAACGATGCTTTGGTTAATAATGAAATTTTAAGTCCATGCCTCAAAATTATGACAAAATCATTAATCTTTACTATCCTAATATAAAAATGTTAACATTTAGAAAGAAAATTTTGCAAATAAAAACGTGAAATTGAATTCCCAAAATTAGTTTTGAGAGTACATGTGTATTTAGGAGGCTTTTAGGAAAAGTACAGTATTGGAGTTTTCCCCCTAACTCATCATTATTTAGAGACATGCAGAAAAAATAGAATTTCTTTTCTCTTTTAATCTACCAGCTCAATTTTTATTTAGTTTTTCCAAGTAATAATCACAGTTGTAAAAAAATAGAATTTCTTAAACTAATACTTTGTTCGCGTACTACCCAATAAGGTTTGTATTTATTTCCAAGTATCATGGCTAGTGAGCAAAGAAAGAGATTAGTCCCAAGTGTAAAAATTGGTTTTCTCTATAAATTGGCCCCAAAGGGAAAATTTCCAGATCCGTTTCTTGTTACTTGACAGGATCCAGTCAAAATCATATTTGTCCCCTTGTCATGTTACTTTAGCGGGTGAGTTAAGGGAACAGGTGCCCCTGTGTATTGATCAGTGATCATGGCAAAGAGCTCTGATTAGAGGTTGAAGGGTAAGAGGAGGGTGAGAAATGGAGGGCTGGCCGACAGGTTATTGATGACGGCAATAACCGTGCGCAGGGCTCCCGCGCCGCGGCCGTGGGCTTGGGCAGATGCGCACATCAGAGCAGATACGGTGGGGAGCAGACAGCATGAAGAAGTATGAGCGCAGCTTCTCACCTGGCAGAGTTATTAAAGTTCATGGAAGGAAGATGAACTGTTTCAATATGTTAAACACTCGAGGCTGTTAAGAAAGAGTTGCTGTCACAAGGAACACTGTTGTTTGGGGAGCTTTCGCTGTCTTTTTTCCCCTCCTTTTGGAAATATGAATGTGTTTTCACTCTAGCAGTGTACCTCTGTATCTTAGCTCTCTGCACAAGCTTTGGAGAACCAGAGAAACACAGCCTCTCTGCAAGGACGTGCTTAGCCTCTAATTTCTAAAAGTTACTGTTCAGCTGCGAGTCAACAGAACATAGGATAAGCTGGCTGAATATACTTAAAATATTATTTGCTAATCCCTCTGCTGGGGGGTCTTTCTCGCCTAGCTTGTTCACACACATCATCAGAGCCGGGCATGGGGAGACTTCCATGCTTCAGTCTGGAATGAAGGGTCAAAATTTAAGCAACAGAGTGTGGGGTCACAATACCCAGTTTTAAATTGCCCTAATGCAATGAATTCGGGAGTCACAAAAGTTAAGAAAAATCACTCTACATTTTTAAAAATTTTATTTTATATTAGAGCATAGTTGACTTACAATGTTGTGTTAGTTTCAGTTGTACAGCAAAGTAAATTCATTTGTACATATATCCATTCATTTTCAGATTCTTTTCCCATATAGCTTATTACAGAATATTGAGTAGAGTTCCCTGTGCTGTACAGTAGGTCCTTGTTGATTATCTATTTTATATATAGTAATTTGTATATGTTAATCCCCAATTCCTAATTTTTTCCCCCGCCACATTTCCCCTTTGGTAGCCATAAGTTTATTTTTGAAGGCGAGTCTGTTTCTTTGTTGTAAACAAGTTCATTTGCATCATTAATTTTTAGTTTTCACACGTAAGCGATATCATGTGATATTCTCTGACTGACTGACTCTCTGACTGACTTCTCTGACTGACTGACTGATTCTCTGACTGACTTCTCTGACTGACTGATTCTCTGACTGACTTCTCTGACTGACTGACTCTCTGACTGACTTCTCTGACTGACTTCACTTGGCAGGATCATCTCTAGGTCCATCCCTGTTGCTGCAGATGGTATTATTTCATTCCTTTTTTATGGCGGAGTAATAACTCTACATTTTGTTCACGTACCAGAAAGCTCTAAATTAAGAGACAGGCAACTCTCAACATCAGTTTTGCTTCAAGGTTAAACATTTTTCGTCTGCTGAAAGGTCACGGCAGGATTCAGTGTTTTTAGTCCTACTACGATGTCATGATATTTTAAGGGATGTTTGTAACAAGCTGCGCTCTTCAGAGCAGCATTTGATTTTCGCATCTAAATCAGCCCTAGCGGCTGTCATTGGCATTTGTGCTAGAGGAGAGTGAGGCACTAGAATGAGGGACCCTGGGAGGATGAGAGGGAGTTTTGGCCACAAATGACAGCAAGTGCTAACCAGGCATTTCAAGGAACTCTCCCCCTCTAGCCCAGGTTTAGTTCCCCTCCTGTAATCGAAAATCACTCAACATACCCACCTCCCTTTGTGGGCTCGCCAGATGACAAGGTTCTCTTTTTAGGGGGCTGGCTAGCTGGCTGACTAGTTCTCATTCATCTGAAAACCATGCTGTTTCCAAAGTTGCACGTCCCGTACTCTGGCATAAAATCTGATATTTCATGTTATTTCTTCTTCCAAATTGGCTGTCAGATTCATTCCATAGGCTCTTCTTGAATACATGTATATGATAGTCATGTGTTGTGTGTCTATGAGGTTGTGTGTCTATGGAGTTGTGTGTTGCGTGTCTTCACTACGTGCGTTTTGCTCAAGTTGGACAAAGCAGCGTTCTAATTTTCAATAGTACTTGGTGGTTTTTTTCTCCTTTTTCTTAAAAAAAGTATCTGAAATTTGAAAAAAAATCCATGAAACTTGTGAAATCATTTTGCAGGACACTGGTCCCCAGTTTAGACTCCAGATCCCTTCGTTCGTTCTGTTAGCCGTCTCTAAGGTAGAACAGATCTGAGGAGTCTGTTCCACAACCCCATATAAATAAACCAATTTAATGCCATTTTCTGTCCTAGCAAAAACAAAGCATGTCCCTGCTCAGTGAACCCGAGAGCAGCAAACCCTATTAAACATGTTTATCGCCGGCATCACTTAACCGCCGTGTAGACCAGGCCTACGAACGGAAGGGGCAGCACACAGCAGCACGGAATCGTCTAACGAGGGCTCCAGCCGGGACGGCCAGGTGGAGGAATCCCTGCCGTTAGCTGCAGCAATTACGAGGCGGTTAGAAAGTCAGGCTCCTGCGGCCCGGGAGCGGGGAGAGGCACGGCACCGCCGAATGGGCTCAGGGCTGGAGGTCCCTGCGACACAGATTGCCTCAAGGAACAGGGCACTCAGATGCCACAACCCTTGAATGATTTCCATACAAAAGGTGAGCCAATGGCAAAAGCAAGGGACGATTTTGTTCGACAGAAGTATTGCTTGTGTAACAAAATGTTATTTTCACACGAGAAGAGGGGTGGCCCCTGGGAAACTCAGTTTCCCTCCACTGTCTGCTCCTGGCCAATCTACCTCCTCCATGAGATGTGGGTCCTGGGGACGCCCGTGTTCCCCCACCGCTCATGGCCGCGCTTGCTGCATAACTGATGCCCAGCAGCTGGGAGCAGGGATGCTGGGCTTGCACGTCAGAGCCAGCCTCTCCAAGGAGGGTCCCCAGCCCAGCCTCCACTTCTCAGAGCACCAGGCGCTGCCCACATCCTCTGCCAGCATCCTTGGTAGCAGGCTCATGGTCTGTCTCCCCACCAGGGAGCAAGCCCCGCATTGGAAGGGACCTTGTCAGCCTTTTCCGCAGTTGGAAGGGCTGCATCTCTAAGACTGCCTAACACATACTAGGGACTCAATAAATCTTAGCTGAATGAAGGAATGAGTCATCTAATTTGTGAGATAAACCTGCAGAGTGGGTAGTATTATCCCCATTTTATAGGTGAGAAAACTGAGTTTCAAAGATGCAAATGTGTTGAAGGTCACATCCCTTGTCTTTCATCTTCTGTTTTTAAAATGAACATTGTCAATTCTCCGTGCCCTAAAATGGTCAAATCCATTTGAGTTATTTACTTTGACCATGACTTTTTTTGTTGATTTGTTTGTTGTTTGCCCTGTAAATATTGTAAAACTATCACTTAAACACGTGTTCAAGGACAAATGATTTTATGAAGTGTGAAATGAAAACCTTGGATGTTCCTATCGATTAAAGACCCTGTTTGACAGATGTAAAGAATATTAGAGCTACTAGGTTCCCGTTCTGTTCTGATTCTTTCCTCACTGTGCTGTCGTCATTCAGGCCTGGAGCTAGTACTTTTTTTCATGACTGAATTGAATTCAAAATCTGCAAGATTATAATCTCACAAATTTAAGATATGTTTACAAGACTTTCACAATCATACAGCAATTCCTTCATTTCCCACTAAATTTTAACTACTATAATTTTCTTAGGGAAGAAAGGAAGGTGGGCTGTCTCTCTAAAGTGATTTTTTAATATCACGTTTTAGCTTTAAAAAACCCAAACACTCTGATATAGCTCCATTTAGCCTGGAGTATTTACTGCCCATCTCAATTCACACACGAGCAGCACATAGGCAAGTGTGTGCACACACACATAATTTGCATGTGCGTTTTCTACTAAGAATTTCATCTTAAGCATTTATTACCTGTTTCCTAAGAATCTGACAAATTTTAAGGCTGAATAGCTTACTAATTGTTTTTCCCAAAGCCAAATTTTTCTCATATTCTCCCCATGAATGTTACTTGCTATTCTTGAGTGATAATATGCTATTCTCACCTTAAATGCTAAGATTGTTTATAGGACGAAGTGGCTTTTGGAAGCAAGTTTCAAAACTACAAAAGATTGGAAGTGTTGTCTGAGCCCGTGACGGTGGGCAGTGGATGGGCCTGATGGCTGGACGTGCCCTCAGCCAGGGGTAGAGGGCCTGTGAAGTTTAATCACTCACCCCCTTGTGACATAGCCTTCCTGGTTGAAAACCAAACCCATGAGTTAGAATTCTGTTCCTTGAAGACATTCACTCATTCTTAAGAAATGCATTCTCTTTCAGCTCTGAAGAAATGCGCTGACTTCAGCTGTCTTTTTATATCTTCACCTTTGCACATGACATCACAGCTCATTTCAGTAGTTCTGACACCTCCGCTAACGCTATAAGGTATCATACGATTCCTCGATTAAACAGAGAAACGTCTGTTTCACATGGTGTTTGTTTTTCTGTGCTTCTGGTGATCTACTTCACACATTCCAAGGGTGGAAGTGATCTTTTAACAAAAAGGAGGGTGGGACGGCAAAGAGATTTAAAGGAAAAAGCAGGCAAATAAATAAATAAATAAATGAAACCTCAATGTCTCCATGGGTGAAAATGGACCCCCCTCAGGAGAGGTCAGCCACGTGGGTGCCCAGTGTTCACATATTCCAGCGGCGTGGAGGACACTTCTCGGCCTT
This sequence comes from Stenella coeruleoalba, assembly GCF_951394435.1. Lineage (NCBI taxonomy): Eukaryota > Metazoa > Chordata > Mammalia > Artiodactyla > Delphinidae > Stenella > Stenella coeruleoalba. The sequence goes on along the minus strand of NC_137160.1, from coordinate 2,162,889 downwards.
GTTCTGGAATCTGCCTGCCTCCGAGGGCTGTTGGCAGCCCTGTCCTGGGGCCCAGCGACCTGCGAGAGGGCACCGGGCCAGCCCACAGATGGAGATTGACGTGCTACTGAGCCGAACTGGGCGCCCACGTGTTTCTTGAGGGCAGCATCCCAGCTAGAGATGCTCCTGCTTACTGGAGAGCGGTTCTGCTCACGGGCTGCAAGGAATGTTTGCTCACATCCTGCTAAGTTTTGTTTTCATGTTTTTAAACAGCGCATAGAACGGGGATTTAACTGAGGGCAGTAGATGGAGCAAAGTTCGGGGGGGAGGTAGATTCCCCTGGAAGCGGGGACCCCTGCCCTTGGCCTGTCCGCTCACATCCACACGAAAGGGCTCACCTGCAAGGAACGGGTCCCAACCAACGTTCACACAGACTCTGCGGTGAATTTAGGGTTTGGGGCTTTGCCCCCGAAAGGAGTTTAGGCCTAAGTGAAACGTCGTGAAGAAGGTAGAAACCAGCCGTCTGCGTTACCTCCATAAGGGGGTCGGGGGGTAGGGGGTATCCGAGGAGGCCGTGTCCTATGATGCGTATCCTCTGAAGGGCCATCATGATACGCACAAGATCGACTGGAACAATGTTCTTGGCCTTCGCTGGCTTACAGCCCAGAGCGGGGGGCGGGAAACAAAGGTTACACTGATAAATCCTCAATCATAGCACTTTTAATTAATTTTTATTAATAACTTTTAGCAAAAGTCAGCCAATCAGCTTAAGGTAAAGTAGAACCTTTAAACATCCCACATTTAGTGAAACTTGTTTGTTTGTATGTGAGTTTTAATCATGGATCCTTACACAACACTGTAAATCAGCTATATTTCAATAAAATTAAAAAAAGAAATAAAGAAAAGAAAAGTAACCTCATAATAACCAACCTGCTTTTCTGGCCTAGTACAACGTTGCTCTAGCTTCCGTCTGGCTATAAAAGTGTTTTAGTTTGTCAGCTCCTTGGAGCTCCCTTCTAGCTGCTAGATGGGGCGCTGCCCCATACACGTCAATTTTTGCTCAAGTCACCTCTTAAAATTAAAAAAGAAAAATCATGGACCCTTTTGAGAAGCTCACAAAAGCAGTGGGGCCTCATGGAAAACGGTCATGTGCGCGCCACCCAGCACAGTACCCAACCAAGACTCCAGGGCTCACGGCCGGGGGTAGTTGTTCTGTTACTCACGTTAAAACCACACCCACTCCAAAGAGAATCTGTCTTCAGAGGCTTACAACATGATCAGAACTCAGAGGAAGAAATAGCTAAGAGCCAGCAGCATTTAGTTGCTGCCCTTCCCTCCCGGGCCGCTCGCCCTGGAGTTTCTGTTCTGGCCGCGCTCACCTGGCCCAGATGCCCACCTGCTGCCATCTCCACCCCTTCCCTCTTCTCCGCAGGGGCCCTGCCCTCTTCCTAGAAAGCTTGCCTTCAGAAACCTACTTCTTTCTGGGGGTAAATCCACTCTGCCTTTCCAAGCAAGCTTTCTTTTTCTGTCAGCAGATAGATGTTTTATGTTTTGGGAGCGGGGAAGGTTAGACACAGAAAGGGAAAGACGGGATCCATTGTATCCTTTTAAGGGAACCAGTGAGATGAATGACACCAAGGATGATGGAGCTCTTTGTTGCCGCCACGAGGAAGTCCATTTCAACACGACTTTTAGGGATTGTGAAATTTACCAAGAAATTAGAAATAATCGGGTTCTAAGTGCCGTGGCCGTGGACGACATGCATGACCTTGACGTTGATTTTGGGCCCTGCTGGGTGTGCAGGGAAAGTGGGAAGTGAGACAGGATCCCACACAAACGGTTTCAGTCACAAGCAGCTCGAAAGGCCGATGTGCATGGTTTTGCTTCTCTTCTCACCTCTTCCTCTCCTGGGATAAAACACGGAATTCCTGAGGTTAGTCTCACTGACCTTTAAGGTAAGTTCTTCTAGATACTCACTAAAATTAAAAAACTGTGCTTTGCCTGAAACACTAAAAAACGTCACAGCCAGCCTGGCCTGGCTCCCCTGCAGGCCCAGCACCTTCCTCTCAAAGGCCCTTTGTGTTACCCCCATGCCCCCCCGAGGGAGGAGGGGCTCCGCGTCTGGCTGCAACCAGACTAAAAATCAAGGGGCGCGTTTGTCGCAGGAGCCCCAAAGTCCTAATATCCAAAGTGAGGACCGAACTGCCTATCCCATCCTTGGAGAAGGAAAGGCCCAGGTTTCTCCCAAAGCGATTTGTAAATTACTCTTGCTGTGTGCATGGAAAGAGCTTCCCAGAATTCTTATTAATCCACCATCAAACTGAAGCACGAACTCGGGCTCTTTCCATTTTACTATTTATGACATGGAGTCATTCGTTTGTTCATTCATTCATTCATCCCTCATTCATTCAATAAATACCTATTTCTTCCTTGGCCATGCCCTGCATTGAAAGAGGCCAAGCCCCTGCTCTTGAGAAGTTTCTGTCCCCTGGGTTCACAGGAGCTGCTAGGTCTTTAATAAAGAAGATCTGATCAACTAAATCCTGATGAGCTGTTAAGTACTGGTAAGTACTTAATGTGTGAAGTTTCTTAGGAGTTTTGCATTTTAACAGGAGCAATTTCTTAACTGAAAGAAATGAATTTCTAATGGCGGCCGCTCCAGGGTGTTAAAAATGAAATTTTTTTTGGGGGGGGTAGGGTGGGGTGGGAATAAGGGTGCTTCTGCCCTGAGCCAAAAGGCGTGGCTAGTGGTTTCTCTGTAGACATTTAAGACTGGATTTTTAAAACACATGAACTTCTTACTAAAAATATTGTCCACTCTTTCCTCCTGGTAAACAGTAAATTGAACCCTGGTTTTATACTACAAAGATGAGAGATCACAGTCTCATGTGAGAGTGTGGCCAGACGTGGTCATAATCAATGAACTGTGAAGCGTTTTTATAGGTACTGGAATCTGGGTAAGCACCACCTACGAGGAAAACACAAAAAGGGGAGGAAGATAAACACTGGAGGATTCATTCTGGAGAAGGGAAGGCGGTGGAGACGGGGACCAGTGTTTGCTGAGACACCAGGGCCGTCCTGTTGTGAAACCACTGGCTCTAGAAGGGGCAGGATTTGTAGGAGAGGGTGACGTGGGGAGGAGCTGCCCTCGTGGGCTGCCTGCGCTGCACTAAATTCTTTACATTTATTCAGTTCTCTTTTTAAATATTCCTTGTGCCCATTTTAAAGATCAGGAAACTGACACAGGGTCAGTCGTGAAAGGGCACGTGGACCCCGGCCAGCCCTTGGGAGCTGCGGGCAGGTTGTCTCCAACAAAAGCCTCAGCCTTGGAGCCCCCAGGCCCCCTCTGTCTCACCCTGGGGCCTCTCCTGACCTTGGACCCCAAGCTGGGGCAGGCTTCTCCCATCACCTGGTGCAGACGAGCTCCTGGGGGCTGACGGCTTCCCACCTGCACGGCTGGGACTCTCTGCATGAGGTGGCCCCAGGGAGCCTCCCAGCCCTGGCGGCCTGAGCCAGCGTGGGATTCAGACTGGGACAGGGTGAAGTTTCCGTTTTAGGGGGATAAGAGCACACAGCTACGGAGGATGCTGCAGAGAGAGGCTGGGGGGACCTGGAGGGGTGTCGCCGTCCACGCGTGGCTCAGCCATGTCCCTCTCTGCCTCGGCACGCCAACATGGTCCCCGTCCGGCCCACACCTGCGTCACGCTGCGAAGGCGTGACACCCCATGTTGCTTCAGGAACCTCGTGAGGCTGGTCGGTACGTGCTTGACGCATAAGGTCAAGGGTAGGGTCGATCATTTCTTCGCATGTAGTTCTGGATCTAAGGTTATTTAAGGAGAAAATTGCATGTCGTCAGAGCCTCCTGGTTGCCTAACTCTGTACACAATGCCTCATGGCCGTTATGTCTCAGTAAACTTGGAAAAAAGTTAAAAACACCGGAAAGAGGCAGCGGTAGAAAACAGCCCAGAGCTGGCGCTCAGGAACCTTTGACTGCAGTCCACAGGCGGCTGCATCCGTGTGCCCGAGTCACCTGGTTAGGGCGATTTCCACGTGTGACCGCGAGGCCCACTGTCAAATCACACTGCCCCTCAGTCCCCAAGGGTGCTGTGCGTCTGCCTGGGAACAGGAATAACCAGGCCGGGAGCTGGCGTGGGTTACCGGGGTCCGCAAGCCCCAGAGATGAGCTCCGCGGGAGTTTCTGTGAAACGCTGAAAGCAATTTTGCTTATGAAAAGTCCTAAATTACCCTGATAGCCCAGTTAGCTTCCCAAAGGTCTGTGCATCTGTAATGGAGAGCCAGCCACTGTCCGGGAAAGAAGGTGTGAGGCCTCCATCGGGGGCTCAGGGTTCCGAACCTGGCTTTCACCAGCCCCTGGGCTCTGCCTGGTGGACCCTCCCCGGGTGGACCCTGGTGCTGATGACCTCAGACATGCCTGGGGCCCCCAGACCTTTAACACTGCACTAGTATGAATGTATTTTAAGAGGCTGTCTTACGGCAGAGCAGAGTGGATCAGGGCACAGCCGGGGACACGTGGATGCAAGCAGCGACTTCATTCTGGAGAAGGGCGTACCAAGAATTAAGAATAAGGATACATTTGATTAAAATAACTATGAACCTTGAGGGAAGGCTTGAAGGGCCTCAGAGACAGGAGTCCCTGGCCTGGGCGTCGGAAGGCTCACCCTACCCATCCTCGTCCTCTCTCTCCTTGGGCACCAAGTGCTGCACCTGGCCAGCAGGTGACTGTGCTCCTTTCTGCTTAAGAAGATGTTAGGACCAGCGTCCAGCCAGGCCGATGCTTTCCTAAGCTCCTGTCTATTTGTGAGCTGCTCTGGTGTATTTTTCCGCCCCTACGGCAGTGCTGCGCTATTCATCTTTCTCACCAGCTCTTTGCTGTTTAATGAAATTGGGCCCAGTGAGGCAGAGCCATGCCCGGAGATGCCCATCCGTCTTGATTCGATTCCCGTCTGACACTGGCCTTGTCTGTTGACACAGGCCGGGTCACGGAGTGGCCACGACCCCTCGTTTGCACCCAAGTTCCCCCTCCCTGGCCTCCTCAAGTCCAGTCCAGATGATTTGTGCCAGTTTGACAGGGCACAGACTGGAATAGCTGAGGACCTTCTACGTGGCTGCATTTATACCCAGCTGCCTGTGCATCTCAAGCTGCCACATCTGTCAAAACACGTGTCCTGCCCACTTTGTGTGGGCTCGCCTATAGCCATGAGCCTTGGAAAGCCAGAGCACGGGGACCAGGACGCACGGCTCCTTCTCCAGCGGAGTTTCTTGTGACCACTCCCCGGTCACCCCCGGAGCTCCGGACCACCGCCTGGGCAAACTGGGCAAGGGTAGGGGGGTGCTGCAGGGATCCCGGGAGAGAGGAGTGACTCAGAGTCGGTGCAGGGAAAGGAGACCGGGAAAGGGTCAAGAGAAAATCCCCATCGTGTTTCTGTGTTCAACTCTGACATTCGCAACACACGTGCCCGGACAGACATCCATCCTCAGTGCTGAGTTTCTCCCTGAATACTTACAGCTGACCCTCGAACAATAAGGATTTGAACTACATGGGTCCACTTACACGTGGATTTTTTTCATAGATGCATGTAGGTACTATAAATGTATTTTCTCTTCCTAATGTTTTTCTTAATAATGGTTCTTTTCTCTAGCTTACTTTACTGTGAGAATACAGTACATTACACATACAAGATACAAAAGATGTGTCAATAGACTGTTTATGTTACCGGTGAGGCTTCTGGTCAACAACTGTTAGTAGTTAGGCTTGGGGGAGTCAGAAGTTACACTTGAGTTTTCAACTGCGTGAAGGTTGGTGCCCTAACCCCTGCATTATTCAACTGTATTTCAAATGAGAGAGAGATTGAGAAACGTCGTCCTTCATTGCTTACCAAAGAGGATGCGTTATATATGACGCCCCCCAAATAGCCTGAGCCTCCAGAACAAAAGTCGATACCACTTCGGATCCTTTATATTTTACATCAAACATTTTTCCTATCAAAAATTCTTCCCAAAGTAGAGTTTGTGTTTTTTTAATTACCGCGATGTATGTAGTTCAGTCTCTTTCCTAATTCTGTGGCCAAATATTCTTCAAGAGAGTCGGTCTTTTAAGCAAGAAATATATTCTGAACTCCATAAACAGGCACATTAAAATTTGTAGTGGTGATGGGTACACCTTCCGGAACGCTTTTCTAGGACATTCATAGCACAGGAAATCCTCATTTTCCTGCATGTTAGAAAGAAATGACAGGCTGAGGGTCAATTTCTCCATTAGTAATTCATTTTGTTTTTGGTGAAGTCTTGCCCTTGAGCTAAAGGGAGATAAAAATGAATAAAATGGAGCTAGTAAAATATTTTGATCTTTGAACTTAAGTAACTGTAGCGCGTAAGCCTAAACTTCTGCGCTAACGTCAGCGGCAGCACTGCCATGAATCACCTTAGTCTAGAAGACGGTTGTATCTATACGTCTCCTTAAAGGTTTATGTTTAAGACCTGCATTTTCTCCTTCTCTCGAGTAGTCAGGCCCTTCTACTCAAATTGTTTTCCTGCCACCACCAGCATCCACCTACCTTGGGGTGGGTTAGACAAGTGGAATCTCATGCCCCACCCAGAGCTTCTGACCCAGACAGGCAATTTTCACAAGATCTGGGCAGTTGGCATCCGAGAAGCTGAGAGGCTCTGGTTTCCACGGCTCTGCCTTCCAGCCGTGAGGGAAGTCGGGGTCCTGCCTGCTCTGCACCTGAGATGTTTCCTCGTCAGCATCTTCAGTTAAGAGGAGCCAGAATCGTCGTCTTGAAAAGCACCCTCTCCCTTCCATGTTGCCCGGCTGATTCAGTGAATCCTTGGCCATAATCTTCTGCAAGGAACAGCCTCCTTCTCATCCTAGACAATGACCTTTCTCTTCCCGATTCCACTTCCTAGTAGACCCACATCTTCTAGCTCTCTGATCTCTTCCTGTCGCTCTCTGAAATTCCCATCCCTCTTCCTTCTGCCAAACAAGTTTCATCACGTTCTCATGGGCCGAAGAAGACATGGAAGAAAGGTATTGGGAAGAGATCAATGTGCCAATGATTAAGGAGCTTTCATTTGGATTCAACGGCATCCATCGTTATGGAAAGGGCTGATTGAATGAGAGTGACGTTTGCTGGAACCAGTGAGAGCAAGCCAGAACCAGAGTGTCCCGTTCCCTTTCCATGATCAGCTGGGACCCCTACGTCAGCACACTGGCTTCTGACATCACTTTGGACATTTTAATGTACGTGCGTGCTCCTTTTAAGTGTGTCTGGGCTGTGTGTGTGTGTGTGTTGTGTGTCTGTTTTCACTTTATTTTGTTTTTGCCTATAAATGTGTGTAATTTAAAAGTAGAATCCACTTGTTGAGAGTAAATGGTCAGCCCATTATATGCTTCCTCCTATTATGGGGCCATTAATTTCTAGGGCTAACCAAGCAGTTTTACTCTTCCATAGAATGAGGACAACATTTTCATGTCAAAAACTCTTGTGCAGGGGCTTCCCTGGTGGCGCAGCGGTTGAGAGTCCGCCTGCCGATGCAGGGGACACGGGTTCGTGCTCCGGTCTGGGAGGATCCCACGTGCCGCGGAGCGGCTGGGCCCGTGAGCCATGGCCGTCGAGCCTGCGCGTCCGGAGCCTGTGCTCCGCAGCGGGAGAGGCCACAGCAGTGATAGGCCGGCGTACTGCAAAAACAAAAACAAAAAACAACAAAAACTCTTGTGTAGCTGTACAAGAAAACCAAATTAATCCATTGGAATATCGTGCTTAGATTACAGTGGAACTATGGATCCCCTCTGCTGAAACCGCTGTAAGTCGTGATGCAGGACATCAACTAAGAAACTTCATTTCCAAGGGGCACATGTGGACAGAGCGTGAGTCATGGCCTGCCGCTGTCCTCAGAAGCCATCAGCGCTAACGGTTCTGTAACCTGTATACACTTGACCCCTGCTTCGTTTATATGCAAGCCGAGGCCACATCCGCGGTGTAATATTTCTACCCCTAAACACAATGCCTTGTGAGGTGTTACATTTAATCTCAGAAGCTAAAGATAGCTTTTTACATAAGCCTCACCCAGACACGAGGCTTGGGAAGCAGATAGGATCGTGCTCTGCTATCACAGCACAAGAGGTGCACTTAGGCCGATCGATAAGTAATGATTCATAACATTGGAAATTATGATGGCCAGAGATTAGGGGAAGCAGCACATTTCAGAGTCCAGGAGAAGGTGTTCTTCCCCACCTCCCCTTGTCACATGTGGAGTTTCCCCAGACTTGTCCAGTTGTACCATTCTGTGCTGCAATCCAGCAGAAAGGGATACGCTAGAACGAGGTACATAGAAGCACGTTTCTCAAGCCTCCGGAGCTGCAGGGTCCTTTCACTGAGTCCCTTGCATCTGACCGTCTATTCCGATTGTCCTGAGGTAATGTGGCCCCTAGACGGAAATAACCATGTGTTCACCGCAACCAGCTGGTACCCTGTCCCCACGTACAGTGGGAAGCTCTCCTTTCTGGCCGCCTACTTATCTCTGTGAACATGAACCACTGCACTGTATGTGTCCTCCGCAAATCCTGTTAGTACATTAGATGCTTAGATGTGTAGTATTGATAGGCACTTAAAATATAAGTGCATATCCTTTCGGTCAATACTAATTGTTTTGTTAACCACGCATGCAGAAAGAAAGAAGAGTAAGAGAAAAGAAGAGAATGCGGAAGATACTTGAAAACCAATATGACGTCTAAATATTTTTATTCCCTTCTCAATATTTGATATTAAAATGTTTATAATATGGTGATTATTCTTTCCAAATGACTGCCTCCATTCTCTAGAGATTGAATTTGCTTTCAATTTCCAATGATCAAATGGTATATTTAGCTTCTAACTTTTTAAAAACACAAACACTTGATTCAGTAAAGCTTTCCCCGGGTTGACTAAATAAAGATCACTTTACTGAAATATAACTGTGTTCTGCTTCCATCAAAAGATCTTTAGAGAATTTCCCCTCAGTTTTATCTCTGACAGTGAACTTCCCCTCATGCAGAAGGGGAGGCGGAAAGGGGCTGACCTTTCAGTCTGCGGTCCAGCATCCAGCGTCTGTGGCAGGGACACACGGGGTGGGGCTGGCAGGGGGCAGGGGGAGAAAGTCCCTTCCACCCCGTCTGACCCGCAGCAGTGAAGGTTGGAGAGAAAGCGTGCAGTGCTCTCCCCACCTGCCGGCCCTGCCGTGGAGCATCTCCCATCCACTCTACATACCTGAAATCAGTATCACGATGAAGCTCACAGCAGATCCCGAAAGCAAAGCCAGGATTCGGCATTTCAGACAAAGTCACCTCCAAAGCCTGATCCCCGGGGAATCACCCGGGACCCTGCAAGAAACACATATCCTGGACCCCCCCCCCCCCACGCCGGAACCACAGAATCAGAAGCTGGCTGCCTATTGGGTCTGGGCTCACGATTGACCGGTGATCCTCCCTGACCATCCCCCTGACCAAACCCTGAGCCCTAAGTGTCCATCCTTGTTAGGCCTGCACACTGCCCCTCACCCCAGTGTAGCAAGCATCTTGTTAAGTCAGGGAGAAAGAAAGAACCCTCACCCTGGATGGAAGCCTGACCAAATTTCTCACCTCCACCAGCCCCCCAGGTAATACTTTGTCTCCCTGGTCTGCCTTCAGCAAGTGGGGCAATAGAATGTATTTTATTTGTTAGGTTTTTGTCTTGATATCTAACTTCTGCTATGCAAAGATACAGCAGAGTGGGTTACCTTTGTACCTGGCCTGTAAAGTTAGGGGCAGACCTGACATTGGCTCAACCAGAGAAACGTGTTTGACCCAACACTGCTTTAAGATCCACTAAATGTGGTCCTTTTCGTGGTTTGCTTAGACTTTGACACAATGCCTGCATCTATAATGTGAGGCAGGCTGGGAGATTCTCAGTATTATGTGAAAGTCCATACAACAGTCGCCAGATGCAGGTTGAGCCCTTGGATTCCCGGTTTCCTGTTTTTAGGATGTGGGCTGAGACTAGTGATGGCTCACATGGGATTCAGGAACATTGTACTTAGTTCTCACCTTTGAGAGGCTGCTTCCTTGGATCTGAAACTCTAGAAGCTGTGGTTGGTAATATACACACTCCTGGAGGCATTATTAAAGTAAGTCATTCGAATCTACTTTTGTCAGCTGTGGTTTGCGGTCCAGAGTCGGAGGCAAAAATGATAACCTTGAGTTTGTTCCTTGGGGACCAGTTGTGCTGACCCAGTGGAGTCCCATGACTGTGGACTCGACTTGAGGGCAACAAGGTGGATCAGCTGCCTTATTTTTCGGAACCTCCTTTGTCTCCTCATCCGAAAATCTGAGACGTACATCAGGATGTACGTATTCACACATCTCCACTCACGCTGAGTCCTCTGACCCTGCCACACCCGTCACTCCTGCAGTCCTGGAAGATGCTGCTGCTGCCATGGAGACAGATGTGCGTCCTCAGCCTCAAATCAGCTCCAGGGGCCTGGCCTGACCCAGCGGTTCTGTCCTTGAGGGCACTCAGCGGTGTTTTAGATCATTGTCTACGGTGGTATCCAAGTCCCTTCAACTGGAATTAGGTGTAGGTAAAAGACTGAGAGCTAAGACTCACAAGCCGCTGGTCGTACAGTGTTTGTTACGTCGTTTACATTTTCCCACCAGAGGGAAGACTAACTGGGGTGCACAGAACGTCAGGAGACATTTGACAAACTCAGGTTAAGGCGTGTGTGAGTGACATTTCCAAATTATAGCTCAGCGTGTTTGTCCTTGTGCTCTGGACATCTTCTCCAGGAAAGTACCCTACAGTTAAAATGGTGGGTCTGTTTGTTAATCTGATAAACGCACACCATCTGCCCTGTGTTTCTAGATTCTTTGGACACTCCGGCATATTTCTCGTAACTTCTTCAGATTGAAAATTGAACCTCTTACTTTTTAAGAGACTTAACGTTACACAGTGTCTGGAAGCTGCTGGAACATATTGAACGCAATATTTAAAAATATAACTAAAAGAGTGTGTAAACTCAAGTCTCTTGCGTGTTTCCCGGTGGCCCCTCTATGTCTTGACTCTGCCTCCAGCTTTGCTCACCTGGCGAAGCCCATTGTATTGCCTGCCTGGAAGCCAAACCACTTCTTATGTTATGCCTCCTTGGGAAATAGCGTGCATTTGGGGAAAAGATGGATTTAGGAACCTAAGTGGTGGTGGGAATACTAAGAAGGGGGCTCTTCTCTGGGGCAGGATTACTCAGCGAGCTCACTCTCTCTTCCCCTGAACTTGCCAGAAAACTATTTTCAGATTGTGATGAAGAAGGCTCCACTGTAGGTTGTTTTCTGAGGTTGACAGATCCTACTACTCAGCTTTCAACCTCATCTTAGCAAGGACGAATTCCACCAAAGTAGGCCCGATCAAGTTCTTATGTTGTGTTTCTAATTAGAATTTCAGTTGCTTTTAATGGCCGTTCGAGAGAATCCATGGTGGAGAATTAGTTGCTACCTGTAGAAATAAAATGTAAGGAGGAGGCCCAGATAGCCTGAACCAGGGGAGATTTTGCCTTAATTTCCAGGAAATGTTAGTTCTGTCGAGGTTGGGGCTGGAAAGGGTGGTGCTGTGGAATAGCCACAGATTAAGAAGGAGATTGTCATTGAATAACCTGGTTTAAAAATTAAACTAACCAACATTTCCTGGAGGGAAGAACTTGTTTACTTGCCCCTGTTGCCTGAACCTTCTCTGGCATCTGCCTCATCTGATTTTCCTCTCTTGCTTACCATCACGCAAGCTAATCTCCAAAGCCACGCCCTTCTTTCTTTTCTCCCAGTGAAAAATTACTTGCTTAAAAAATAGATGACTTCGGGCTTCCCTGGTGGCGCAGCGGTTGGGGGGCCGCCTGCCGATGCAGGGGACGCGGGTTCGTGCCCTGGTCCGGGAGGATCCCACATTCTGCGGAGCGGCTGGGCCTGTGCATCCAGAGCCTGTGCTACGCAGCGGGAGAGGCCACAGTGGTGAGGGGCCCGTGTACCGCAAAAAAAAAAAAAAAAAAAAAAATAGATGACTTCGCTCAGGCTGCTCTATAATAATCTTGGTTCGATTTATATTCGGGGAATATATTAGGCACAAAATATGGGCTCTTCTTTCTTCAACGAGTGTTACATCACTACACATGGATACTTTTTCCCGACGAAAAGGGGTATAAATGTAAATTGAAACTTGTTAATATTTGCCGAAAAAAGTGTGAAGGAAAACTAGGGATTGCCTCAATCCATAGACTGAAAACTTGCTATCTACAGCGGGGTTGATGAGAAAAGCATGAAACTCTGAAATTCGTTTATTAAAACATTTGTCTCCTAGAGCATGGGATCATTTGGAAAATTATGCAAATGTAGTGTTTATAAATAGTACAGTCAGGGAAAGTTGATGTTAATGGAGGTAAAAGTTGATTTTTTTGGTAGAATCTCTATAAAAGGCAGCAGTTATAGTGGGAAAAGCAAAGAGTTTTTAAACGTGACAGCCTAGAATCCTGGCTATCTGTCAGTGAGACCTTGGGCAAAATACCAAAGCTTCCTTAGCTCCAGCGTATGCATATCAAACCGGGATTAAAAAGCAGACTTTTGTGAGGATTAGATAATTAGATAATTATATGACTTGCCTAGCAAAATTTTTGGCAGTCAATGGTTATTAATAATTATTTTAAAAGCAATGTATTAACATAGGCTGAGGTCTTGCATTTTCCAAAATAGTTGTATAATTTTTAAAAATCATAGCAATATTTAAAGAATGAAAATTAATAAATGTTTTACAGAAGTGTGAAATTGCTAGCTATTACAAAAACTTATAAATTTATAATTAAATGTTAAAATTTATAATTAAAAATTTATAATTTTCCAAATAATCCCAATTAGATGTTGCCCTTCTCCCCCACCCCTTCCCCCCCAAAACAATAACACAGTAACCAGGGAAAACGTCAAGATTACTACCTGAGCTCTTAGGGAAGTTGAGCCGTCAAAAACCCGGTTTATTGCGGGAAGTTCTAAACCAAGAATGAAAGCAGTCATTTGTTCGAGGCTCAGGGTCATCCCACGACATGGCTTTGTTGACACAGACCCTCTTCGGGGGAGCACCCTCTCATGGGCATCAGTATCTCCACCCCGGGTAAGACTATTGGACCATTTGGAAATCAGAGATGCAAGACCCAAATGAAAGAACGGGTAAGGGTGGGACAGAGCAGTTGATGACAGGGACATGTGGTGGTGAAGGGACACGTGTGAGACATCACTAGGTCATTGCCATGATGATCAGGGAGGGACCAGGCTGCAGAAAAGGTGTGTGAGTGTCACCAGCCATCAGAGGGCGAGAGGGTCCATGGAGAATGTGAAGAATGAGGGAAAAGAAGAGACCCAACCCTGGAAGGTCATCTAAGGAGCAAGCAGGAGGTTGTGAGCCCAGGGATGGAATTGGAAAGGAGTAGACAAGGAAGGAAAGGCAGCTAAGGGAAAGGACAGCTCCAAGGAAGGGGGTTATTTCTTAACATCAAATGTATCAGAATGAAAAACAAGGACCTACTGTACAGCACAGGGAACTCTGCTCAATCTTCTGTAATAACCTAAATGGGAAAAGAACTTGGAAAAGAGTAGATACATGTATACGTGTAACTGAATCACTGTGCTGTGCACGTGAAACTAACACAACATTGTTAATCAACTATACTCCAATATAAAGTAAACATCAAAAAATATTAATAAAGCTGCCATAAACATTAAAATAATAATAATGAAAAGACAGCATCTAGTTCTGGCCCTTTGCTGATGTAGGGAACATGTTCTCAAGGATGTCCTGACATAATTGCAGAGGGGAGGACTGAGCAGGGGCTGAGGAAACAGAAGGGAAATAGATGCTGCTGGCCAGCAGAAGTTGAAGGGAGCTGGGGCAGGTGGCCCGAGGATGCGACGCACCAGTAAATGATCCTGGTACCAATCTCAAGCCCCATGCTATTTTTAATTTATCAATAGTCTCATTTTCAGTTAGGGAGATACAGAAAATAGCACCTTTGGAGAAAGTGCCCTTACGCTCTTATTTGCGTGTTATGCAGAGTTTTAAGACCTCCGTGGAGTAAATTTAAAGGGTGCTTTAAAATATAACCAGCCCATAATCTCACTAACTCAGACTGAAAGAAACCCGGCCATTTTCCAGAACATCCCTCATGTCATTGTGAATTAATTCTCTTAAAGATGTCAAACTAATTTAATGAGAGAAATATCACCGAAAAGAGAGAGGCCTTCCGCACATTTGGACCTTTATTTTCCAAATACAAAATTCATATATTTTCTCAACAATTCATTAGCTGCGGACCCCCTCCAGGGATGGGAAGTCTAGCAAGGAAATTAAATCCTAAATGAGAAGTTCCTGCCGAAATCTCTCCCGCATGACACATAGAGTTAGTGAAGAAAGACTCCCTCGAGTATGCGATGTAAGTCAAGGAATTCACCAAAAGTGTGAACATTTATACGGCCCCTCTCGAGAACAAGCAGCCAATCATCATTAGATCCTTTGGTATTCATTATAATAAAATTAATCTTGATTAATTCCTTCATTAGTAATCTTGCATTCGAATGCAATTCCATAGAAATTGCCTTGTGATTTAGCAATTAATTTACATGCCAAGATTGAGAAGCGTTGCCTTGGCCCTTCAAGACACAGCTCTCCATTGTGTCAGAGAGGCAAAGACAGGCCCAGAAGGTCCATTTGTCTAAACATATTCCAAGGGAAAAAAAAAAAAGGAAATATCCAAGAAGTTATAAATGCTGAAGCAGGGAGAGCTCTTTCCTGCCCTACGATCTACACTCAGACAAAACCCCAAATTGTGCAGCCTCTTGAGGGAAGGAAAAACATGCTCGTGTTTCAAATGTACAAATAAAGTTTAGGACTGAAAGCAGTTTCGTTGAATTTTGAAAGTTTTTCAGTTCTACTCATCATTTAAATGAGCTTTTAAAGAAATGTGACATAACCAAGTGGTCGACCCACAGCATCAAGCCACCCAACCCTCTGCTCATCCTGAGGCAACCGTCGAACATGTAAAGTATTGGCTGAAGACGCGGGTGGGAAGCCATAGAGGAGCTTTATCACCGAGTCACCGGATGAGGTGACAGGAAACCCTCTAACTTTGTACTCAACGAAGGTTTCATTGTTCAGTTTCCCCAAGTCCTCCATTTGCGTATCTTGTAGAATTAAGAATTAACACGACATTGAGGAGAACGTGACGGATGGACTGAGAGTCAGGTAGGAGCTTTGGTTTGTGAAAATGTCTGTACGTCTTCAAAAATCCTCAGGCTTTTTTTCCACATCCCCACGTCCCTGGGAAACAAACAGGCATCAGAACTCTGCGGCTCTCCCTTTACTCTGTCCAAGACTTGCTGATGTGTACATCCAAAAACGTACTGGCATCCACACTGGATTCATTCCTCCCAAAAGAAGAGAAAAAAAGCCAACTGAGTTCTCGAGGAAGACTTGGACGCCTTCCACACTGAGGATGTTTACACAGGGTTTGTTGATTGCATAGGAAACAAATGTTCGCATCTGATCCCATCAGCCCTGCCCCGTATATCTGAGGCCTCGTGAAAGAAATGAGAACTTTCACCGACCCGTGAGAGGCATAAACTAGAATTTCTAACTCAGATGGAAAATAAACTAAAGCTTCAGTTCCCGGGTTAGGGTCTCTGCTAATGCGCTGCATCAGAGCATGTGGACCATGTCAGCGCACTGACCATCGTCCCCAGGGGAGGGTCTGTCCACAGGGAATGCCTGGGTGGGTCAGAAGGTGCCGCTGTCTGGGGCTTGGGAGCTCAGCGTCTGCAGCTGCTCACCAGGGAGAAGGCAGCTTCCAATCAGCCTCGCTCAGAGGCCCGCTTGAAGGATAAAGACATAGGCGCTATGGCTCTTAGCTCCCTACAGGGTGTGCAGGACAGGGACATCTTTACAAAAAGAGGTCAAAGGGCACACATTGTCCTGGCAATTCGAGGACACAGGTTCACCTCCAATATCCCAGCGGATGACGCAGAGATGACCAGCCTGTCTGCGGGCTCTGTTTTTGCAAAAGGGCAGAGAGGTTTGCGCTGTAAAGAGCAAAGGGCACCTCATCACTACAGCAGCGTCTTAAGCATCTCTCTAGGCACAGAGACCACAGGAGACCGCGTGTGACGGATATAAGGTAGTGCCTGGCCTGTCAGCACATGTGGGCTCTAATCTTGGTTGCACTTTGTGGCCAAGAGACCACGGCCTCCAGATCTGAGTAGAAAAAGCAGGACTCCCTGTTTGCGAGGAGGGTGGATGCCAGGGCACGAGGGCCAGCTGTCTGCCCGGTGCCCACACCAGCTGGCCTTTTCCATGGGTGTTTCTGCAAAGCCTCGCGTCTCAATTCTGCAGGTTTACTACGCAGCTTGGTCCAGTGAGCCTGTATGAGATTGAGCCATGGGATATACTGCACGTCAAAAAGTACAAGCCACCTGGCATCTTCAGACCTGGCGTAAAACAAAACTGTCCATTTGACTGAAGTATCAGGTATTCATCACCGAACACAGATAAGAGCAGCTTAGATTTCCTTCTCTTAGGGTTCAAAAAGAGTTGAAAAAAAGAAATAATTTATTATGTATTACATAAAGCTCTTTGTTTATCTGGTTTAGCAATAAACTAACTCACCTTAAATTAAAAGAAATATGTTACTCCAAGCACAGAGACCAATTCCAGTGACACGCACAGAAGAGGAATTAAAATAGTTTGAAGGGGTGGTGGCACAGTGGTTGAGAGTCCGTCTGCTGATGCAGGGGACACGGGTTCGTGCCCCGGTCCGGGAAGATCCCACGTGCCACGGAGCGGCTGGGCCCGTGAGCCATGGCCGCTGAGCCTGCGCGTCCGGAGCCTGTGCTCCGCAGCGGGAGAGGCCACAGCAGTGAGAGGCCCGCGTACCGCAAAAAATAAATAAATAAAAATAATAAATAAATAAATAAATGACGGTGTCGCTGGCTCTGCTAGGAGGCGCCTGGGTGGCAGGGTCACTGGCAAGACTGGCCACAGGCTCGGGACAGAGAAGAGCCAGGAAGGGGCCAGAGCTGGGCCCAGGGCTCCTTCACTGCAGACGCCTGAGACAAGGAGCCCTGTCTCCTCCCTGCACTTGGAGGAGGGTCCCGACCAGCCCTCAAGGGATGTTAGGACCAATTGCCTCAGCCTCAGCCTGGTTGGAGCCTGGGAACCACCCTCCTCCCAGCTCACATAGAAGCTTCTAGATCAGGAAGGACCCTGATTTTCACTCAAACTCACCCTGGAGGGCGGGGGGAGCTGGGATGGGCAGGGGAAAGCGCTGGAGCTGGGCTGCTCCCCCGGCTGTTTGGTTTGAGACCAGTTAGGAGGACAGCCCGAGCCCCAGCTTCCTACTCTGCAGAGCAGAAACAGAGGCGACCTGTCGGGGCAGAGGAAGCAAAGCAAGGGTGGGGACGTGGCTCCAGGGACGGAGCCTTTCAGTCCTTCCAGGCGACCCCCTCCCCTAGAAGCCTGGCCCGGCCCTGCTTCCTGCTCTCTTCACCTGTCCACAGTCGTGGCTGTTCCAGGAGACACCTTTGTCACACCTTACCTACCACCCTAATGCCTCAGAACCCAGAACAAAGGATGGAACTCAGACCAAGGTCAAAACGCCCCTCCCTCTGCCATGGTTTGTGTGGGGGAACCAGCAGTCTCAACACCAGAGAGCAGCCCAGCCTGTGTTCAGATCCCGTGAAAGTGTCCACATCCCACTTAGCAGTGGATGAGTGGTTGATGGCCTTCCACGAAATGAAGTGACTGACCGCAGGGGGTAAGTGTCAGTCATGGACCAGAAGACCTGAGGTTGGCCATGACATCACTTCTGCATCGGTGAGCTCTTACCAAGTTTTGCTGCAGAACAAAAGCCCCCATTTCCGTGGTTTGCAAACATGCACTGGCTGTGGGTTAGTGGACGCTCTGTCTTTCCACCCTGGGGTCCAGGGTGAGAGGGCTCTTCCAGCCCAGGCCACCACTAGTGGATTCTGTCTCTGTAGCGTTTCCCCGTCTGCACATTTCACATAAGCAGAATCATACAGAATGTGGTCTTTGTGCCTGGCCTCTGTCACTCAGCATGTCTTCAAGGTTCATCCCTTTTCATGGTGGATACTATCCTGTTGTATGGACACACTCCGATTTGTCCATCCATCTGGTGGTGGATTTGGGGGAATCAATTTTGGGGAATACTGTGAATAGTAGCAGACCCTCAGTCTCTGTGTCTACGGTGGGGACTCATTCACGATCCCGGATGGAAAGCAGGAAAACGGACTCTTGAACCTTCTAGGTCAGCAGTGTTTACAAATGTGTTTACTGAGATGCCCTGGAGAATACAGTGTTCAGTGATCAAGAATGTTCGGGAAATGCTGAAGACCCCATTCTTCTTCTGGAGACTCACACACGCTCTTCAGTATTGAAGACTCTGCGTAGTCTTGTGTTAATGAACCCTGCTTACCTTTGACCCAGAATCTCTAGAGCTGGGACTTTCCTGGGACAGATTCACATTTCCTGGATGTCTCCCAGCCCAGGATTGGGGTTGGCCTGGGAGCTCAGGTAGAACCAGTTCTTTGGCTCAACAGACAGGGCTGTTTCCTTTGTCTTGTCTCTGTTGAAACTCCCAGCTGTGTGTTTAGGGGAGAATTCTCATGGGATGATTTTCTGATTTATATCTTGTGAGCTTCATCCTAAGGCAAGTGAAATATAATTCCAGTGTGCTGGAAGCTACCACAAGGTGAGTTCTCTTCGGGTTTTGAAAACCATAAACACAATTGGTCCAATATTTGAACAGGAAAATCTATTCTTTAATTCATATTTTCTTCTCAAATAACCACTTTCTCTGAAAGAAACAGATACCCTTGTTGAGGGTGGAGAGGCACAAACACAAGGAATAAAGGCAGAGAGTACGGAAACTCTATTGACTTTAAATAACAGCAAAATCTTTCTCAAGGGCACCTGCCAGTGCACGTCTAGGCTCTGGGGAAGCCAGGCTATTGACACACCAGACGACAGAGGATCCATATGAAAAAAACTACTCCAATTATTGGCTGCTTTTGTAATTAGAAGCAGAAAGTATCCAGTCATTTGCTCCGATTGACAGATAGGGCATGTGTAATGCAGAGATATACGGTTTCTGTCATATCCTCGGAGCTAAACAAAATGGGCCCACCGTCCACAAGGAATCCAGTTACAGGCCCGCGATGGTGCAGCGCATCAGGTTCGCGGTTTTTCTTTTGTACGATGAGAATCAATACACTCACTCACAGACCTTTGCTGCACGATCCTGGATCTATTTAATTGATGGGCACCTATAACGTAAGGAGACTGTGCTGGGTAATTATACGGACATACTTGGTGAAGTCATTTAAATGACAATTTTTATTTTTATATTTTTTATGAGGACTGCCATAAGAGAAATACTGTCATTTTCTCTCATGACAGATTTGATAAAGGCAAGTAGAAAGCATGGTCTGTTTAAGCTGCGTCAGACACAATCTGATTTATGTATCATTATACCTTTCACTATGTCCATTGCCAGAGGAAAACATACTTTTTCCTAAAAGACAATCATTTAGATCTTGGATTATTGCTAAGCTTTTTAAAGCAAGGGGGCAATGAGAGGAAACCAAGGACTTAGTGTATTTTTCACTTTGAAAAAAATAAGGCAAAGCTCTTCTGAGGGTCTGATTGGGCAAAACCCCCACCAGCTTGGACGTGATACGGAGCAACATGTATTTAATGATGTTAACTGAGCAATGTTTTTTCAGCAGTTTGTTTCCAAATAGAAACTTTGGAGGGTTGTGGGGAGGGTGTGTGACGGGTGGTGCACAGGCGGCGTTCACAGAGGTACCAGCCCAGAAGACACAGGAGTGAGGTGTGTGTGTGTCACCCTCAGGGGCTGGGGTTCCGGAGGTCACCCAGTCAGGAGGAAGGTGCTGGACCTCACGGCGGGCACACCTGGACTACCTTTCCATGAAGTGAGTAGAAGCGTGAGGGACCGCATCACCAGGACTCACCAAGGGCAGACGTGTCCTTACCCATATGGTAGGTAGGGGGCAGTCAGGTCAATTGCTTTAACGCCCGCATCCTTCCTACTCCGGCTCTGAACCCGTGAAGGACTAGGACACAAGCACCCTTGGGGGCACTGATCGTCCCATCTGTTGACCAGGAAACATCAGCCCTGGGGGACCAGCACTGGATCTCCTCCTCCTATATCGCAATGCCCACAGTTGCCTAAAATCCTGTGTCTATGCCCGTTATGCCTCTCTGAGACTGAGCTTTGTCACTTCTGCTGCAAGCTGTCCCCATCCCTGTACCTTCTCCGCCTTTACCCTTGGCCCCTGGAGCCCCTGCCACCCGGCCCCTCCAGCCTGCACAGTGGTCACGTGGAGACCGAGCAGACAAAGCCCTGTGGGCTTTCACGTGGCCGGGAGCTCCACGGACAGGGACGTTTGCCCTGGTCTTCGTCATAGACACAGAGCCTGGAAGAGAACCCAGAGCAAGAACTCAGTGAATAAATCTGGGCCATGAGGTCAGCTTCCTGGATCCAGTGGACCGACCACCAGGAAGAGAAGACGCCCGGGCCCCGGTGCCCCCTCAAACCACGTCATCGCACAGGGAACCTCTGCGCTCCAGCGTGTCCCTTGAGCCTCGGGCCTGTGCCTGCCTCCTCCCTCCCGCCACGTGTGAGGACCGTGGGTCTGCTCCCCTCGGGGCTGGGCGGGGCCACGCGGCGATTCTGGGGACACGGGTCTGTGGGCTGAGAACAGGTTTTCAGGAGGAGGACGCTTCTTTTCTGTTTTTTAACATCTTTATTGGGGTATAATTGCCTTACAATGGTGTATTAGTTTCTGCTTTATAACAAAGTGAATCAGCTATACATACACATATATCCCTATATCCCCTCCCTCTTGCGTCTCTCTCCCACCCTCCTTATCCCACCTCCTAGGTGGTCACAAAGCACCGAGCTGATGGGGCAGAGGACGCTTCTGAGTTCTCTCCTTCTTCCCTGCGTGAGTGGCAACTGCCACCTTTAGGGACTGGCGGCTCCACCAGCCTGGACCCTGTAGTGAGCAGAGCCCGCAGAGATCTGAGAAAAACAAGATGAGCCTTTGCGCTTGTAAGGTATGGTGCCCGGGATTGTCTCTTTCCACGGCAGAGCCCAGCCTATGCTGACAGGCAGACAAGACCCAGGCTCGGCACCACCACTCTGCTCTCAGTGCCTGGGGTCTCTCTGGTGATGAAGTCACAGTCTCCTGGGGGAAACGGCCCCGGGGTGGCCACGTCACCCCCAGACTCCTGCCTCAACCCGACAGCCCCAGGAGGCAATGCGCTCTCTCCTCCAGCGCGCTACGTGGACAAAACTACTCCTTCTCTTCATTCCTCTTAATACAGTTGAAGAGCCAAGATTTTACTTAAAAAGAGAAAAAACAAAACTGTACTAACCCTACAGAACCAAAGGAAAGAAACGAGAAGTTTCAAGCTGCCGGAAGGTTAAGTCTTGTCCATCCCATATGCTGACCCCTGAGACTGTTTTAGACCCAAAGAACGTTTGAGGCTGTCTGCACCTGCACGGTCTGGGCTTTCCAGCTCATAACAACTTTCTTCCTTCTTTCTACTCATTCGCTCAAAACGCCTGTGCTGGGAGTGCTTATTTAGATGAAAAACACGACCAAGTGGGCTATCGTTTAGCTGTAGGGTGATGTCTTAACCCTTTGTAGAGGTAAAGGCAACAGAGACGTAGCAGACGTCGCCACAGGGTGGGGCGGGGCTTCTGGAGGAGCAGGCAGCTGGCGACACCTGCTCCCCGGGCTGCACCTTGAGCCACAGCAGAAGGATGCTCTTCCTGGAAAAGAGCCACCGGGAGACAACAGGAGCTAGAAGGGCCCGCGGGTGCCTCTGCAGCTCCCTCCACGTCACGGCTTCCATCTGGACGTCCCCTTCACTTGGACCTCCACCTCTTAGCCCCACTCTGACTGCCCTAATTGCAGCCACTCGAGGCCTGGGACACTGCCAGTTTCTTTGGAGAGTCTCTTTTCTACACGCTTCCGGTACTTTACTTGGAAGACTCGTGGCACTGGGCACATCATCCCGGCTGTGAGTGGTTCTGAGTAACAGGATGGGAACTGGAACGTCTGAGCCACAGACCATGGTGCAAAGTGAGGCGTCAGGACAGAGACATGGACGTGTCCACATAACCACAAGAATCTGTTTCCTGGCTCTCGAACGCGTCACCCTCTTCGAGTGCATAAGTCAGATTTCTAGCAAAGTTTGAGAGGGAAGGTTTGGTGAGGAGACCTTTGTGGGCAGATGAGTGTGTTTAGGGAAAGACTGAATTCCACGAGGAGACATGAGGCCACCCTCAGAGGATGGGAGAAGCTCAAGGGACAGTCCATCACCAGCCTTCTTCCAGCCATCCGGTTCCTTTTCCCCCAGCCTGAGGGGTCAGTAATGAACACCGCACGTGGACCTTGAGAAGAGGCAGACCCAGCCCGACCCCAGCCTGAGGACAGGTGCCCGCCTGTAGCCAGCACACCCTGGACGGCGGCGGGAGGAGAGGTTTCGTTAGTATCAGGGACAGTTTGAACACTTGGGTTGGGAAGATGTTTGCAACGTATGGTATAGAACACTGTATTCCCTAAAAGTTAACCAAAAATCCACGGGATGTTATCTTCTGTGGACGGGGGGAAAACGTCCCCACTCTATACATTCTGAAAGCAGGACATGAGACTAAACTGAGTCGCATTCCGGTGTTGGGTACCTGTCATCATTCAACAGGGAGGTTCTATAACCTCTCCACAGAGACTGAAGCTAAATGAGTCTGTGCCTGCCTTGTCAGCACCTAGAATGTTCTACGTCCCCAGCAAAGGCCTGCCGAGTTTAAATGTTCAGACAAAAGCTATTTCCACTACTGCCCCCAGGCAATATTTGCAGACCTGGACATTTTTTTTAAGTGGATGGAGAAAACCTCTAGCTCAGGGAAGGCAGAGTTATGGACTGTAACTCAATATTAACTTATTCTTTGAAGTGTTTGAATTCATAGCTCTGTGTAGCTGCTATCCTGTCATAAAATGGGCTGCAAAGAGTAATAAACCAGTTCTGACAGCAGCAGGGTGTGTGACCCACGGTCAAGGAGAGAGGCCCGCGTTCAGAGGCTCCGTAGGGCAAAATCTCTCCTCGTTTTTCTCTTGAGAGATAAACCTCCAAGCTTTCTCACACACAGAGAGCCTCGAATCCATGGTGTCCATCAGGCCAATGGGAGGGCCGCAGCTGGTTTAAGGATTCACATGTGTGTGTGCACACACACGCAGAGAGAACATGCACGGACACACATATGGATATTCATACGTGCATCTGTGTATGTACACGCACAGTGTATCTGTATTCACACACACGTGGTATATGTATGTGCATAGCTGTGTGTGTCTACACACAGATACAAACACGTACACACAGGTATAGTCTATGTAATGTATGCACACATAGTGTATATGTGCACCCACCCATAGTACAGATACATGTATACACACAGATACACACAGTATATATATGTATACACGGATAGTGTATATAATATGTGTACGCAAACACACACACACACTCCCACACTCCGTGGTTTCCCTGAACACAAAGTTCTCCCATGGGAACTTGAATCCAGCAAGATCACTATCAGTTACATTTCTGCTTCCAGAAGCCAAGCCCTGCATGACTTTTTTCTCCATTTCGTCGGGAACGTGGAGAAAGAATACAGGTAAAATTGCTACTTTGAAACGAGCCTGCCATCTGGGGAGTACAGTGTGCGGAGAACATAGGAAACAGCAGCAGAGCTCCCCCCACCCTCCCTCCGCCCATCCGGAGGGTTTCACTGGCACCAGCGTGCTCTGGGCAGCATGGCGGAAGTACACTGCCGCTCGCCTCCCCACCCTCCCTACCGCCCATCCGAGGGTTTCACTGGCACCAGCGTGCTCTGGGCAGCATGGCGGAAGTACACTGCCGCTCGCCTTAATGGATTTATCAAATACCTTATTTCATGCTCTCTGCTTTTGATTTATGAATTTTGATCCTGGAGACAAGGGCCCTGTGAGTATTGATTGTGGGAAATGTCAGACTAACAGAAGTTAATTTCACTCGTGCATGTAGAGGGCTCTGGTTCTCTGACAGCCCTGTCTGCGGAGGATCAGCTGTCAGGCGCGCAGTGACACGGCACTGTCACCACGGTGCTGTCACCTCAGTGCTGTCACCACGGGCGACCATCCTACACAGCGGACCCAGGCCGCCCCGTGCTGTGGCTTGAAGTGACACATGAGTATGTATCTGGAAGGGGGTGCCCAGGAACCCTCGGGTTGTGGGCGAAGATGAAGTTCGACGCCCAGGGGATGCCACTCTGGGGAGGGGCTAGAGCCAGGGGGCGGGCAGGGTTCCCTGCCCTTTGGGGTGTCGCACTTTTGATTGCAATATGCCTGACAGGATAATGGAATGTCATTCTGCCAGTTCCCGAGCTGGTTAGGGACAGTTTATTTATTGATTGACTTTCTCTGCAAATTATCAATCTTTTTTATACTCCAGTCAACAGGGCATTCGTTATGCAACAATATCCTAATACAGTGCCATGCGGCAGGCATATCTTCAACCCAGGGCTCATGTCCCGAACGTTGCAGAGCTAGAAATGGAACGGTTTCCTAAGCTGTAGACTTAACCTCTTCCGCTGGCTAAGTTACAAGACAGGGATGTCTTGGGACACTTCGAAGTGCATCGTATGGTTAAATTAACACAGACATCGGTGCAAACAACTCTGTGGAGGAGAAGGGGAACTCACACATTTTTTTCTTTTTTTAAAATTTTACTGAAGTAGAGTTGATTTACACGGTTGTGTTAATTTCTGCTGTACAGCAAAGTGACTCAGTTGTACATATATATATTTCATATCCTTTTCCATTATGGTTTATCACAGGATATTGAATATAGTTCCCTGTGCTGTACGGTAGGGCCTTGTTGTTTATCCATCCTATAGATAATAGTTTGCATCTGCTAATCCCAACCTCCCAATGCTTCTCTTCCCCACTCTGCTCCCCTTTGACAACCACAAGTCTGTTCTCTATGCAGAGACACGTTCTTAAGTTAAAAAAAGAAAAGAAAAGAAAAGAAAAGTAGAAGTATGTATAGCAAACACAGAGGATTGTTTTCTGTTGCAGCGATAGTGAGGCTAATGAAATCTTAATTCACCATAACCTTTTGGTCAATAGCTTTTTCTTCTTGGGAAAAAAAGTGTCTAAAGCCAAAGGGCAAATAGTAGAGAGTTTGGCTGAAACATCCAATGATACCAGCCCACTATTTAAGAAGTTTTCTGAAGGACATTGACTTTTTAAAATATAATGTATATTTTAGAGCAGTTTTAGGTTCACAGCAAAATTAAGAGGAAAGTACAGAAATTTCCCAGAGACTCCCTGCCCCTACATGTATGAAGCCCCCCCACTATCAATTTCCCCATCAGATGGTACACTTGCTGTAATCTATGACCCTACATTGGCATTTCATTATCGCCCGAATCCACGGTTCACGTTAGTATTCACTCTTGGTGTTGTACGTTCGATGCGTTTCGACAAATATATAATGACATGTATCCACCATGGTAGTATTGTACAAAATACTTTCAGTGCCTTAAAAATCCTCTGTGCTCTGCCTCTTCATCTCTCCCCTCCCCTAAACCCTGGCAACCAATGATAGTTTACTATCTCCATAATTTTGCCTTTTCAAGAATGCCCTATGTTTGGAACCACACAGTATACAGCTTTTCAGCTTGGCTTCTTTCATTTAGTAATATGCATTCATTTAGTAATATGCTCCATATCTTTTCATGGCCCGAGAGCTCATTTCTTTGTAGTGCCTAATAATATTCAGTTGTCTGGATGGACCACAGACTGTATCTATTCACCTCCCGAAGGGCATCTTGCTTCCTTCAAAATTCTGGGGATTATGAATAAAGCTGCTATAAACACCCACTTGCAAGTGTTTGCATGGACGTAAGTTTTCAGCTCATGTGGATAGATACCAAGGAGTATGACTGCTGGATCATATGGTAAGAGTGTGTTTAATTCTACAAGAAACCGCCACACTGTCTTCCGAAGTGGCTGCCCCACGGTGCGTCCCCACCAGCAGGGATGAGAGTTCCTGTTGCTCCACAGCCTCACCGGCATTTGGTGCCATCTTTGGATTTTACCTGCAGAAACTCACGTACACTGCAGATGCAGATGCTTTTACTGTCTCCTCTCTAATCTGGATGCCTGTCATTTCTTCTCCTCGGATTAACACACTGGCTGGAATCCCCAGTACAGGCTGATGGGAGAGGACATTCTTGTCTTATTCCTGATTGCAGGGGACCGGCATTGTCTCTCACTATTAGGTGTGATGTTAGCTGAAATTATGTTATAAGTGCACTTTATCAAGTTGTAGAAGTCTCCTTCTATTCTTAGTTTACTGAGACTGTGGATCAAGTACGGATGCTGCATTTTGTCAAATGATTTCTCTCTATCTATTGGGATAATAATAGAGTTTTCTAATTGATTGATTTTCAAACGTTAAATCAACCTTCCATTTAGAGATAAAACCTACTTGATCCTGACATGTTAACCTATATTTTTGGATTGGGTTTGCTAAAATGTTTTTTAGAATGTTTGCGTACATGTTCACGAGAGGTATTTGTTTGTACTTTCTTGTAATATCTTTTTCTGGTTTTGACATCAGAGTTAAACTGGGTTCAAGGATCTTGAGCTGGGGAGTATTCTCTCTTCTTCAATTTTCTGGAAGAGTTTGTGTAGAAGCAGCATTAATTTTTCCTTACAGATTTTCTCAGGATTCACCAATGAAGCCATCTGAGCCCGTAATTTTCTTTATGGGAGAGTTTGTTGCTGTTATTTTCTTCAAAAATAACTTAAATTACTTTAACAAACATAAGATTATTGGGGTTTCCCATTTCTTGTTAAGTGAGTTTCGCTAAGAATGTGTATCTTTTATGAAATTGCCCATTTTGCTTGTCATCTGGGTTTTAACATATATTGGCATAAAGTTATTCATAATCCTTTTAAAATCTCTTTCATCTTTAGTGATGTCAACTCTCTTCCTTGATATTGTTAGATTGTCTGCTATGTTTTTTTCTTGATCACTCTGTCTAGCGGTTTATCGATTTTATTGATCTTCTTAGGACACCAGTTTTGGGTTTCACTGATTTTCTCTGTTGTACTCCTGCTTTCTATTCCACTGATGTCTGCTCTGGTCTTTATTATTTCTTGTCTTCTGCTGACTTTGAATCTGCTCCTCCTCTACTTTTTTCAGGCAGAAACTGAGGCCAACGCGTTGAGCCCAGTCCTTCTTTGCAACATATGCATTCAATGTTGCTCCTTTCACCTTAAATAACCCTTTAGCAGGACCTAGCTTTTTGCAGCATCTAGTATTTCTACTTTTCTTTTTTACTTCTTTGATGCATGGACATTTTTGAAATGTGTTGTTTCGTTTTCAAATAGTTGGGAATTCTCCATATTTCTTTGTTACTAAATTCTAATTTAATTCCATTGTTGTCAGAGAGCTAACCTATGTAAATTGGATCTTTTGAAATATCTTCAGCCCTTTTTTGTGACCTAGTGTAGAGTCTATTTTGCTCAATTATCCATGTGCACTTGAAAAGAATGTGTATTCTGCTACTATTGGGTGAAATGTTCTCTTACTATCAATGAGGTCAGGTTGGTCAATAGAGCCCATCAATTCTTCTATATCTCTACTGATTTTCTGTCTGATTCTTCTAGAAACTACCTAGATGGGATAAGGAAATCTCTAACATTTAATTGTCGACATGTCTATTTTTCCTTGAAGTACTATGAGATTTTGGCTCATGTATTTTGAAGCTATGTTATTAGGTGTATAAATGTTTAGAATTGCTATGTCCCCCTGTTCGATTGAGCTTTTGTCATTGTGAAAGGAACTTCTTTTTCTCCGGTAAACTTCTTTTCTCTGAAATCTACTTGTATATTTGTACACTGACACCAACTTTCTTCTAATTAGTGTTAGCATGGTATATAAGCTTCTGTTCTTTTATTTTCAATCTACTTGTGTCTTTACAGCGTATGTGGGGGAGGCGGCAGGGCAGGCGGCTGTTTTTTAATCCAATCTGGAAATATCAATTTTTTCATTTTGTTATTTAGACCAATCTACCTCCATGATGATTGATCTTGTTACAGTTTTACCTTACTGTTTGTTTACCACGTGCCCCATTTTTCTCTGTTCATCTGGTTCTTTTGTATGAAATGAGCATATTTTATGGTTTTATTTTGTTTTTCTTGACTTCCTTGCTAAACTCTTTGTTCTGTTGTGCCAAATGATTGTTTTAGGTTTTACAGTGTGCTTGAAAGTAGAGCAATGTCTTCCCAACGTTGTTCACGTTATAACCTCCAAACCCTGTGGATACATTGTAAGTGTAATTAAGGCTGCAGATGGGATTAACTGGCAGTCAGGATGGTCACATCTTTTTCTGCAGATTCCACAGATTTTTATATTTTGATGAAAAAAGCACAGGAGAAGGGATGATTTTTTTTTTTCTCTCTGCATGATTTGTTGAAGATGTGATGCCTAGAGATCCTGAGACCCCTTGACCATGAGGAGGTCCAGGGCAAGCCCAAGGCACTAAGGACCAGTAAGCTAAAAGGTGGAGACACTTGGGTATCATGGGATGTTTTCAGGCCACTGACTAAATCAACACTAGCATCACGCACCCCCAGACACCTCACTACACGGGTTGCTAGTTATTTGCTATCTGGGCAGGTGAATCGTGTGTGTGGGTGAAATACCAGTTAGGGTGCTCCATGTTGACTTAATGAGAAATGAATGAGAATCGAAGTCTGTGTATGTGTATGATTCTCCTCTGTGTCTTAAGATCAATGTTTTAAGTATTATGGTAGGATGTGTCATGAACTTGTGTGGCTTAGTGCATCTGTGACTGTGGCTGTCAGGCAGCTCAGTCAAATGCATCAGGCCTCAGTTTACTCACATTGACTTATTACCCAGGGGTCCTGTAATGACCGCTCAAAGGCATAAACCGCTCAGAAAATGTAAAGTACACATAAATTCTACAAACCAGCATGATCAGTCCTACCTTGTCTAAAGCCATTAGAAGTGTTCTCAAATTTAGAGCACATAACGCTTGATTTTTTGGGGGGTGTACATCAATTTTCAAAGGCTTTTCTGGGTGTCATTAAATGTTGAAATGTAACTATCAGCCTGCAACTTACTAGCTACCTTCTTTTAGAAGTGGTAAAGGTAAGAAAGATACAGGAAATTCTAGCAGTTCTGAAATAGATTTGGCTAAAGGTACCAAATAATTATAACTGGTGTATATCTGCATTAGCAATAAGGCACCATGAAAAGCTTCTCATTTAATGTACCAAGTATTAATAATTGGTGTGTATCTGCATCATCAGTAAGGAACCATAAAGGATTTTGAGTATAAACTTATGCTAAGTATGAATACAAAAGGGATATTTTCTGGGCATGGAACAAAATTAGGCAGTTCAAAAAATCTTGTTTGGTAACACCTTAGTGTATGAGTACAGATCCCTGTGCTATGCAGTAGGTCCTTTTTGGTTATCTATTTTATGTATAGTAGTGGGTATATGTTCATTCCAAACTCCTAATTTAGGAAGCATAATTTGAATATCTAAAGTAAATGTGTTCATGATTTCCACAGAAGCTGCTCAGTGCTTAGAAAAACCTCTTTAAGTACAGCTGCTGGCCAACTATGACTTGTGGGCCCAGTCTGGCCCTCCACCTGCTTTTCTGACAAAGTTTTATTGATACACAGCCACATGCACTGCTGTACATACAGTCTGGGCTGCTCTGCAGCAGAATGACGGGGACCATTTGGTCCACAAAGGCTGACGCACTCACCATTGTCCTTTACAGAGAAGTTCTCCGACCCCAACTTTAGACAGTACAGTTCAAGGATGGGATTTCTATCCTCACGAACCAGGAAAGGACAGAGATAAGAAAAATAACAGCAACGTACTATTGGGCAAGAGAGATGAGACCCTGATAAGAGTTTACTTGTATGACAGTGGATGTCTCTAGAGCACCAAAGGTGCGTTGGTCTCTCTTCTGGGTATTTTACAAGGAGCATCTTTTTCTTAACAAGATCCTGTGACAAGGGTGCCCATTT
The DNA here is from genome assembly GCF_951394435.1 of Stenella coeruleoalba. Taxonomy (NCBI): domain Eukaryota; kingdom Metazoa; phylum Chordata; class Mammalia; order Artiodactyla; family Delphinidae; genus Stenella; species Stenella coeruleoalba. The sequence continues at coordinate 2,132,634 of NC_137160.1, read as the reverse complement.
CAAAGTGAGAAAAGTGAGGCACGGAGGCTGACCTGGTCCAAGGTCACCCACTGAGCCAGAGGCAGAGCTGGGGCACCAGGGCCCCTCCCGTGGCTCCTCCCCAGCAGCAAGGTGGCCTGTTCCGAACTTGGCCCTGGCGGCTACCCCACACATCAACTTCCTGTCAAGTCCACTTACTTAGTGTTTGTTCATTTGATTTTTTAAAAATTAAATTTGATTATTCGGCCTTAGAGAGGGAAGGCAACAACTCCTGTCACTGACTTCGGGTAATGTGACATCAGATAACGATTCCTGACTCACTTGTGCAAAAAGGAAGACTTTCTGCCGTTGTCAGAAAGATGAGTATTGGTGAAAACAATCGCAGTTTAGAAATTCTTGAATTTGGCAACGTTCATAAAGAGGCCGCCAGAGGATGGTTCCCAGATGGAGAAATTGGAGACCTAAAAGTACAGTCCTTCAAGTGTTCGGACTGACGAAGGGTTGAACCAGTAATGGGGAAACTCACACCGGCCATTGTGTTCGGGCGTGTGGGTGAGTGTGAGAACGCGTGCGTGCGTGTGCGTGCACACGAGCAGATGTGTGCTCAGTCTGCGTGTGCCAGTGTACATGTGTGTCTTTGCAGACGCTTCTTCCTTGTCCAAGTTTCTCTTTTGCTTACTTTGGCCAGTCGACAGTAAAAAGACCAAACGACTTTTTTCTGCATTTGCTAACCACAGCAAACAGGAAGAAGACGCGCACACGTGTGCAGGGCCCAGCTCCCTGCTCACAGCCCCCGACGGCTTGGGAGGTGGGCACGGTTAACCTGCCCCACAGCTGGCGGGTCCGTGCAGACATAATTGCACACGAGTGATGGACGAGCAAGGACCAAGGAAGGAATAAAGGAGATAACAAGCAAAGGGGAAGAGCAGCGCTGCACACGAGCGGTCCATTTTCCGCTCCACAGAGCGAGCCTGTGAGGCCGGAGGTGGTGTCTGTGTGCAGACCAACGCCTAAGCCACGTGGCGAACAGCTTCGCTCCCAGCCTCAGCCTTCCCGGGAAGCCCTGCCCCTCCCAATGCCTCTCCGCGAGGGCGGCTGTCTACTAGGAAAAGGGTGGGGGGGCGGATTTTGCGAATCATTCATTTCCAATCTCCCTGACGGGACTTGTATCAATAAACATGTTTTTTGTGTCTTTGACCAGGAGGAATTTCACCGCTTCGTCCTGTGAGTGGAGGCGAGAGGCAGCCGGCATCAGGCTGCAGGTCGCGCAGGTGTGCGTGGGGTTTCGCATCTTTGCTGACATGTGCGGGCTGGAGGAGGCACGCAGAAGGGGACCACGGAGGCTCCGGAGGGGACCCTGCCCCAGCCGTCGGGGCAGAGCCTGCCCTCCGGGTGGCACCTGCGCGGCCGGCTGGGGGTGGAGGGTCCCTCCTCTTTCCAGCCAGCTGGGGCCACCAGGCCAGAACCCGCAGCTTCCGTCTCACCAAGGCTCTGGGTTTCCGTGAGAAGGAGAATCTTCTTGTGTCCTCATGCCCAGAGAACAGCAGGAATCCTAGGCTTTCGTTTTCTTCCTTCTTTTCCCAAGTTCTCTTTTTGTTAATTTCAATCTGTGCAGAAATGTTAACTTTTAAAACTGGAGGAGAGGAAATAAGGGTGCTGGTCAACCCCATTATGGATTCAGCGCTCACAGATCAGTTTCCCCCAAACAGGGGGAACCTCTCTGTTTTCCTCTGGGCCACTGGCTGTTTCCCCGTTCTCGCGAGGGGACGTCCGTCCCCGTTTCCTCTTTCAGTCTCTAAGCCCAACCTCATCTTCACCTTTTATGGTGGGTGTAGCTTCGTAATTCCAAGGAAAGGAGGTGCGATTAAAAGGGACGCCCTCAGACCCTCTCCTGACCCCTGCAGGGCTGAGTCTCCTGATTCAGACCTCCCTCCTGCCCCTTCCTTCCTCCCCGTCACCTCCCCTGGGCTGCATCCAGGACCCTCCCCTCCCCCCTCCTCCCTGTCTTCACACCCGAGTCCCTCCCCTCCCCCAGCCCTGGGGTCCCTTCCAGCTCTCCACCCCTGCACTGTCTCCCCCGACTGGACCCCTCTCTCGACGCCTCGGCGGGAAGCAGCCAACCTCGTTTCCTGGGTCAGATCACTCTCCAGTCCTTTCTGGGTCGTGCCTCCAGAACTCGGACCTCACGTGCCCCGCGCCGCGCCCAGCACAACCACACCTGGGGGCTGTCAGCGGCCTGTCCCACCCGTCTCCCTGCCCCCAGGGCGGCTCCAGGGACTCTTCCCGTGATCAGGCTCCCCCCAAGCCTGTGTGCAGGGGCCGTCTCTCTCTCCTCCGGAGGTTTCGGGTCATGGCCTCCGGGCGGGCTCCTCTGCCCGTGACCCAGCCCCCAGCAGGTGCAAGAGCATCGTTTCCAGTCTTCCGTTCTGTCCTGGATCCCACATTCTTCTGTCACTGTGGATTTGCTGACTCTCATGGATGTTCTGTTCCTTAAGGGCAGAGTCCAGGCCTAAAGCACGGTAACTTTGACAGGCACGTGGGATCTAGTTCCCTGACCAGGGATCGAACCCAGGCCCCTGCATTGGGAGTGCGGAGCCTTATCCACAGCGCCACCAGGGAAGTCCCCAACTTTGAAACGAATATTTGTTGAATAATTTACTTGGAAAAAAACACAGTCTCAGGGAGGTTAAGTCACTTGCCTGCTAAAGCTGGGAAGGGAGAAGCCGGGAAGAGCCCGGGTCTTCGTCTCCAGGCCCAGCCGTGAGCCCTGCTGCACCCGACCTTCCCCGGCAGACTTCATAGCCCAGCCCCTGCTTTGCTGAAGATCAGTGCTGTCTTTGACTAAGAGAAAAGGGCTTCACCATTCAAACATAATCCTACTGCAGCATGTCTTTAAGTTAAAAGACATTCCTATGTTATCCAGCTGTACCGGGTTGAGTATCGTCCCCCCAGAACCCATGCCCACCCAGAGCCTCAGAATATGACCTCATTTGGAAATAGGGTCTTTGCAGATGTGATCAGGCTAAGATGAGGTCACAATGGGTTTGGCTGGGCCCCAATCCAATGATTGGTTTCTTCTTAAGAACAGAGAACTTTGGTCGCAGACACAGAGAGGAAAAGTCCCTGTGAAGACACAGAGAAGCACGCAGGCCACGTGAAGGGGGCAAAGATTGGAGACAGGCGTCCCCAAGCCCAGGGCTGCTGGGGCCCCCAGAAGCTGGACGAGGCAGGAGGGACCCTCCCTTAGAGCCTTCGGGGGGGAGTGCCGCTCTGCCTCTGCCTACACCCTGACTCGGAACTTGCAGCCTCGACGCCTTGAGAGAACAGATTTCCATTGTTGTGAGCCACCTCGTCTGCGGTGCTGTGCTACGGCAGCCCGAGGAGTCCCAGCAATGCAGGGAGCACTTTTAGATTATTTTCAGTCATCAGGATAACAATCCTCACATTGCAAACTGATCCTGAAATGATTCTCCAAATTCAAACTGGGGCTGAGTGAAGAGGGTGCTGTTGAAAAGTGGAGGAGAGCATTTATCTTGGGTCGGGGCGGAGGCCAGTGCAGAGAGAAACAGAATCACAAGGTTAAGCGAAGGTCTGAGAATTTCACTCCTCACCCCCCCCTCCCCGCCCCGTCTTGCAATAGAGAAGGGCAGGTATGCATCCAGACGTTTCCACTAGAATCAGGTTTTGAAAGTCAGGTGAGAGTATGCCTGAAGGCATCGATGGGGGGCTGGCGCTGGGGACCCCGCTGCATGTCCCCTGGTCCAGGTGTGGGCAGGGGGCACAGATGGGGTGTGATGGGAGCGGGCTCCCTGGTGGACGAGAAGAGGGAAAGAGGGGATCTTCTGAGCAGATCTGAGGAGGCTGGGGAGGGGAGCCTGGCCGGGCTGGGGTCAGGGAGAGGGTTCATGGACGAAACACACAGAGGTGAGTGGGGTCCCTCCTGGCACAACTTTTCACTTTAGATCGGAGAGGCATGGCTGCACGGGGTAGGCAGAAATGCTTGCCGTGCCCCTTGGCTGAGAAGTTTCTGGAATTCCTTTAGCAGTAGCCTCGCCGGTGGGGATCTGATTCACTTTGTGTCGTGCGGGCTCTGCTAAGCTAACAGAACTAATGAGATGACACCAGCCTTCCCCGCGCTGCCCGGGGTCAGCCTTCAAATCTGGACCTGTCACTTCTGATTCCCCATGAAAAAGTTATAGATAAGAGAGAAACAAACAAACAAGGTAAAAGAAGCAAGAAAAAAAATTACTCAATAAAAGGCAAAGATAAAGCAATAAAAATAAGCAGCTACGGTGAAAACAAAAATGCCCAACTGGACAAAACCATCACCGAAGGCCAGGCGGGTCCTCCGCCTAGATTACAAACAAATAAAGCAATAAAGCATGTCTCCAGTGTCAGGCCTGAGGTCCACCTCGGGGCCCGGAATCGGGGAGGGTCACGGCTGAAGGTCCGGGAGGTGGCCGTCCCCCCAGATAACCACAGCCGGGGAGCACTGGCCCTGACCACCTCCTAATGACGGCAGCAGGCAAAGGCCACAGAGCCTGGACTAGGGACCCTCGGAAGGCAGAGGGCGGATGCCAGCACCCAGCCTCGCCCCTTGTACCCCTGCTGACCCTGGAAAGCAGGCGGTCTAGGCCAGTGGCTCAATGCCCACATCAACTGGTTTGAATCATTCCTCCACCTCTGAACTCACTTCCAGCTGGCACTTGAGCCAGTCTACTTCTTTTTGACTTTTTAAAAAAATTTTTCTCTGCCTATCAAACTGGATAAGAAACATACCCATGTCTAAAGTTTTCTGTTGCAAGAAAATACATTTAGCACAGCACCTAACACATCGAGTTTCTAAGGATATCATAGTTCTTATTAGGCATGAAAATACTCCCAGGCACATAAAACATGTCGAGATGAACATGGTGATGAAATAGAAAGGAGAAGGAAAGGCTTTTCAGACAAAAGCATCACTTTGAATCTTGGCCTCATCCTTTATTTGCTGCTGAGTAAATTATTAACCCGTTTTGAGCCTCAGTGTTCACATTAGTAAAATTACTTTAAAAAAAAAGGTATTTCATGGGGTTCTTGTCAGATAAAAAACAGGAGCGTGCACGTGCTTGTAGAACCCCATGTACCCCGTAAATATTCCATCCTTCTTTCTCCCAAGCAGTGCTGTAGAAGCCGTTACCTGGGCTGTGTAGAGGCCGAGCCCACCCCACTGGCAAAAACTGTGTTCAACCCATTTTAACCATCTGTTGCATTGAGCAAAACTCCGAACATTCCTCAGCTACTGAGCCCTGCACAGGTAGATGGCCTTGTTCATCTTCGGGATTAAAGTTTCAGTATTCAGAGTGATGTTTCAAATGCCTACGAACTTGTATCTATTTGTATTAATGTGCGTCTGTTTAATATAAAAATAAAAAGACCTCCATTGACCTGAAATAATTCTCTTCTTGAGAGATTTTGGAGCTTTGACTTGAAAAAGATTGGCTTCAAAAGAAGAGTTTATGGAACGGGGAGATAAATTAGGAGTTTGGAATTAACATATACACACTATGATATATAAAGTAGATAACCAAAAAAGGACCTACCGTAGAGCACAGGGACAATACTCAACATTTAACCTATAAGGGAAAAGAATCTGAAAAAGAATATATATGTACATATGTGTGTGTGTGTATATATATATGTATATAATATATATGTATAGAATTGAATCACTTTGCTGTACACCTGAAACTAACACAACATTGTAAATCAACTATACTTCAATTTTAAAAAATTATTAGAAAAAGAAGAGTTTATAAAACTCTGAAGGGTACATGATTTCTCTGTCATGCACATATACACACACACACGATATATATATATATATATAGTATGTATGTATATTCCAGTTTATGTCCCTGATTGTATCTTTAAGGAAGAATCTCTGAAAACAAGAGTAAATATCTGAGGATCGGACACTGTACAATGTCGCACCTCTGACAGCTTTTCCAGGGACTGGTTGCAGCTCAAGAGTGTTGATCTGAATGAGGCCACTGACCGCCCATAGTAGAATTATGTCTGAGATGATCTTGTCTGTTCCTTACCTTTGATTATTTTTTGGATTTTGATGAAAAGAAATGAGTAAATGAACATTTAAAGTATCTATTTATGCTTACCTTTTCTTGTGCAGAAAATTTTAGGACCTATCCTTTCAAAAGAGCCACAGAAGAAGTCAGACTACTGTTAAACAACTTCAAAGGACTTTTATTCTTTTTACGAATTTTTTCATTTTATAAAAATTAAATTGAAAAAATTCATTTTAAGATTAATTTTGATGATAAGAAAGGAAATGGAGAAGATGAAGGGAGGGGGACAAAAGGAAAATAGACGCTTCTGTTTTCAGTTTTTAAAAAAATATATACAATCTTATTTAATATGTTTTTAATAAATAATTATAGATACTTCATCGTGTATAGACGTAAAATAGCCCATCTCAGAAGCCAGAGTCAAACGAGCGACCAAAACCCCTTTGCCGTCTCTGTCCTGAGTGGGCTCCTTTTGAAGACCACCTACTGACTGTGGATGGAGAGGCCGGGCCCACGTGAACAGGCCATCTTTTTGTGGAACTGATGCTCTAGAGAAATCACATGCTCCCATCAATATCCCTAGAGTTGCTCCCACAAGGCAGGTCCGAGCATAAAGCCTGAAACCAGAAATAGTCTGGTTTTTGTACTAGCAGCAAAAGTGGTGTCCAGATAAACTGTAGTAGATTCTGAATCAAACCGCAGGTCTGCAGAGTCCCACCCAGGGTTACAGAAAAGGACCAGCTCTGACCTGACCAACAGCACGTAGGGGCCAGGACCCAAAGCACCACGTCAATCACTGTGACTCTAACAGGAAAAAGGTCCTTGCACAATGGAACTTTAGAAATAAATGAGTCTGTAATTCCGGTGTCTGTCTTTTTCTTTTGTAGGATAAATATGTGTGCACATGTCACAAACGTGTGCTGAGGGGATGGGCTACGGTCGACAGGGTAACAGACACGGGATAGAAAGAGAAACGAGGAACGTTCCACCTGCTGGGGCCTCTGAGGACAGAGTGGCATCCTCTGCAGGAGGTCTTTCCTCATTTGCTTAGCTTTGAATGTTGAATATCTGAAACTTTCCAAGTTTATCTCTTGCTCCGTTTCCCTCATTGCTCTTTTTCTCTCTTCTTTTTCTGTCTCTTTATTTCCACATCTGTGAGGAGTTTAGGGCCAATATGCAAAACACAGCATCCAAAACTCCCTTGACTTCTGACACCGATTCCAAGCTTGGGGGCATTCCCCAAACCACCCTCGGTTTCGATGATTCTCTGGAAGGACTCACAGATACGTAGGCAGCTGTAACGCTTGTGGATTTGGTTTATTACAGAGAACGGCTGCTGAGTGACAGCAGCCATGGGGAGAAGCCAATAGGACAAAGAGCCGGGAGGCCCGGAGCTTGGGGATTCCACGTCCTCTCCCCCGGGGTCAAGTTGAATAGCTCTCCCCACATCAGTGTGTGACCATGGCACGAGCTATCGCCAAACAAGGAAGTTTGTCCAAGATTCAGTGTTCAGAGTTTTTACTGGGGCTTCGTTACATACGTAGGATGGATTATTGATTGGATGCCTATGTGGTTAATCACGGTCTCCAGTCAATTAATACGGCAATGTCCCAAGGTTCCCAAGCAAACGAAGATGACCTCCCGGGAGCTGGGACAAAGGCCAGACCTCGCTGGGGGCAGGGTTCAAATCCTCAGCACACAGCGTCCACATCTAAAGGCGTCTCAATATTCACAACAAACCCCTTTTAACCACACTTGTGTCTCTGTTACTGAGGCAGCTTTCAGAGCCCCCTAAGGGTGGGGTCTGGTGGCCGGGAGAACCAACCAGGTGAGCAGAGGGTTGGAATTTCAGCCCAGACCCTGGCCTCTGGGGAAGGGGGAGGGGCTGGAGGTTGAGCCTAAGCACCTATTGCCAATCATTTAGTCAGTCGAGTCCTTGAAATGAAGCCTCCACCAAAGCTCTAAAGAAGGGGTTCAGAGCTTCTGGGTTGGTGACAGGCAGAGGTGCAGGAGTGAGATGCCCTTTCCCTGCACCACGTGGGCTGCATCCCACTGCTCTCCTGTGTCCTTTATAGCATCCTTTGTAATAAACGCAGTGCCCAGTCAATGTTTCTCTGAGGTCTGTGAGCCATTCTAACCAATGAATAGAACCAAGGAGTGGTCGTGGGAACCTCAGATTTACAGCTGGTATGTCAGAACTTGAGACTGGCATCTGCAGGGGGAACAACTTGGGGTGCTGAGCCCTTAACTTGGGGGCCCCGGTGCCTCTCCGGGTAGACAGTGTCAGGATCAAGCGGGGTGCTTGGTGACGTAGGAGAAAACACACTGGTCAGGGCTGACCTCAGCCAGCAGACGGCGGTGGCTCCCCTGTTTGCCCCGCCCCCATTCATTTCTCATCTCAGAAACCCACCGTTCCCTCAGAACACTGAGATGGGCTAGTTCCTTGCCTCCATCAGGTTAAGTGGGAATCCCAATCCCTCTTCTATGGCTTTTTCGGAGTCCTTATCCACAGACTGTCCTACTCCGACGAAACTTCTACGCTGAAGCACAAAAATATTGTATAAACTCTCCAATCAATGGTGACACCTCCCCTAACCATTCATAATCACATACTGTCTTCTCCAAATTCCCAACCTGCTTTACTCCATTCCTCACAGTGAATCATTTTAGTTCTTGTGTCATAATCACTTTCAGTGGATCAAGAGAAGTTTTTTGTCGTTTTTCTTCGTGGAAACATATGGCTGATGGTGGGGAATCTCTTATTTCCTAATTTGGAAAACAAAGCTATCAGCTCACCTCTGAATAGGGTCTTCAGGCGTGAGCTTCTTTTCATCACCAAGGGTTGAATCAGAAGAGGAGCTTGCCTGTGTGAGAGTTAAAACATGTATTAAAAGCCACAAGTGGAAAGCTGAGGACCTGGGCAGCAGATGGGCCGGCACAGAGAGCCACCATGAAAGGCCATTCAGAACAATTAACTCCCATTCACACTAAGCAGAAATAAACAATCGCCCATTCAAGAGGGAATTAGTTCCACTATCTTTATCCTAGTCATCAAAACAAAGTTCCCTAAGTTGGGGGGGGGGGGCAGGAAGTACCTCAGGACACAGAACCACAAAAACAGAGCGTTGTTTTGTGGATTTCTGAGACCCAAGCCCGGATAACTTGATATCTGCATTACTAATCGCTCTGTTCCAAAACATGTTGACACTTGGGTTGGTTCTGAATAGACTTCTAAGTGGCTCTCCAGACAAGAGCAGGGTCCACCTCACCGATGCCAACAACAGAGCCATCTCAGGCGGGCCTGTGCTTGTGCTCCAGGACAGACGTGGACAGAAGTCCCAGTAACCCGGGACCGATGAAGGAGCCGTTCGCATGAATGGCCACCCTCTCTCCCTCCCGCTTTTCCATTCTGGGTTTGCTTCCTGTGGGGTTACCATGGATATGGGTGCAGACCACCTGCATCTATGATGAAATGGTCCCCTCCGGGGAGCCCTGTCTCCCTGACCTGTTCACGGATGCCTCGTCCTACCCTTCAGATGCAGTGGGGTTGGTGTGGTGCCCATTCTCGCCAAGGCTCCCCATCAATGAGATGCTGTGACTGACCATGGGGCCACTTCAGGGGGCCCCAAAGCCCCACCTTTAAACTGTCGGAAGCCGTAGATGAGGTTGTATGCGCAAATCAGTGGCACGGTTAATTAACGGGTGTGGTTCTGTAGTCCCTTCTTCACTAGAATTCATTGCTCAGAAGTAAGGATTTCAGATCTGTCACAACCAGCATCAGAAATTTGGAAAAACGCAGGGTTCAGGGAGAGGATGGAGGGAAGCAGGGTTACCCCAGGACAGCGAACCGCGAGGCCTCTGCTCTCACATTTCAGCCGGAAGACCCACTCAGTAGTGACCACTGCTTGGCCTCCCAAAGGCTCTGCTGGCCTCGCTGCTCCAGTCACAGGTTTGGGGCCAGAAGCATCCCCTAAATTTATACCAAACTGCAGAGTCCACTGCCCCAGCCAATGCCCCAACGTCATTTGTTTTCTAGGCTCTGCTTAATGCATTCTGCCCCCCAGTTGCCCACAATCCAGTGGCGACACCATGGATAACAGGATGGCAGGGGCAAACCCAGCGTTACGGGCAATTCCTGAGGAAGCGCGGGTCCAAGCGTGGCTGTGGAGACCCCATGTGCCCTCCCTGCCCCACAAACAGGACTCTCCCTTTCCCCATCGCCACCTCCAAATGTTGTCTCTGAGCACTGTGTGCCCTTCGGATCTCGGATTAACTTCAGATCCCCCGTAAGGCCCTCTCTGGCGGCCTAGCTCCACATCAAGGGATTATCTATCCCTTTGTGCTGCAGTGGTGCATGTCTGCCGCAGCCCTTACAAGAGGTGGCCTGGCCACCCATCTGCTTGTCCCCTTGCAGCTGAAATGGAAGCCCCCAGTGGGAGGACCTCTGGACCCGCAACGAGCAATAAGGTGCTCAGGAATACTTGCTGAGAGAGTGAATCTCTGAGGCTTCCCTGCTTCCTGTCTGGCTCCAGAGAATCTCCTTTTTGTCCTTTTCCTGTTTCCACTTTCTGTATCTTGAAGATGAGGTGACAATTGCCTACCTCCCAGACTGTGAAATGAACACCCCAAAACACTTTTTCAAATGCTAAGGCTGTGGAAGATTTACTGTATAAAACAGCTTGACCAATAATTACCTAATAAATAATCCACTTGCAAATCCAATCATCATTCTTGATGACTGGATGAAGTGGAAAAGTGCTGAGTCATTGTAACTTCTGTGTATTTGTATATTCATTCTCTCTTTCACTGAGTGGAAAAACTTGTCTTCATTCTGGTACAACGGAGATCCACAATCTTGATCAGACTCCTTCTGATGGAATCACCCTGGATGTAACAGTTTCCGCCACTGGCATCATCGTTACCTCCGGTAAAGGAAGGCCATGAGTTCAGAAGGATTTCTTTCTAAAAAATCAAGAAATGGGTGCCGGAGTTTTAGATATGAAACCAAGGCTGGCAAAGGAAACAACCTGGATAGACATTATAATCGTAGAGGATGACCCAAAACATCGGTTTTGGAAAGAGTTCACAGTCTAAAGACGTTGATTTCTAATTAGATGTGAATTACACTGTTTTCTATATTATGTTTAATTAAAGAATGAGCAAATAGTTGTGACAACTGGCAAGATGGTTATTTTTTACAATCTCGGGCTCAGCTACAGCTACAAAAGGGGCATGCAATCAGCAATTGTCTTTAAAAGGAGCGCTTAGTATAAAATGATTAGTTTCATCAATTTAGACCTATTTTCTTAAACAAATAGAGCTACCAGAGTAGCTTTGCCTGTTCAGATTGGAAAACCTTTTTATAACTGAAAAGGAGGACGGTTTAGATACCATCCCTTCTTCTTACGTGGGGAAATCGCTTCATTTCACATCTATCACGTTTACCATGGGACTGGAGAAGCTGCTAAACTCTTGTCAGATACTAATTCGTCTAATTTTAGTGTCCTATACTATATAAAAATCTTTAATGTTATGTATTTTAATAAAAATATAGTTTTTAATGTCTTAGTGCATTATTATTCAAAAGAAAATTGCATTTGTAAAATCATGATCAATGATTTATTATAACTGGAAAAATATTTGTGTTTATATAAATAAAGAAAACTTAACCTTTAATGAAAGGGAAGGGAGGAGGCTGGCAAACCCATCTCCACTTGAAATATAATTATGTACAAATACTCTCACACAGATGCACACACACATGTTTTTTTGCATGTTTAGTTATGTATGAATGAATATTTCTTCTTAAGACCAACTTCTGAACCACCAGGGTAAGTATAAACAATTTGAAAATCACTATGCTCTGTATAAATTGTGCGGTTTCACAGAGATGACACACATCCATAAGTGGAGATATTGAGAGTTCAGAAGGAAGAAAACACCTAAGACTAAGCAGACAAATTACTTGGGATAATGCTGTGAGAAGTAAATGCTACAGATATTAAGAGATAATGTTTTGCACTTAAAAATCAAGCGATGTATCGCTTCAACCATTAAAAGAAAATCAAGTAACATAGAGAAAAACCTCTCTTCATCTGAAATAAAATTGCATGTTGTAACATGTCATTCTTAAAAACTTGGCCCAGCCTAACAAAGACAGGGTCATGGAACTTTTTTCTAAAATCACTGGATTGCTAGGTCATACAAAGGCGCCTGAGTCATGCCTCTTTGTACATTCTTAGGGTAAGTTCATTTCAAAGGAAATCTAAAGAAAAACTCAGAGAGTTTAGACTGACTTTTGTGCTTTAAAACCGAACACTTTTCTAGAATCAAGAGAATGTACAAAATCACTCTACTTAAATACTATGATGAATCTAATGTTAATTATGTTTTCTTAGGTTAAGTGTTTTTTTTAAAGAAGATGTTGGGGGTAGGAGTTTATTAATTCATTCATTTATTTTTGCTGTGTTGGGTCTTCGTTTCTGTGCGAGGGCTTTCTCTAGTTGTGGTAAGCGGGGGCCACTCTTCATCGCGGTGCGCGGGCCTCTCACTATCGAGGCCTCTCTTATTGCGGAGCACAGGCTCCAGACGCGCAGGCTCAGCAGTTGTGGCTCACTCCGCGGCGTGTGGGATCCTCCCAGACCAGGGCTCAGAACCGGTGTCCCCTGCATTAGCAGGCAGATTCTCAACCACTGCGCCACCAGGGAAGCTCCCGAGGTTCGGTTTTCTTTTTTACTGTATCTTGTTTTTATCATAATATTAATATATTTAAAAGCGGGTAAGGAAAATCTAATTTCTTGGCTTGTTACATTAGCAAGATACTCATTTCCAGCAAGCAGAAGTTTATAGAGGCCATTACATTATACTGTTTTAATCAGCAGAGCTTGAATTCTTATCGGCACATTTTGCGTTATGATGGAAGACGTTGATTGAGTTGTGCTTGGTGGGTTATCAGATATTATCTTCTGTGCAATTTGGAAAGAATTAGGTTAATAATTTTCCAATCTTAAGGTCCAGAAAATTTGGTTTCTTTAATAGGGAATGATTTATTACTTGTACAATGATTCGTTTGATATAGTGCGTGGGAATTAAATTTAGGACCGTTGTTTGTCCATCTAGGAAAGAACAAACATGCTTACAATGAATATAGTCAGCGGCAAATATTACCCAGGTAGTATTTTATTGATATAAAATAAATGTATTTAAAGCAGGACAGCAATCAATAGTACAGCTTAAAACTAGCAGGTGACGTATACAAACCTGTAGGAATTTCAAAACAGCTTATTAAAGGCATAAATGGATAGATGAATATAACATAAAAAAGACACAAGCTTCTTATAGGATAGTTTAGTAGAATCAACTTATCTGGCATGCTTTAAAAAAAATTAAACACTCCCACTTAAAAAAAAAATTGTCATACTAGGCCAAGTTGTGTTTCATTTCAAAAGAAGATATATGAAGACACTTTTTCATTATGTGTAAAGACACTGGAATTTTAAAAATAGGAATTATAATGAATCTCTCAGATCTGCAAAGATTCCAATCTACTTTTAATATCAATTATTGCTTTTTTCCCAATTACTTTCTTTTCCCCTTAATCCTACCTCATTTCTTCTAAACCTACCTCTACTTTCATTGCTTTTTTAAAAATAGAAAAAATATCTAATAAACGTGCAGCATCTCTATTCCGTAATTCTTTTTAACAAAATAATTCATTTGGTTTGCTCTTAGCCCACTCTTTTATACAGTGAACAGCACCATTCACATTGGAATATCAGTGAATACAAACAAGAACACATAACATTGACCATAAGATTAGTAACGTAAGTTGCACACACAGAACACAACTGGAGAAAAGTAAAAACTTCAGACATTGATTTGACAAGATCAGAATCTCAGTGTCCTAATGGCTGGCCTTGTAGGATTAGTCATTTGGACAATTTAATGCTTTACTTTTCATCTGCATGTTTATTACAAGGTTAATTATAATTATAGCATGTTAAGTAGACTACGTTTCTGTGTGTGTAAACACAATTTTAAATTGGAATTATTTTTCAAATTCGGAGGAATTTTGTTTTGTTTTGTTGTGATCATAGCAGAACACGAAAGAGAATGTACCAGTGAATTTCTCAGACCCCAGAGAAAGGCCTCAGTGGTCTGCAGAGGCTTCTCCAAGTGATGAAAATCCTCTACTACCATGGGAGCGAGCCCAGCACAGGCCATCCGGTGGAAGAAGTGCTGAATTCAATTGAAAACTAGAGAGCAGCAGATTGTGGAGATAATTTCCTGATGGAGACTTTTTCTGGACACATATTTTCTATGAGAGTGGAAACCGGTTTGGTGAGGTTTGTATATAAAATCCTCTGTGTGTTTTTTTGGGCGTATCTTTTTTGTATGAGAGCATTTAGTTTTTACAAAAAACTGGAAAAAGCAAGCTTGGAAAGTGTGATTGGAAAGTGTGATTACTGCAAACAATTGATTCAGTTCTAAACATCCGAAACCGTATACAAAACGACAGCTGCCTTTGGGTAAATACATGAAACATACAGAAATGTATGAAACTTACTCATGTCATTTATAGTGCGGCTGTTAAGCTGCAAATTGCATAGGAAAACACGTTTAAAGAAATCAGGGAGTCACCTCAACAATCCATCCACACAGCTCTTTTGCATTAAACTGGAAAGGGATTCTGCACCAGCGTGAAACACATTGGGTTTGGCTCCTAACCCGGCTGGGCTATATCACTGAGTTGATACCCGGCTCACGCAGGGCTGGGATGCCTCATCACAGAGCACCAGGGGTTTTTCTCCAGCTGAGAAATGGATACAGCTCCAGCCAGTCAGGAGTCATCAGACTGTAGCCCCAAGGGAGCTAGAAGACCCCAGCCGGCAGGGACTTGGGGTCCAGGGGGTCTGGTGGTGCCAAGGAGGGTGCCTCACCCAGCGTGGAGAGGATGCTCTGAGGCACTCGCTCTTCCTAGACTCTCAGGAGAGTAACAGGCGAGCTCACCATGTTCCCACATCAGCACACTTGTATTAGCTGAGTGCAGCTACCCCTCACCTGTGCTGGAACACGGGCTGTGTGTTTAATACTTTCAGATTCTTGTATCTATTTGAATCTCCTTTCAGGCCAAAAACATCCCAGTGTTTCTGCATTTCCACAGCCACTCTCTGTTTCTAGGGTACTGATGCCAGGACGGGCAGAGAAAAAGGACAGCCACTTGCTACCTCCTCTTAAATCGTGTTCCCTTATCTATTCAGACATCAGGAAAGCCAGCTACCAATTCAGGCTGCAAGGAGCCTCTGTACCCCCTGCACACTGGGACCATGTTGGTGATCACTGGAGGAGAGCAAAGAGCTGCCTCTCTTTCGTTGTAAGTAAATATATGGCACGTTTGTAAGACAGCTTTCGAAGACTGTGCGCTGACAGTCAAATACATTTTATGGGTTTGCTCGCCAAACCTGGCCCAACATTTTAAGTCCCATAAGGTTACTTTGAAGATGATTTTATTTTAGTTAAATATAAATTGGATGATTACTTATCTCCTAATTCAGGGATGCAGTGAATACTCACCCATCTTGGTTTTTATTTGCTATAGTAATAGCTACCATTTATTGAGGTCTTATGACGTGCTAGGCACTATAAATCATGTTACTCCAATGCCAGCCCGATGAGACGGAGATAAGAACCAGTGATCAGGAGATAAGAACCAGTGACATTAGGAGACTGGCCCCGTACCTTACAAACAGTCTTGGGGTCGGAACAAGGACACGTGGCTTCTCCGAGCCTCCGCCCGTGCTTTGCACCGCTTCTCAAGCTCAACCCCCAGGTATGGGGGGACACGCCCTGTAGCATCAGGGTCCCCCTTCCAGAGTCCCTGTGTCACATGGGGGCAGGGGCACTTCCTGGGAAACAAAGACAATCCCTTGTGCCCACTGAAATCTTAAGTGGTGGGAGGTATTGATTAGCTCAAACTAGATTTATGTATCCAAGTTCCAGGGGGATTAGTAGGTTTCACAGTGAAAACCACAGAAGGATTCTGCTTCCCCAAACACCCACCCCCCTCAAAAGTGCTTGCCTGGAGGGTCCTTCCAAACAGAGCTGTCAGAAGCACCCTGAGAAGTTGCCCGGAGAGGGATCTGGGGCGCCCTGCCTTTGTGTTTCGGTAACAAGTCAGGACCTTGAACATGTTCTGGGCTTCTCCTTTGAACCGACCTCTAGGATTTGACCACTGGCATCCACCACTGCTGAGACAGAGGATCCCATCCCTGTGTCTGGGGGCAGTCAGGAGGGAACCCCAAAATCCCCAGCACTAGCTGCAAACTCAAACAGTACCCACGATGCAGAAATTGCCTTGGCGTGCGGGTCATTGGTGATTTCATTTGTAAGTAATGTTTTGATTGTCACAGATTATATGTTGCCCTCCCCCCATGACATTTGTTGTACAGCTGGATTGATTTTTGTGCTCCAGTATGAAAAGGTCACTTTGATCAATGCAGTGTAATTGGCACTAAATTAGGATCATATCAGGTTATTTTGCTATTTAATGATGAAATATTAAAGAAAAGCATGGGTATATTGCAGACACTAACGTGCACTTGAAGCCTTCTGTAACGATGCTTGATTTTGTAAGAAAAATGGAGAGAAAAACAGCTCAAGTTCCCAAAATGACTGTGATGTATTGGAAGAGTGGCTCAGAATTATATATTTTCGTTGGAGAGAGACCGAAAGCCCCAGACACAAAACACACAGCCCAGCAGTCAGTTCTGCCCTGCTGCACAGAGAGAAGCCTTATAAGGGAGCCTATTGATGGGGGTCTCATTACGTGCTAGTTAGAAGCGCTAAGCCTTTCCCTTCTGCATACAGTAATTATGTTTAAAAACATGCGTGTGCCCTGCATCCACTTATTAGACAAACCACAGCCTTTGATAATCTTCGACCTGGTTATGGTCCCCCAGGTTCAAATGCTTTTCTGCTTCTGCAGAGCATTTCAAGTGCCTTGCCTGATTTTGCAGGTTTGCACCTAAAGGAATTATGAGCAGCATACAGAGCGTTAAATACCGTGTGTTATCTTCTCCCTTGTAAATAGATGCATTCCCCCATCATTCTGAAATGCTGTTGAGCAGGAAAAAGCTGCATAAGATGATACTTTTAAAAGCAGCTAATGTCGCAGGACATTCGTCCGGTGCTTTGCTGCCATTAAGTATATTATCTGGCGGCAACATGAACTTAAAGGGCTACTCAGAGATGTTCACCTTTTTAGCAGCTAGAAGTATGCACCACAGATATTGATAAAATAATTCAGGGTGCCATTTGATATGGAAGCGGAGGGGTGGCGGCAGCAATGGTGGGTGACCCGGAGCAGACCAAGGACAGGGAGTCCAGGGCCTTGGAGCTGAAAGTCACTCCCCTTTCCAGGGAGCTTTCAAACAGGATCCCTGGACGTCCATTTGACTTCCAGGACACAGAAGAATGTCACCGTGAGCATTTCACAGTGGCTTCTGAGCTGCTGTAGTCCTTTTGTACAGAAATGAAAATGACAGCCAGCATTTGGGGTCAGAAAGATGCTTTCGTTCGTATTAGTGTCTGTCGTGAGTTGAATTGTGCCTCCCCCAGAAGATGCGTTGAAGTCCTAACCCCTGTTCCCGTGAACGTGGCCTTATTTGGAAATAAGTTCTTTGCAAACAGGGTCAAGTTAAGAAGAAGCCATACTGAATGAGGGTGACCCTGATCCTGTGACTGCTGTCCTTACGCGAGGAAAGGCAGAGAAACAGAGGAGACACGGGGAGAAGCCATGTGTGGACAGAGAAAGAACCTGGAGAGACATGTCTACAAGCCAAGGGCCACCCAGGATCACCACCAACACCAGAATCTGGAAGAGGCAGGCGGGATCCTCCCCTGGAGCCTTCAGACACCTTGATTTTCGACTTCTGGCCTCCAGAACATTGAGGAAATAAATTCCTATTGTTCATGCCACCCAGCTTGTGGTACTTTGTTACAGTGGCCCTAGGAAACTAATACAATATCACATTTATTTTAGCTAAAAATGACTGGGGCTATTACATTCCCCGCCAAACCAGTCCTCTGAAAGCACCTCCCCCCTTGTCTCACTGGCATTGCCATAGGAAACAGCGGCTCAGAATCTATGACAGCACAAGGAGTGTCCCCCTGAACGAGAGGAGCTGGAGCCTTTAGCCACCTGTGTCCTTCCCTGTGGGTGAGGGCTGCCTCTGGAGGCGGTGACCCCCCTGCACCTGGGCTGAGCAGAACCCCATGATCTGGAGGAGGCCTGGGGCAGAACTGAACTGCAGGAAGGGAGCCCTCGAAGGGCCCGAACTGCAGGAAGGGAGCCCTCGAAGGGGGTTAACCAGGACCCAGGGGTGAGCTATAGGAACTATCACATCCGAGGCTGGACCTAGAGGTCGGGGGGCAGACTGGGTGCCTGGTACCAGCACCATGGAGCACACAGACCTCTTGCATTACGTCCGCCTGCACCCCACCTGGAGTCTGCCCTGGCCTCTCTGCAGGTGATTTAGGGGATGGGCCACATCCTGCTGCTGTGACTGGTTTCAAGGCCCTGGTGGCCTTCTTCCTTCCTGTCTCCCCCATTCCAGATCCCCTTTAACCTTGAACAGTCTGTCCACCTTGCTTTGCTGGGGCTACGTGACTTTCACCTCCAGCGGGTCTGAGCTTTTGGTTGCCTATCCCTTGTCAGGCTGCAAATGCATTTGCCATTGTCACTGAAATGGAAGCACTAGGAGATGCCTCGTATGTCCCATATATACCCAGATATACCCAGACATATTCATATATATCTGTATACCCATATATATTCATAGGTACCCATATATATCCAGATATATATTCATGTATACCCATATATACTCATAAGTGTCCATATATACCCAGATATATTCATGTATACCCATATGTACACATATATATCCATAAATATCCATATATATTAATATATACACTTAAATGCCCATACATATGCATATACATCTCCATCTATATCCTATATACCATATATTTCCATATACACCCACATATATCCACATATATATACCCGTCTATACCCATAAATAGTCATATATTGAATATATCCATATATGCCCTTATATATTCATATATACCCGGGCATCTCCATGTATATCCACATATACTCATCTATACCCATCTATACTCATCTATACTCATCTATACCCATCTATACCCATCTATACCCATTCTAAACACCTCTCTGCTCCCAGGATGCAGCAGTCATCCTGCCTCCCTGTGGTAATCGTGTTGGTTCACCCTAGCCGAGCAGGCCCCCCGGAAGACACTTCCATCCAGAGAATTGAGGTCTGCATTTCTCAGGATCGCTAGCCAGCCAGCCCACCAGCACAAGGACCACACGGGATGGGTGGCAGGTTCCTGGGATCCTTCTCTGTCCCCTGGTGGAAGTGTCCTCCCCCTTCCAACAGGACCTCATATCCAGCAGAGCCCAAGGTGCACAGACCCCTGTTGAGATCACTGAGGAGGTGGAACAGGGGCCAGTTCCACTTGTATCCCGGAGTCTCAGACCTGTGTGTCCCCCCTACTGTGGAATGCCAGGCAAGTCCATTGTTTCCAGTGGAATTCACATCAGCCTCCTAACAGTTCAGCATTGTCTGGATGTGGCCTTTCTTCTGAGCACTTACCAGGCCGCTCGTGCCCCCAGGAGACCTGCTGCTTCTGGGCAGGCCGGGGGACCAGTGGTCCACAGCTCCTCAGATACACACTTGGTTGAGGTGGGGTTATCCAGTCTGTGCTAGTAGATTAGGAGCTCTGCACATCCTCACTCAGGGTGCTGACACCAGCACTGCACCAGGGACGGCAAACCCATAACAGAAGCAGGTGACATCCCAGGAAGGATGAATGGTTCTCTCTCCAGCGTGGAAGGGGTATAATGTCACCAACTTGCAAGGACACGACTGTGGGCTCCTGGGGCCAGGGAACAGTGTGGTACGTTGGCCTAGAGAGGACGCCACTGAATCACTAAAGGCACGAGTCTTGTGTCCACGTGATGCACCCTGGGTTGGACTTGGGCCAGCTCCGCGGCCCCTGTCCTGCTGTCCCACCGTTACGTGGGGCTCCCACGTGGCACTGGGCTTGTGGAAGTCTTGGGAGACCCTTGAAAACAGAGCTGTGAGTATAAATTCAGTCTCCATCTGTGACTAGCTGTGTAACCTTTGCTCAATTTCTCAACCATTCTAAAGCTTCGTTTCATTTACAGAAATAGAAATAACAAGCACAACTGCGAAGGGTGGCGGGCACAGTGCCTGGTACACAGGAGAGCCCTGGCGAACCTGGGCCCCTTCTCTCTCCCGCCCCATTCCCACACACCTCCCACCACGTTCTAATTCTGCACGATGGACTGTCCTTTCGTGAGCACTTTTTTAATGAAACATTCGCCTTTTAGAGACTTTCTACAGTAACTTCGTAAGTTTACGAACTTTGGGTTAGAAGATCCTGGTAACCTTTGAGACCTGTTTAAGCAATTAAGGTCCCGAGCCATTCTTATGCTCAAAAGATCACTGGTGAATTTGGTAAATAAGTAAAAATGGTAAACCAACAAACAAAATAAATTGGTGTTTGGGGCTTCAATCCACTGTCAGCTCTTTCCTCAGTCGGTTTCCAGGGAGTGTAAAAAGGCCATGACCCTGGTCTCCACTTCCTTGTGTTTCCCTGGCTTGGTCCAGCTCTGCTCTGTTAGGTGGCAGCTTCCAGATGGACCGAGCATCTCCGTCTCTTCCTCCCCAACGAGCATGGCGTCCGCTTATTAAAGCAGCTGGTCTCCAGGCAAACCCGGTGTCCATTGCCCCGTGGGGGCCTCTCACCCGGGTGTCCAGCACTGAGTGTCTCAGCCAGAGACACCCCGTAAAGCTGGTACTTCCATCCTCAGATCCTGGGACTACAGAGAAATTTTGATACACTTTATAGTGGAAAATGTATTTCCTCTAAAACCGTTGGTGTGTGTCCAGAATATTAGAATTCTTTATTTGTGGTTTTCCCAAGCATCTTCCAAGTTGAAGCAGAACAGTTAAGGGAAGAAGCAAATGTACCTTTGGGGTCAGTGGACAGCAAGTACAAAACAAATGCACATTATAATTATGGTTATATAAGACATGTCTTCTGAAATCTCTTACCGTTGGGGTTGACTCAGTGTGTGTTATAAACAAATTAGAAACAAACAGGCAATTTTCCAAGTGGAAATTCTGTTGATCTACTTTATGCCCCGTGCAATTCTTATTTGTCTTTTTTTTTTTTTTTTTTGCAGTACGCGGGCCTCTCACTGTTGTGGCCTCTCCCGCCGCGGAGCACAGGCTCCGGACGCGCAGGCTCAGCGGCCATGTCTCATGGGCCCAGCCGCTCCACGGCACGTGGGATCTTCCCGGACCAGGGCACAAACCCGTGTCCCCTGCATCGGCAGGTGGACTCTCAACTGCTGCGCCACCAGGGAAGCCCTATTTGTCTTTTTAATACATGTAAACATACAAAGAGTTTTCAAAAATTGTATGGTTTCTCTCACTCAGAGTGTGTTATTACAAAAAGTAGAGTCAACTGGTGATAGTTTGATATTGGAAATAAAACATTTGTGGAAAAAATGCATTCTTTGAATTAATTCATCTTTATAGAAAATGTATACTTGTATTAAGAATATACTTAACAGTCTTTTTTATAAACTGGTTTATTATTTAGTTTCATAGTTTGTACTTAAACACTAAAACAAAATCTAGTTGGGTCACTTAAAAGACATTTTAATTATATACCAAAATACAAATAGACACACAGACTATGTAGAAGTCAGCTTATCTATATTCAAAAGGATGGCTGGACCTTGCCTAGTTTGCAAAGATCATGTGTGACCACTCAAAACTTCTTATAAAGGAAGATGTTAGTGATTCCATGTTGTTATTTCTGACTTAAGAAGTAAGATGATGGAAATACATTGGGACGTTTCTAGATGTTGAATTAATCTTCCCATACCAAAAAATTGTAAAGGTTATTTTTCCTTAGGCTAAAAGAAATACATGAAGTTTAAGAAATTAAGTTACAAAACATTTAAAAATTAAATAATATAAAATGACAAAAGAAATAAAGCATGCATATTCCATAATTCACTTTTAATATGTAACCACTCTTCATGTTTTGGTGTAAAAATATTTAATGCACTTTTGTTTTATGCTTTATACATATCCTTTGGCTCTTTTAAAGTTTAGAATGACTATTTTTATTAAGATGTACATAATTGCAAAATGTTTCAGCAAAGATTGTCACTAAAAAAAATGCAGGACCCTGGCCACACCCCTTCTCCCAGCTCTCCGCCCCCTAAGGCGCTTTCTTGGAACTCTTTTGGCAGATGGATGTTTCATCATTTCCTTTCCTGGCTCCAAATTACATTGTTACCTGGTGGGTCTTGACTCTCCTGTTTGGGCTCTACTGCAACACGTCCCTTCGGTACTGTGAGAATTAGCTTTCATTCAGACCCTCTTCCCGTCAGTTTTTCCTTTCTCCTCCTCTCTCTAGAGTTACAACCTAATTTTATATGGGCATGTTTTCAGTGCTTTCACTGTTGCAGTAAATTATTGCATGCAAAAGTTGGTTGCAGTTGAGCCAGATACTATTACACTGAGTCATATAATAATCTATTTCCTTTTTGCAAAACCCTTTTCTCCCTCCAAAAGTCACTCGATTAAAAGAACAGGGCAGAAATTCCAGCCCCTTTTGTTAAATTAACAATCCGTAAGGTTACTTTTTTTGTCTTGGTGGAGAGCTCTATGAGTTGATTCATGTAACCACAGGCAAAGTCAGGGCACAGAATGGTTCCCCCGCCCCAGGGACCCCTCTGTTTCCTCTTTGCAGTCCAACTTCTCCCTGATTTGTTCTCAGTCCCTAAGGCTCCCCCTCCACTGCCCTTTTCCAGAACGTCGTAAAACTAGAACCACGGAGTACGTCACCTCTGGCCTTTCTCATTCAGCACTATCTTGTGAGCTGCAACCATCTCGCTTTACACATCAGTAGTTCTTTTTCTTTTATTTTTCTGGGGAGTGCTGTATTGTATATCCCTTCATCCGTTTAAGGAAATTGGGTTGTTTCCAGTTTGGGGCCATTTGAAAGAAAGCTGCTGTAAACATTTGTGTGCAGGTTTTTGTGTGGACATTTCTTTACGGCAAATGCCTGGGAGCTGCGTTCCGTTAAGTACGTTTATTCCTGTAAGAAGCTGCCACCCTTCTACCTCCCCACAGCAACGTCCTAGAGTTCCAAATCCTTCACATCCTCGATTTGCAGGGGTCTGATACCAAGGTTTCAGTTCCCATGGTTTAATTAAATAATACCAATCCCCTAACAACATGGTTCAAATTTCATGACCAGGGAATATTCAGTGTGAGTAATTGTATAAAGGACAGACACTGCTACTGAGTGACGGGTCCACAAGCCACTCCACAAGTGACAGATGCGGGTCACAACCAGTGACCGCTGGCTTTGCTTCCTTCACGTCAGCTGGGACTGGGTGGTGCACATCTGTGATCCCATCCAGGCACGGACAGCACTGTTTCTGGTTCTGTCACCTGCTTGTGTCCTCCTGTGAAATCCATGTGACACTGCAAAAATGGACTACTGGAAGAGAAAATTGGCCAAAAGAGGTAAATGTACAACAAAGAGATGAAGTGACAGTGCTGGAAGTGAAGTTTCCATCAAAGACCAGGGTGGCACAGTCCTGGCTGGGACCACCCATGAAGGTATCCTGAGGAAGTGACACCAGCACAAACCTCAGGCTACAGGCATCTCAGAGCTGTTTCCCCACATTGAAAGGAAGGATACAGCATTGGAAGCTGATGCAGACATAGAAGGGAGCACGACAGCTCACCCAGGCACGGAAAAGGGCTCGATCTGTTGTGGAAATCGTACAAAAAGAGGGTGACAGTACTGTTAAACTACTGTCGATAAGTCTTTTTTTACAGAGAAGCCAACCGTTTTAATTCTCAATGTTTCTAATGTTTTCAATTACAATGTACTAAATTAATATTAGTTCCACTATTAATTTTCATTTTCTTGTGTATCAAATACCAGTAATGAGAGAGCGTTTAATGTCTCCAAGAACACGCTTAAAGGTCACTGAGCAATCTCAATTTTCCCATTGATTTTTGAGGCTGCTCTGCATGGCGTCCACTAGCTGTCCTGATCATGGGTGATTGCCAGATTTGTTTGTTTTTTAATATTTGCTATTCTAATAAGTGTGTAGCAGTACCTCATGATTTTAACTTGCATTTCCTTAATGGCTAAAATGGTGAGCGTGTTTTCATGTGTTTATCTGCTGTCTGAATACTTTCTTGTTGAAGTGTCTGTGTGAATCTCTAGCCCAATTTTTAATGAACAGCGTGGAACCCTGCCCTTTGCCCCGGAGAGGGGGATTGGGTTGTTATTATCCAGTACAGCCAAGATATAAAGAACTTTAAGCAGCAAACAGACCTCCTTTTCTTTTTGGTTTTCTTTAATGCTCAAAGTCACTGTTATTAATATCATGAAATCCTAAATTTTATGTGGAGAAAATATTAACTGAACACCAGCTATGTGATAAGTACTATATTCTAGGAGAGGAAGGAAATAGCATAGTGAAAATATGAGGCTCTTATCATTTGGTGGTAGTAATATGACACTGTAATAGAAATTGTGTTGTAATAAATTCCGGCTACTTTCTAAGGAAGACTGAAGGCCTGGTTGTGTGTACTCCAGCCGACCGCCCCCACGGAGTGGGTACCCATCCAGGCTCCTGTATCAGGCTGCTCGATTATCAAGGCACAAGAGCCCTCCCATAATTAGCAGCAATTATTCCTTTTACCAGACAAAACAACCTCGAAATTTCTGTTTCCTAATCTTCATAAAATATTTGGCAAGAAGCAGTTGTATTTATAGAAGTTACTGTGAACATCACAGAATTCATTTATCCAAGAGCAAAAAACTCATCCTACCAAGTCCTCAAACTTTATAATATTTATTGTAATAACTGAGAGCTCACCATTAATCCGTTTAGCCACACACTGTACACATTTGATTTCCCGAAACCTAACTGCAAACTTCTGAGGTAATTGTCATAATAAGAATTTCATCAAAAAGTACAGTGAAGCTTCCGTGGTTAAACACCAGTTCTAACGTCCTAAACCTTATAAGAGGAGAGCTGGGAGTTTTAACGGTGACTCTCTGAATCCATATTCTGCGTCTCTAACCACTCGCCTACACTGAAAACACATGATTTCCTTGTATTTTTTGAAACCTTTTTTTTGTTCTATTAGTAGAAATAATTTATACACTTTAAATAACCAAAACATAGTAGTGCAATGCACACTTACATAAATGACTAGACTACAAAAATTACCAAAATGAACCAAAGGGTTAGAATGTCAATGTCTAAGAGAAAATATCCATTCTGAACTAGGGAATGACGCCATCTTTGAGACATACCTTTTCCGGGGCAGAAATAGTTAGGACGTAATTGGTTTATAAACAGTCCTTGTCCTGACTCCCTTGCCCCTCCCCCTTGACAGTGAGATGAGAGGGCCGTGGGAACACATCCCAGGGCCGGGGGCTACACCGAAGTCCCAACGGCAAACCAGCGCGTACGTGGACATGGTGTAGGTGAGTGGGCAGAACCAGGAGAACAGATGAAAAGCTGAGGAGGAAATTAGCTTTATGCAAAATGTAATATGCACTCTTGAAGAAGCACAAAGCAATTCTATTTACGCAAGAGGCGAAACAAGCTCTCTCTCCCTCTTTTGCTATTTCTAAATTTCTTCTGGAAGTGCTGGCCAATGCAATTCTTCAAGATAAATGTACTAGGGATAAATGTTGACAAGAGGGAAAATAGTATCAATAGAGAATCTTCAGAATTTTTTTTCAAAAATATGTATATAAAAGAGAAAGCTTTATTACCAATTAGGACTCATATATGCATGCACATGTATATTTATATACTTAAGAGTTTAGTAGTGATGTAGATGGTTTCAGAACAAATGGGTATATATATATATATAAATTTGTTTATATACAGAAAGTTAGATATTATAAAAGCATAATAATCTATTTATATATGGGCTTCCCTGGTGGCGCAGTGGTTGAGAGTCCGCCTGCCGATGCAGGGGACAGAGGTTCGTGCCCCGGTCTGGGAAGATCCCACATGCCGCGGAGCGGCTGGGCCTGTGAGCCATGGCCGCTGAGTCTGCGCATCCGGAGCCTGTGCTCCGCAACGGGAGAGGCCACAACAGTGAGGGGCCCGCATACTGCCAAAAAAAAAAAAAAATCTCTTTATATATTACATTTACAGTGTTACACAGGGAGAAAAAAGAAATCACAACAAAACCACCAGAAACAACTTTTTTGTGGGAAAACTATAACATGATGTTATACTATGCAAAACAAATCTTTAATAAAATAGTTTATTCTTCACTGGGAAGGTTCAATAACGAAAGGACCTCAGTTGTCAATTATCCCTATATAGATTAATTTATTTCCTATAATACCAGTGAAAAGTCCAACCCATTCACAATGAGTTAATTCAGAAATTTTATAAAACTGCTTCCAAAATTTATCTGGAAGAAACGTCTTTGTCTAACCAGGAAAAGCCCTCGTGATCATCCGTGAGACGGATCTGCCCTGTGTCTGGCACTGTCCTTTCCAGTCCAGTCCTCACAGAAACGCAGCCCTGTAGGGCAGCTACAATTATTATGTCCACTTTGGAGGCTGAACAAGTCGTCAAGGTTACACAGCTAGGAAGAGCTCAGTCAGGAGCCTCTGAGCCCTTGTTCCATATCTGAGGAGGAAGACGGAAGGAGTAAATTTGGGGTCCTTCACCTCTGGTTATTATTATCTATTACAAACTTTCCAAAAAATAACTTGGCCATGTGGAGAGAAGAACCCACCCAGATATGGGCTTAAGCACAAAGAGAAATTTATTAGGTGAAATTGACAGATCTCAAAATATCGGTTAATACATGATGCTATAGCAATTAAAGTTGGAACTCTGCACCACCTTTCACACTAAAATAAATTTGGTGTCAGCAGAGATCTCAGTGTAAACAGTAACGTATGTACCAGGCACGCAAGCAGGCTTAAATATTAATAACTAGAATGCAACTCTCATTGCGAAGTATGTGAAATGCAAATTGATAGGGAATTCACGAAAGAAGAAATATGAATGGCCAACAAAATACAAAAGGATGTTTTACTTCACCAGTAATCAACTCACTACAAATAAAAAGGACCTGGAAATTTCATTTGTCCTGTGTCATCTTGGAAGAAAAGAAAAAAATGGTACCCTTTCCCATTTTCTGGGTCAGAATTGGTATGAACACTGATAGCTTCTGGATAATTTGACAAAATGTATCAAAATGATCAAAACTTAAAATAAGCTTACTTTTTTAACAGTCAAGTTTGATTCTGATATATTTAATGGAAAGAATTAGATAAGTCAAAAAAAGATATATGCACAATAATGTTCATTACAACATTATTTATATTGGAGGAAATTGGAATCGACCTAAATGTTCATCAAAGGAAATCTGTTAAATAAATTAGAGAACATCTATACTATTCAGCTATTAAAAAGAATGATGTAAATCCACATTCGCTGACTTGGAAAAACGTCCATGCGCAAACAAAGCAGGTTGCAAAATGGCCTGCAGTGCACAGTCCCGTATTCACGTGTGTGCCCAGGAGAGGCAGGAAGAGCCCACCAGTAAAAAGCCAGGGCCACCTTTAGCACGTCCCAGGTAGGGGCTGTGAGTCACACCCGTCGGCCCTGTTGATAAGTAGGTGCTATAATCACTATCTTGAAACTGCCACAAATGCCTGGTGGTTCTGAGATAAGTTTACCACATTTCCTTATTGTGGAGATATTTCTTGCTTTCTTCTATGTAAAAGAAATACGACATTTTATTCCTGTTTAAAAAATATGAAAGCGACATAAGCTTTACCGTAATTCACCTGCAGTTGGCTTGGTAATTGAAAAATGCGGGAAATACAATCCACCTTTAAGCAAATACTGTATGACATGTTAATAACAATTTCAATACTCATCTGGATTATTTCTGTAGAATTAGTGTCCTGTCATAGATGTTCTTCTGCTGGAATAGTAAACATGCATAATTTAATGATATCATTTGAAAAAATTAAATGTGTTCTCTGGGACATAAATATTTTACGCGCTAGAGTGAAGTGATGACCTGGAAATCAGATCTTTACAGTGGGCCCAAGGGTGAGAAATGAAAGCGTATACAGGCGTATTTCCTGCTTATCTACACTTCCTACGCGTATGTAGAGAGACAGTTGCGATGCATATTTATAGATTTGCTTGTGCAAACAGAGAAGCAGAGCAGCTTTCTCATGCAGCAAATCTTATTTCCGATACAAATTTGAAAGTCTGTGAAGCATGATAATATTAACTCCGGGATCCATGACCTCCCATAAAACAAAGGGAGGAAGCGTGGTGGGTTAAGGGGATTCGAATGATGCCTTTGGACACAGACGCTCCCATAATGACTGGGGAAGATTTATATGCTCTCTCCAGGTATAATTAGACACCCACAAACCCATCTGACCCTGCTGGGGTGAAGAGCTCGTCTGGTTTTTGTTTCAGTGGATGAATCGATACTCACACGTTTTACCAGTGTGGAGTGAAATTGAGGAAATGAAAATCGGATCATTTTGTTCCCTGTGCCTTCCAGACAGAGGACAGCCCTGTTAGCCTTTGACAGGAAGATCTATTTCCAGTTTCTCAAAAGGCTCGTGTCAATTTGGAAACTTCTTCTATCATTGATTTTCAGTTTTGTTAAAAAGGATGCTTTATCAGGAATATTAGTCCCAGCGACTGTGGGCACTCATATCTCCTTTACAAGTAGGCGAATGTGTATTCTAATTTGGGATCTGGGTGGGTTTAAATTGCAGATGCTTTTGTACAATTACCGTCTGACTCACAGTTGCATTTCTGCAGTCGGCTGTACTTTTACCTATTGATTGGGCGGGTCAAAATCGCCCTGCACATCTCCTCTGAGGGAGTCATGTTCAACCGAGGATGAATTTGTGGAATTGGTCATCTCCCCTTAATATTCTAGAATCAGTTTGCTGACATTTTGTAAATGTATCTTCTGCTTGACCACACAATGTTGGCGTTAGGGCTTGCGAGCTTTTACATTTAAGTATCCTGGAAACAGACACACTGTTGAATAGTTATTGAATACATTTTAGGAAAGCACTGCCCATGTTCAGTTCATATCGATGATTATTTATTGAATGCATTTGAAGAACGCACTGCCCATGCTCAGTTTGGCATTATCTGGGTAACAAGCCAGCACCAACCCATTTGTCCTAAAACGCTGCCTTGTCTGTGAGTCCCGCTGTGACCTCCCCACACAATCTGAGCGCTCCTTTTCCTTGATCTTTTGGGCTTTCTACACCCCCGCCTCAATACTTGCAATCCTGGATGGAAATGTTCTCTTTACATATTTACGCCTCTTCCCTAAACTGTAAGTTCCTTGAGAGATGGAGGTTTACTCCTCTAAGTTGCCTGGGCTTCACAAGCACCTGTGCAGAGTAAGACTCAGTATCATTCATCAGTGGTAAAGCTATCTTTGTGCTCCGCTGTGCCGTGAGACATTCAGCTTAAAGAATATATTCAGGTTTTTGCTGAATCTCATTTGTACCTTTCTCTCCTGAGAACTAAAACGTTGCAGGATCCCAAGAATTTTGAACAGCCAGTTAGACCTCTGTCTTAGTCCGTTTGAGCTTCTATAACAAAAGATACCGCCCATAGGGGCTTAAACAGCAAATATTTCTTTCTCGCTGCTCTGGAGGCTGGGAATCCAAAGTCCATGGCCCTTAAAAGGGCACAATTCGCATTCATGAAGGCTCCATCCTCATGTCCTAATCACCTCAGAGGTCCCACCTCCTAACACCATCACCTTGGGGGTTAGGATTTCAACAACGTGTGGATTTGGGGGGATACGAACATTCAGTCTAGAGCAACATCGTCGTTGAGGAGAACTGTATGTTTGGTATAATTTTGCTTGTTGGCCTTTATGGGACAAAGACAGGATAATGACGAAACATTATTCATAATGTGGGCCACGGAGAGCATAACACAAGATGTTTCTTTTCTCCAGTTCTTTCATTGCACTTTTTAATAAGTGTTTGACGTGATGAACAAATTCCCCAGGGTCAAGGAATCCCTCAGAAAGAGGTTTTATACAGAACGTTGCGGATAAGTCTGCTTGAGAAGAAAGATTTATGCAAACCATCATCTGTTTCTTTCCAAAAGAGACACGGCTTTGGTTTCTGCAGAGATTTGTATGAAACACGGACCACAGAGCAACCAAGTTTACTCCTTACGGGGCTTCTTGCCAACAGAATTTTATTTACGCACAAACTAATGAAAGCGCCAGAAGCACGGCGCCTAATGGCACAGTTGTTAAAAGTTACATCCTTTGCACCGCATTCCTCGATCGTAGAGCTGCAGAGGTACCAACTTCTGGATGTTGTGAAAATTGGAGCAGAAATTTGTGTGTGGACGGTGTGGACTGTTTCCATTTGGATCTATTTGAAATCATAAGCGTGTTGCTAAAATGTGGTTCCTGACAAGCCGTTGTGAACTTATGTTAATTGAACCCCCTAATCCTAGCTCTTTTCATCATATCTATTTATTTACCTAATGTGGTGGCTAGGGAGGCTGCTTCCTCTGAAGTCCTGAGGTGAGCCAGAAATCTAACTAATCCTTGTTTTTGTTTTGTTTTCTAATTTTTCCGTGTTGCTCCCTGCAAGCACTTCCCACTCTCGAGGTCAGATTATTTTATATGTTAGCACTTAAAAGGTTAAGCGCACCCTGCCACCTCCCCTGGAGGGCTGCTGGGTGGTTCCCGCGGGATGCAGATTTCCTTCCTCACCCGTAAACCAGGGAGCGTCCACCACGCTGAATCCCGTGGATGACATTTTTTCATGGTTTTCCATTCCTGGTTTTACAAAATAAGGACATTCTTGCAATCTGTTTTTACTGTGCCTTTTTAAACATCAAAAGTTCTGACGAGCCCCATGGTTAAGAAGTCTATTTGCGTGAGGGTTGCATTCTTCCTGCAAATTGCTCTCCAGAGACTGAAAACGTGATCTGATTTTTGCCTTTGCCTTTGCGTGTTATTGCAGAATCCAAAAATCCCTCTAAAAGCGCGGGAAAGGGATCGTTGGGGGACGTTTGACGTGGAGCCAATGAAAAGATAAGAAGAAAATTCTCATTTTGGGGAATCAGTTTTAGAAGCTGCACCATAAAATGTTGTCATTTGGGACCAGATGCTTTTCCTGTGTGGTCTGAGGACCTAACAGAGTGAAGGGGGTGGTGTTTACAGGTTTCCTTTTCTGTCTGTGTGACCGTCTCTGTCTCCCCCGTCTCTACCCCCCAGTCACTGAAACAGCAGGTTGGTGAGTGTTTGGGAAATACCACGCCAGTGAGGTCTAGGTTGTTAATTTAATTCTAGTCCTTGCTAACCAGGGTTTCCATCACATGGACGTGCCCATGCCGCCCCCAGCTATGGATAGCCAGACCTGGCAAAGTGGCAGCAGAACCGGCCTGGATCTCCAGAGGCTGGGCGGTCATCCCAAATGACCCACTAACACATGGGACCACGGGACTTTAGTCAAAACTAAAGGGTCGGCTAAATACATTCCTCCTTCTATGAGGACTGCTCTCTGGGAGACCGTCACCTTTTTGCAGAAATAACATAAAACGGGAACTTTACTCATCTTGGACCACATCACCTTCATGTGTAATGGGCAGCCTTCCTGCATTAAGAAATTTCTTTAAATAACTTCCAGTTATAGGAAGTGTCTACCCCACAAGGCTCCTAAGTTCAGCAAATAATTGATAGAGGGCCAGGCTGAGGTTCCCTTTTCAAAGGAGAGTCAGCGACTACCAAGTAACTCTCCTAAGGACAGTGACCTATAGCGTCCACATTCAACCTTCACACCTTGTTAACTTTGAAAAATGAAACAAGTGTCTTCTCAGATACTTGGAAGAAATGATTTTTGAGTAAAGTATGATTTATAGTCTACAATGTTTTTAAAGGTAATTGGCAATCATATCATTTTCTTCATTTACTGTGATAGCCCTGTTTTCGTGAGTCTGCACGTGTTGCAGGTGAATATTCTCAGCGTGGCCCGAGACCACGGCCAGTCAGCTCCTGCTTTCCTCAATGGAGGAATCATCCAGAACATTCTGTGAGTGGATCTTGACACGACACACTGTAATGGCTCAAACTGTCGCATAAATAGCGTGCACTTTATCACATCCTTAATTATACAATTGCACAATAGTCCGTAACGGCTCCTTACAGACTATGGAGTAAGTAATATGCATTTCTAAAAGTCCATAATTATGTAATTACATGATAGTCTATAATTAAGGACTATTGGGTAAATATCTAATTGGGGAGTTTTTAAAATCCATCGTAAAGTACCTTAAAAATGACTGCAATAAAAGAAGACAATCTCAGAAAGCCTATTGGCATATTTTAGAGTTTAGTGAATCTCACTATATCCAAATCCAAGCAATTAACGCTGGGAAAATGTGTCCCATCTCCCTGGCGGCAGATGTCTCCGTGAGTCTGTCACATTTCTCTGTATCGGTCACAGCTTCTCAGGGCTCCTAGGTAACACTGGTGTGACGGAAGCACAGGGGCAAGGGTGCAGCAGGAGGTTTGGAGTCGTGGAGGGAGAAACGTGTTGAGCCAGGTGGAAACCACACCTAGTCCGCCCGCTGCCCCAGCCTACAGGCAACTCAAGACGCCTCTCATCGGGACAGGCTGTCTCCCACCCGATCTTTGTCGAGCACACTTAGTGGCACCTTCGCTGAGGAGTGAAGGAAAAGGGGAAAGTGTCCACCTGAGTCCTCTGTGGGAATTCTAAAACAGCACTCGGGATTGGGACTGGATTCCTGAGCGTGAGGGTTTGTGGAAGAAGGACCACACACCTGGCCTGAGGGTGCAGAGTGGACTGAGGAGGATGCTTAAGGGGAAGCACCAACGCCCTGCAGTCAGTCACTTCTCTGAATTCCCTTGAAATCTCCGACTCCCAATCCCTTGTCTCACGACCTTCTCAGCTAATCCTCTGCAGCCCTGCCTTCTCTCCCTCCTGCTTTATCCTTTTATTTGCTGCAGACACGGAGTGGAGGGACAGGAGGCACCCCACAGATCCGCTTTGAGGAGAGCATCTCAGCATGAACGCATGTCTGGGTCACGGTCACAGTCAAGGCACGGGTGGGCGTGAAATTCACAGCACAGCATCCAGGAGCGAGAACACGGTCCATCGGGGACCATCCACTGCACACGCGAAATCACAGAGCGGTTAGGGAAGAATTCGTATTTTTCAGTTATACGTGTATTTAGATTCTTTTCTGAAAATCTCCAATTCTTTTGGGCTCCTGCTAACCTACCTGAAATTGCACTAATGTGACCCACTTCCTTAATCACACCAATGTGCCCAGCTATGCAAATAGCTTCTCAGCCAGACCCTGAGAACTAATTTTAGATGCTCTGCAGCGGCAGTGCCCTGGATGCCATGAAATTAGAATTCTGTGCTGGCCCCGAATCTGACTCTGCTAGAGGGGACAGGTGCAGCGCCGGGCACCCCTTTGGCAGAGGGAGGGAAGTTACCACCTGGGAGGCAGGTAAATAAATGCTGGGCACTTAAACACTGATTCTGAGGTCAGTGAGACAACTCCAGAATCTGGGCCTGAGAGCCATGTGGCGTGTATTGGAGAACCAAGGAAAACATCTCATGTCTAAAATCTCACCATGTCTCAAATTATCACCTCAGCAGCCAAGTCAAAGTCAAAAACAAAACAAACAAAAAAAAACCAACGAAGGAATTCAGAGTTCAAACTCTAAAAGCCATTTGTTTCTGAAGGAGTTTCCCAAGGCTGCCGTGACAAACGACTAAAACGGCCACTCAAAACAACCGACATTCATTTCCTCGCTGTCCTGGAGGCCACGAGTCTGAAAGCAAGGTGTCTGCGGGGCCGGCTCCTTGTGGGCTCACAGTGGGGAATCTGTTTCTCGCCTCTCTCCCGGGATCCAGTGGTCACTGGCCATCACTGGCCTTGGTCTGTAGACACATCATTCCAATCTCCAGCTTCATGTGGCCATCTGCTCCGTATGGGCACGAATTCCCCTCTTCTTTTTTTTTTTTTTTTTTTTGCGGTACGCGGGCCTCTCACTGCTGTGGCCTCTCCCGTTGCGGAGCGCAGGCTCGGGACGCGCAGGCTCAGCGGCCATGGCTCACGGGCCCAGCCGCTCCGCGGCATGTGGGATCTTCCCGGACCGGGGCACGAACCTGCGTCTGCTGCATCGGCAGGCGGACGCTCAACCACTGCGCCACCGGGGAAGCCCCTCCCCTCTTCTTATAAGGACACCAGACATTGGGTTGAGATCCACCCTAAACCACTTTAACGTCATCATAACTTGAGTACATCTGTAAAGAGTCTTTTTCCAAGCAAGGTCACATTCACAGTGTCCGGGTGGACGTGAATTTTTGGGGGACAGTATCTAACCCACTTTAGTTTCCCAGGAAACAAATTCTATTGGATCCACGGTAGAGACCCAGCTAGTTGCCATGTCTAGAGGGTTTGCATCTGGTTCAAGGCAGACTCAAGATTCTGATTTGATCCAGGATCACTGAAGCACCCACTTGTAGCCCCTTCCCCCCAAAATGGATTAATTTGAATACCTGCAGCAATCCTGAAATTCACCAACTTCGGGGGATTTTTCCGACTAGAGTCAGGCTAAGACCAGACCAAGTCTTTAGAGCTTCCTAAATTAATTTGACCACCTAGGACCCCCTGGAACTGGACTACCTTATGGGATGGGACGTCCGTTCTACCTGACCACACAAGGGCTGCAAAACCAGTGGTCTCTGCTGATATGACCTTGGCCAGTTGACTGCAATATGATCATTTAAATACTAGTTCAGAGCCAAACATTGTCAGTGTTCCAACTTGCACAATTCTTCAGCCTACTAGCCATATTTAAACATATGCTATTTTGATTCAAGAGAAACAAAAGAAGTCATTGATACAAAACATGAAGGCAGTGTAGGCCCTCAACTTGGGAATCGGTGGCCGGTGAAGTTGCTGGGGAATCTTTCTAGGCACCTGCCGCCTACATTTACCATATTACCTCTAGAGATGTCCCTGAGGAAAGCTCTCATTCTGGACACCTGCAGCCTACGTTTACCATATGACCTCTTGAGACGTCCCTGGTGAAAGCTTTCATTCACCGCACAGCATCCCACCCACTGCCTCTTGAAAATCCCTGTCCCTGGGATACTCTCAATTCACTGTATTGTTCATTCATTCAACTAAGAGATATTTTCACATTTATAGAGTGTGCCAGAAACAGGGAAAACTGTCATTTCCCTGGTCAAATAAATTCTACACGTATTTCAAAATCCACCCTCAATATTAATTTCTGAAGTTTTTCAAGCCCCACTCAGTTTTAAATCACTTCTCAATTCTCTGAAAAATAATTAAGTGCACTTAATTCTTTATCTTTCATATGAGAGAATTATTCTGGACTTTAACAATTAAGGAAATTAATAACTAAGAAAAGTTTTGATAAAACTAAGGCAGCAGAATTAACAGAAGATTGCTTTCTAAGTCAGTTTAGAAGATGCAGAGGTCCAGAGCCAGGCTACCCGCTGCAATCATTTCATGGCCACGAATACCTTCTTCCCTGCTGGCTTCCCGTAGCCTCTGGTAACCACGAACCTGCTCTCCATCTTTATGCATGTCTAATTTTAGGATGTTAGGTGAATGGAATCGTACGGTATGTGAGCTGTTGAGACGGGCTTTGTTCACTGAGCCCGGCACCCTTAGATCCGTCCAGGTTGCTGCGTGCGTCAATGTCCTTTCCTTCGTACCGCAGGGTAGAGCTCCCTGGCATGGAGGGACCGCACTTTGTAACACTCAAACTGCAGAAAGACATCTAGGTTTTTTCCAGTTTGGAGCTATTATGAGTAAAGCTGCTATGAACTTTCCTGTACAGATTTTTGTGTGAACATATTTCCATTCCTCTGGGGAAAATGCCAGGAACTCAATACCGGGTCATGGATGGTTTCACGCTGAGTCCTTAAAGAAACCGCCAAGCTCTTCCCCAGAGTGGCTGTACCGTTTCACACTCCATTGTCATGAAAACCAACTCTTGGTTGGTTCCCTGAATTTTTTAACACTTCCACAGTTATTACATTGCCTCCACTTTATTTGTGCTAAATCGTATAAACATTCCAATTGACTGAGCCCAGAGAAAACTTCCATAACATCATTTTACTCAAGAAGGACAGTTTCTAGACTTGAATAAGATGTATACCTAGATTTCGTTGTCTGGATAACATATTTTTAAAAATGTATATTTTGAATCTGAACAGACTTTGTTAGGTTATAAAAAGATAAATTAAGATGTAAATATTGGCAAGTCTTTTATCTTGCAAAATTGTGACTTGTGTATTGTTAAAAATAAAATGGCTAAAATGGGAAATTGAAAATACCTAATTCATTTTCCAATTTAAAATGTGTATGTACATTACGTCGTGACTCTTACCAGGTAGGGCTGATAGGTGGTATTTTTTTGTTTTCTTTTGTTTTTTACTTTTAAATATGAGAGCAGTGGCTTGAGGACTGCATAATTTTATTTACATAAATAACTCCATAATGCATCATCTGTAATTCACAAGTTGAGTTTGCTGCCGGTGGAGAGTTAAAATGGAAGGATGCTGACAAGGTAATCATAGAGTAAAGTTCTTCTTTATCTGGATACAAATGTTCAATCGTTTACAATTTTTAGCACATGCGGATAATTTTTAACACACCAGTTAAAAATGCTTGGTTACTGAGCATCTATGAAACGTTTAACTATGTTTTCATAGACATTGAAAACATGTTTTCACTCCTTGTAAAGGCTTTACTTGTATTATTTTAGCAGAAATTTCATCATTAAAGCGGATACTGGCACAGTCAAAATTGAGGGTAATTGTACTGGCCCCATCTAACAGGACCACGGTGGCATGAGCCTGATGTAGTGCGATGGCCCCTGGTAAGCCTGGCTTTGGGTACCACAAGCAAGTTACAGACAGGGACTAGGGATTAGTGGTTAACATTCAAGTCAGTGAAGTGAAGACGGGTGAATGAGTTTATCTGTCATGCATGTGCTTTGAAAACAACAAAATAACAGGATCGTATGATACCTTTAAACGTTTTTAAAAAATCACACCAAAGATCTAGCTTTGCATAATTATAATAGAGAAAGTTAATGTTAACAGCTGCTTTTTCTTTCTCAACTTAAAGCTGGTCTCTAATAGCTGTGATTTGCCAATAATTTTCTGAGTATGTGGCACATGGGCGTTTGCAGGTGCAATTATGTCTACTTACATCATTCTGTCTCTTTAGTATATGAGGAAGATAGTTTCATAAATATTTACATGCTTGCAAGCAAGGCAGTAGAAATCAAATTCATTTTTTAAATATAAAATTTAATTTAAACAATTAAGTCCACTTTAAAATTGTATGATACAACATCTTAAAAACGAAGGATGGCATTTTCCTTTCTTGGTTTCCTAAAAGAAATATGACCTAGGCTCGTTCCTAATCTCTTTTGTTACTCTGCCCCTTCCTCCCCTGTGCTCTGTACTTGGTTCTTCTCCACATTAAGTGCTAAGAGTTCAAATGTTAAACAACCAGATTACCACTCTTCTCCCACTCGGTGGGAGGCCTAACATAACAACGGGGCTTCCCATTCAAAGAGCTTACATCCAGTTTCTTCTTATTCCAATAAAACGATTCTGGGTACTATTTGGAGGCTCAGTTCTACTTCATGCTGCTTTTTCCCCTTCATCCCTTTTTGATCCCAACAGCTGAGTCATCTTTCATGTTGACCGTATAGGATATCACAATCTCTTAGCCAGAGCTGTTCCTAATTCTCTCTCAGGATGTTGTAAAAAAAAGTGACTTCATTCTTTACAACTTAATGTTTTCAAAACACCCAGGTGTGTAAAGGAAGATACACGACCAAAAATAATTTCAACAAACAGAGAACAAGCATCTGGGTAACTAGCTAGTGATTCATCTAGGTACATATTTTTTTTCTGTGTGCTTTTCTTGTTCATCAAGGATTTTAGGCAGTATACAAGCGTAAAAATTACAAGAATGTGAAAATGAGTGAGAAATTGAGGAGAAAGGGGAATAAAGGTAGAGCAGTGAAGGGAAGCCATGGGGAAGATTGACACCCAAGACAAACACCTCAAGATCCAGCACACTCATCAAGGGTGATCACAGATTCTACCTTGAATGCCCGGACATCCCAAATAAGGAACACAATACAATAGACTGGAAGACGCCCAATATCTAAATGATAAAGATGCATCAGTTACTCAGAGGAGGGACAGCTCTTTGTGGTACGAAGCCTGTGGTGTGTGCTCAGAAGGGCACACACCACATGTAGACATCGTCCCCAACTCTCTTCCCTGAATAACATCATGTATTTGTTACAACGGATCTTTAAACATCTCCTAAGGCAGGAAACAGTATTTCAACCACAAAATAAGAGGAGTTGAGTAACGGAAAGGTATTTTCTAAGGTGACAAATTAATGCGGTTCAGGTATGTGACTCACTGTGGTTCTGGATTATTTTAAGAGGAAAATTGAGTACATCCTTCAGGAAATCCACCAAAGTACCATTTTTTCACCAGTGATAAGAAAGATTCTACTCCGTATCAGCACAAAGAGGATAAGATGTCCTCGGAAAACAATCCGGTCTTCTCCAAAAACATAATCAAAATGAGGGAAGAAAATCCTGACTTTCGATGTTTAGATGAAAACTGCAATAAATTCAGTTCAGGAAAATGTTAGGAAGACGTTAATCGTATTTCCTTGATTCCACTCTGCACATGTGCTCAGCTTTTGAATAGTCTGTGAGCAGAAGGAAACTTACACAGTGTCAGAAGATGTGTCTGCTTCCAGGCAGAGAAGTC
Organism: Stenella coeruleoalba; assembly: GCF_951394435.1. Lineage (NCBI taxonomy): Eukaryota > Metazoa > Chordata > Mammalia > Artiodactyla > Delphinidae > Stenella > Stenella coeruleoalba. Next base: position 2,093,515 of record NC_137160.1, on the reverse strand, counting down.
AGTTTGAAATAGTTTATGGTTTTCGTTGCTCTTTTTAGCCTGGGGTGGACACTCTCTGCTCGCTGGACTCTCACCCCGTTTGTGTTATCTGCATTGGTAACACTACGTGTGATTGAATTCTAAATCAGGTTTTAATCCCTAATTGTGGCTTAAAATGACTTCAAACGTATTTCAACAGGATGCAGCCTTTCAATAAACAGATAGTGTGTATGAAGCAATTGCTCTCATGGCGGCAGTCGTGGGAGGATGCTCCCAGACGCCACACATTTGGCTTCATCTCTGGAAAAGTATTATTGATGTACAAAATACAGTCATCACTGGAGTATTTGACTCCATAAAAGTAGGAACTGTGTCTGTCTTTGCTCATCATCATACTCTCGGGTTGTAAAAATGTGCCAATTGGTTTTCTCAGCATGGGAGATGTCCTGGAATACTGTTGCAAGACTTTCATCTTTTATTTCCCATAATGTTCCATCAAACTCATGCCTTTTTTGCAGCAGATTCACTATGTCATTTTGATCTGCTCCTCCCTCCTTGAGTTTCTTTCTTTTTCTTTTTTCCTCAGAAATCTAGGGTGGAGGCTTTAGTTAAAAGGGAGGTGGGTGGTCGTCCGCACACAGCCCCACCGAAGCAGGGAGAGTCTTGACAGTCTACCCTTCCCGTTAGCTGTCGTTGCCCTGCAGCTGTGGAAGAGCTGCTCTCCACAGTTAGACCAGTAACTCCTGCAAAGGCGACGTCCCACCAGCCCAGTTCCCACCACAGGCGCGGCTTCTGAGAAAGGGCCATCCCTACCTCGGTATAATCTTATCATCCCAAACTGATGTCCCAATTTTGGATTCCCAATCTTGTGCTCAGTTCTTTCAATTCCTTCAAATAGCCAGCCTTCAGAAAACCAACTGGCGTCAGGAGTATTAAATATTAGAGATCAAAGTTTTAAGACCAGTGATCTAAACTTCCAGCAAGGAGAACCTAGGAAAGAGAATGGCAAATCAAACAAAAAAGTCAAAAGAAGGAAGCCATAAAGAAAAGGATAGAAATTTATGGAAAACAAATACAGAAACAGATATTTTTAAAGAGCACACTTGTTTCTCAGAAAATGTTGTTAAAATAATAAACACAGAGCAAAACTATTTAAGGAAAACAAAAAAGAAAACATGAACGACAAATATCAGAAATGAAAGAGGAATAATACCAGAGGTCAGTCATTAAAACTGTGAGGGAAAATTTTAACAGATTTTATGCCAATATATTTAGCAATAAGTGAAATGGAAATTTAACAAATCCAATTTACCAAAATCAACATAGGAAAAAATAGAAATCTGCATAGTTCTACAGCAAACAAAGAACATGTGTCTAAAAAACAAAAACCTTCCCACAAAAACTGTAGGTCCAGAGAGCTTTGCTGGAAATTCTTTCAAATATTTAGAGAACGAATAATATTCACCTTACACAAATCATTTTAGAGTAAAAAGAAGAAATGCTCTTCAATGTGTTTTATGAAGCCAGTATACATTTGAAACCAAAACGAGTCAAAGCCATTAAAGAGAAATTACAGGTCAATCTCCCAGTGAACAGAGAACCAATATGCTAAACAAAATGTTAGTAACTTTAATCCAGCAATCTGTAAAAAGGGCTACATCATGACCAAGGAGTTGTATTCCAGGAACACTGAGTCGGCTTAAATTGGAAAATTGATGTATGTGATTCACCACATAACAGAATAAAGGAAAAAAATAAACACATGATCTCAGAAAAGCAGGAAAAATATTTTATAAAATCCAACATTTATCCATGGTAAACTCTCAGAAAACTAGGAAATAGAAGGACAGTTTTTAATCTGATAAAGTATATCTAGAGTCAAGAAGGTGTTTAATAAGATTTTCCTTGGGTTTGGGAACAAGACAAGAATGCCCACCATCAAAACTGCAGTCTTGTGCCGGATGACCTATCAATTACAATAGGCAAGAAAAAGGGATAGAAGACATAATATTGGAAAGAGAAAAATAAAACTTCGTTTAGTTGCAGGCGTGACTGTGTAAAGGTAAAATACCACAAAAGGCTATAGACTATAACAATAAAGGGTAAGTTTACCACATATTAGTTTCTTATATAACAATTATTTGTATTTCTATGTACTAGAAACAAAAAGTTGGAACAAGAAATTTTAAAAATAACACTTAAAAAGTAACATTAACAGAAGTCAGATATCTAGAAATAATATAAGAAGTAAAAGACCTCTATATTAAAAACTGCAAAACATTGCTGAGAAACTAAAGATCAATTAAACAAATGCCCATACATACCATGTTCATAAACTGGAGTCAAGTCATAAACTTGACTCCATAGAGTCAAGGTGTCAGCTATCCTCAAATTATCCATAGACTCCACGCAATCTCATTCAACTTCTAGCATTTTTGTAGTTATTGATAAGCTGATTATAAAATTTATACAAATGTATAAACATACAAAATTCCATAAAGTGGAAAGGATCTATACTAGAAAAGACTACACTGGGTTAGAACAGAGGACTTTTACTATCAGAGATCAATACAACTATAAAACTACAGTAATGAAAACAGTGTGGCATGGACACAACTATAGAAGAATAGGCCAAGGTTACAGAATATAAATTCAGGAAAGCAATCCGTACATTTACAGTAATTTAACTTATAACAAAGGTTATTGGAACAATGCAGTGGAAAGGAATGGCCTTTTCAGTAAGTGGTGTTGGATCAATTAGATATCTACATCTATGGAAAAAAATAAATCTTGAGGCTAACCTCACATTTACAGAAAATTTATTTAAAATAAACAATAAACATTAAAGTAACTATATTAAAATATGGATTATATCCTCTAGAAGAAGATACATCTTCTAGAAGACAGCAGGAGAATATCTTCTCAAACTTGGGAGAGGCAGAAACTTCCTAATCACCATGTTTTGGACTTTATTATGTTTTAAAACTTCTGTTCATTAAAAGACTCCATTTTGAGAGTAAAAAAACAAATCACAGTCTCTGAGAATATATGTACAATGCTGTTATCTGGCAAAGGACTTATATTCAGATTACATAAGGAGCTCCTACAAACCAAAAACAAAGGGACAGACAACAGACAATTTTGAAAATAGGTAAGAGACTTTAGTAGTCAATTTACAAAAGGCGATATCCCAATTGATAAGCACACCATTACTCATCAGAGAAATTAAATCTACTATCCCCAGATGGCTGAAATTAAACAGACTGACTATACCAAGTGTTGATAGGAATGCAGAAAAACTGGAAAGCTACATATTGCTGGTGGAAGTTGAAACTAGTATAACTAGTTAGGAAACGTTTTGATAGTATCTACTGAAGGTTAAACACATGTATACTCCATGCCAAGCAACTTCTTAGCTGGATATACCTCACAAAATATAAACATGTCCACCAACCACATCACTGGAATGTTCTTGGCAACTTTATTCGTAATATTTCAATAGGAAACAATTCAGCATCAATAATCAGATGTACACCAACAATAGGCTGGCTAAGTACATTGTAGGGATGCTTACAGTAGAATATGGCACAAGAATAGAAAAGAAGTGCAGCCAGAGATGTCATGTTGAGTAAAAGAAGCCAAAAATGGAAGGATACATGCTGAATAATTCCTTTTATGTGGTATTCAGGGATGGGCAAAACAAGTCTGTGTAACAGGGGCCGTAATAGAGGTAACATTTTGGGGTGGGTATTAACCTGGAGGAGGCCTGATGAAACTTTGGGGTAATGAAAATATGCTCAATCTAGGTGGTATTGGGACAATATATACATGGATTTCTTGTATTTCCATACAGCTTCCTTGCAGAGGAATGGCTATCTTTGTTCCAGACTCTCTTCAAGGATATTTGTATGGTGAACAGTCTTGGAAAATAGAGAGAGTCTCTCCCCCTGAAGCAAAAGGCAAGCATGCAGTCTGTCCACTATTAAAGACGCAGACCCACTAAGACCGAGATTTGTCTCAACACAGCCCGTGGTGTGGCAGGTATCATTTGGCCCTTCATGCTGCCCAGCAGGAACTGGGACTCAGAGAAGGATGCACTCGCTGACACTCTGGCTGGTGCTCTTACTGGGATAACGTGTCCTTTATCTCGGACCCAGGAGTCTCCTATCTCCTGCCAGCATCCTGGTACCCAGGTAACTTGTTAGCTTTGCACATAGGGTAAAATTTCAGTCTCTTGCCAGTTCTTCACAAGAGGTGGTTTCTGGCTGCATAAATACGTATAATTAAAAACTGTGACTTTTATGGTACGTAAACCATAGCTCAGTAAAATGCAACTTTAAAAAATGTTAACAAAAAACACTTAGAGCTTAATATACTCCTATTTCCTATAAAGTCTGGGCTCCTCATTCAAACGTGTTAATGTGATCTCTTAAATAATTTTGCGGTGCCCTACCTCTATCATTTTGGGAACTGAAAATTAGTACAGTGGGCACTATTTTTCCAGAGAACAAAGTGAAATTATATGTATGTCTCTATATAATGTATTAATTGTATATTAATAAGTAATATATTAATATATGTATTAGCTGATTCACTCCAATGTTTTTACAAAATTCTAGGGTCTGTGCAACCTTTACTTTTTTAAAGGGAATAAATATGTGATAACAAACACTGTATCACTATACCAGTGGAGAAAACGTGTAGCCTTGAACATAAATAACCAAGTAAGCAGTAGAATTATTCTCTCTTATCTTCCACAATGCTATTCAGGGAATTAAAATCACACTAACATTTTCCTTTATTAAACTAATAATTTGAGAAACTAAGCAAAGGAAGAAATTGCTGTGGAATTATAATGGAAATAATGGTACCTTTCTTTTTCGACCAGATTAAGGCAGCTCGCAATGAAAAAAAAAATGAGATTGTTCACCAGGGAATATAGCATTAGAATTCCAATTTCATAATTTGAAAGCTTGGTTTAAACAGATAAATGATTTTAAGGCTTTGCGGTTGCATTCAGTTTGTTGTCAAAACTATAAAGTTCTTGCCGATATCCTTAGGAAATTCACATGAACACAGCTCTGATTTGACTTTCATATCATTAGCTACAAATTGTTCCTCACCACACAAAATATGAATCAAATGTCTACATTTTCCTTTTGATTTGGAAATGTGCTCTCATGAATCACTTGGAATAAATTACAAAGAGCTCATAAAACATTCGATGAGCATTTACAGACTCTGCTTAGCAATGTATTATTTGCTTCTTAAATGCCATGAGTACCAAGAAGACTTTTTCTAAGCAATATCACCATGTCTTGTAACTCCCTGCTCGACATAAAAAATGTTTCTACTTCTATGTATTTCTGATAAAGAGTAGCTACTTTAAAATTCCAAGATAGAAGACAGGAGGTCGAAGAAATAATGTTCTACTTTCTTCTTCAATCATGTATAATGCTAATACTGATCATAACAGTTGAAATTCGTGGTGCACTTTACATTTTAAAAGTTGTGTCAGGGGGAGTTCCCTGGTGGTCTAGTGGTTACGATCCAGCACTTTCACTGCTGTGGCCCGGGTTCAATCCCTGGTTGGGGAACTGAGATCCCACAAGCTGCACAGCGTGGGCAAAAATAAAAATAAATAAAAGTTGTGTCATATGACCTTTTTTTTTTTTTAAATTCATGAACTCCTTTTAAAGCTAACCAAAGATGAAAGAGGGTATGAGTCCTCTTTTATAGATAGGAGCCCTGAAGTTCACAGGCCTTAAGTAACTTGCCCAAGGTCTAGCAGCTGGTAAACCTCATAGTCAACCCCAAATGTCCTGCCTGCAAACCCAGGCCACGCCAGAAGCTTCATTCTGAAAAGGTCGCTCATCTTTCAGCTGCCAAAGCATGAGGAAGATGGGAGTGGGGAGGGGGCTGGGCAGTGATGCATTAAAGGGCCAGCCGAGGATTCCTGGCAGCCACCCCATGTCCTAATGGCATCCAGGTTTCCTCTGAGGAAAAGCCCTCTTCTTCGTCGTGCATAGATTTTGTTGAAGAAAAGCCCCATGTGCCGAATACCCCCTTTCAGCCCAGTACACTCAGAAGAGGGTCCCTTACTTAAGCCAGAGGAGCTGGCTGCTCTCAGGTCTTAAGAAGATGACGTCAGGAAGAGCTGGATCCAGCCTGTGGGCTGAACCTTC
>NC_137160.1:1832351-2082351 GCF_951394435.1 Stenella coeruleoalba | reverse complement strand
TTACTTTTCTTCCAGAAAGTGAGTGACTTGGAAGCTGTTCTCTATGCATGGTCTTCTTGGCTATCTGGGTGTCAGTACGTGTCGAGTTCTTCATGGCTTGGTCCAGGGCCAGCACTGTCAGCTCTCTGTGGGGGTGGAGGGGAGGCCTGGTTTCCAATGCGATCATTTCTGTGGTGTAAATACAGTCCCACCATGTAACACTGCACCATGGGGGTTAGGGCTGCTTACCCTCCACACAGTCAAAAATCTGCAGATAACTTTCTAGTCGACCCTCATAGCCGTGCATTCAGCCAACCATGGATTGTGTGGTGCTATAGTACGTTTTTGTTGAATAAAACCCGAGTACAAGTGGACCCATGCAGTTCAAACCCTGCCTTGTTCGGGGTCAACTGTACTCAGACCGAGGCTGATTTCAACATACTATTTTGAAGTCACAGAACAAAGCGAGAAGAGGAAGCATGGTAGCCCACTGCCATTTCCATCCTTCAGATGAATCCATGAAGGTAGCCTCAAAGGAGATGATAGTAAAGAAAATTATGAAGTGATGCGCTTTGGGCCCCTCCCACCTCTTTAATGTCTCCACCTGGACAGTGGCACCTGAATCGTCACATCTGTGTTCACCCCGGAAACCTGGAACCATCTGGACCATTCTCCTTTCATCACTGTACGTTCACGTGGCACAAAATCTTACCTTTCTGCCTCCAACTGATGTATTCTGAAATGCCCAGTCCTGTTTGTCTGTCTGTCAGCCAAGGTTCCTCAGACTCCACCTCCTCCATCCCCAGAGAGAAGGCAAGTTCTCTTTGGAGACCATGATCGGATCCCATCATCCCCGGCTTCCCATCCTTCAGAGCTGGCTCCTTCAGCCCTCGCCTGCCTTCCTGCCCCCGAGGCAGCTGCCCACCCACCCTCCCCACCTTGATTTTCTTTGCGGCCTCAGCTTTGAACAACCCCCCCGCAAACACACACCCTCCCAGAGTGAGGCTCACATGACAGGAGACGGAGAATCTGGATGGAGAATCCGTGTAGATGGATTCCCCACACATGAGCCCCCAGGACACCAGCAAGGGTTATGTGATGGGAGTGTGAGTGTGTGTGTGCACATGTGATGCATCATGGAAGAGAGATGCTGATGTATTGTTACTTTTCGAGTGATGGCTGCATGCAGATTTTGCATTTAAAAGGACCCGTCCAGGAAAGATAGGCTCCTTCAGAACCTAAGAGCCTGGGGCAAATTGGGATCAAGGAGGGAGCATCTGAGAAGACCAGGGACCCGTCTTCCTGCAGGAACATTCTCTCTCACCTGGAGCTGTGTTCGCAGGCTGCCATCCTATCTTGTAGTGATTCAACAGTACAATAAATTAATAAGCAAAACAAAATTATAAAAATCATCTACTTAAGGAGAAAAGGAGGAAATGGAGCTGCAATTCATTTTCTTCCTTGCCGTTGTTGTTTTGAACACTTGCAAACAAAAGTGAGCTGAAGTGTGAATGAAAGATGATTTGGACAGCATTCAAATGTTACAATAAACGGGAAACATACTAAAAAAATCAAGATGTTTTCAGCAAACTCATAGCAGTTGGAATTTACACTGTTTTTTTCTATGTTTTAATACGCTGATTTGTGTATCTGGTTTCATGTAAGCGTCCTGTTCTTTGCAAATGATTAATATGGAACAATTTTTTGGTAAATGAAGCGAAGTTTTCATAAACATTTTCTTATTTCTTTTGGCTATTTTTTCCTCTAGTTGCTCATTACATCCAGTCCTCTTGATCTACCATCAAGTGACTCAGTGATACAGAGGAAAGTGAATCATAAACACCAAATCTTCTTCATAGCAGGGCTGGGGGTCCAAGTACACACCCATGGGTTTGTTTATGGGGTCTCTGTTGCCTGCACTTCCTATTCGGTGTATCTGTTTGACCACAGCAAATCCCGTCCACCTGGAGGAGGCCTGGAGAAACCATTCAGTACAACCAGCAGGTGCCCGGGTTGTTTTTCCTACAGCAAAGAAACACAGCTCGGTCTCCTAATCTTACTAATATGTGTGAGTTGGCTACTTACATTTCTAACCCCGACTTCCTCTGACAGTACGGACAGTTATACAGAATCACATTTTGGGGGAGCTGTCCCATGGAAGCTACTTTGTTCATAAACCCAGATTCACCCAGAGACTAGTGGTTGCAGAAGCACAGGACATGCGGAGACTCATCCTGGACCAGATTCCAGCAGGAGTCACCACAGTAATGCTCAAAGAGGGTCATTTCTTTTTTTAACATCTTTATTGGAGTATAATTGCTTTACCATGTTGTGTTAGCTTCTGCTGTATAACAAAGTGAATCAGCTATATGTATACATATATCCCCATATCCCCTCCTTCTTGCTTCTCCCTCCCACCCTCCCAATCCCACCCCTCTAAGTGGTCACAAAGTACCGAGCTGAAATAGAGGTTCCTTAAAAAACTAAAAATAGAACTACCATACAACCCAGCAATCCCACTACTGGGCATATACCCTGAGAAAACCATAATTTAAAAGAGTCATGTACCACGATGTTCACTGCAGCTCTATTTACAGTTGCCAGGACATGGAAGCAACCTGTGTCCATCGACATATGAAGAGGGTCATTTTGACCAAGACCATATGAGACTCTAATGCACAAATGTTTATTTCACCTTTGTTCCTCTGTGCAGACTTGATATGTGAGCATATCAGCCTCGACCACGTGATCTGAGCCTGGTCCTGCCCTGGGTGGTCATCACGGTCACAGCTACCCCTCCCACCTCTCCCACAGGCTCCGTCCGGAGCTCCGCGGAGAGATGCTTTGCTGCTCCCTGGCCCTGTGAGGGACAGGACGTCTCGGGCCGACTGCCAGCCTCCCTCTGCCTGAAGGGCCATGTGGCAGTTCACTGTGGGCCCAGACACATTGCCTTTGATGTCACCTTCCTTCTTTCGTGGGCAAAGCCCAGGCAGGGGTGAGCCAGTCACCCTGAACCCCTCTCTCCACCAATTCCGAGGTGTCCTCCCACATATGAGGACGACCCGATGACCTTTGCCCTTCTGGGGGAGGGCTGACTTGCTGAAGGAAGGATGGTGGGAGAAGGAAGACATTGGGGGTCTATTTCCCGGGTTCACAACTGGGCTCCAAGTCTCATTTCCTTGTGCCTAGTTCCACCGCCTGTGTCAGAAGTCTAATATGATTGCAGCCATTTCTCTAAAATATTTTTACTCCACCCTTTCAATCCACCTCCATCCGTTCCCAAACCATCCAGGCAAAAAGACAACTAGGTTGATTCAGAGAGAGAAAAGGAAAAGCGCATCGTTTGCCTTTATAAGCTGCCCATCCTTTATTTAACCTCAGAGAGGAAGCAGATTCCAACCCCCAGCACAGCCTGGCTGAACCTCGAGGACACGATGCTAAAGGAACAAACCAGTCCCCAAAAGAGGTGCTGTGGTGTTCCACTTACATGAAGGATCCGTAGGTCGATTCCATAGAGACGGAGAGCAGAATGGCGGGTGCCCGGGACTCAGCAGGAGGGAATGGGGAGCGGTTTCAGGATGAGAGTCTGGGACGGGGCGGTCAGGCAGGCACAGGAGCCAGCCGTCGTCTGCTTCCCGTGACACTTGGCTTTCTCGTCGTCGGGACTGCGGTATCTCTGGTCAGAAGGAGGCAATCTCAGGAAGGAGCTGAAAAGCACAACCCAGACCAGATCTTGTTTAAAAAATAGCGAGTGGGGCATAAAAGAGAGAGCAGACGTGACCAATGTGCGTCTTATGTTCACTCCTATGGCGGCCCCTTGCATCCAGCTCATTCCGGCCGGGAAGGAAATTGCGTGCGGGCTCGAGTGTGAGACTCGGCTACCGTCACGGAGAGCAAGGGCAGCCATCCCAGCAGAACGGAGAGTCTGTCCACAGAAAACGTTCTAAAAAGTGAACAGGCTAAGGCTCTAGGTTCCCGAATCCTGACCTCTGAGTTTTTAAGCTCTTGCTGTATATTGATCCAATTTTATCTTTTAAGAAGCAAATGTTGGTCCCCTCTGAGTTCATTTGTGATTGCTTGGGCCGAACTAATTTCACAGAAGTAACAAAACTGTGATGTCGACTTGTCACTGCTCAAAGATGAAGGCTCTGCCTCCCAGCGAGGACAATTTTTCCCCTGCAATGGCAAGGAGACGAGACTCTGCTTTGCTGCACCAAAGAGAGAGGTTAGCTCAGCTGACCCCAGGGAGCATCCTCCACATGGGGCACGTCCTTGATGAACACGGACGATGAAGACAACTGCAAATCGCACGCATTCCCGTCTTTGTTGTGTAAATAAACATACTTCTCCGTCTCAACTGTTTGCCATTAAAACGATGCTCCTTAATTTAGGGCTATTTTTTAAATTCTGACCCACACAGACTTACTTTCTCTCTTTCTTTCCTGTATTTTGCAACACAAGTGCAAGAAAAAAAATTAGGAAGTAAATAGTAATAAATATTTAAACACACGCACACGCGTAACAGTCTCCCTTTCCCTCATTTTGGGTCCTTGTCTTCCACTGCAGCGTTGGCAAGAGACACATGCGTGTAAAGAAGCAAGTGAAGCAAGTCCACATTCCGCCGCTGGTGCATGCGTGCCATGTAACACAGCTGTGGAACAAGGTAAAGGCGTGTATGCACCACCCCAAGAACCAAGTGCTTTTGAACTCATTAGAAACAGATCTGGCGCTAGCAAGTGAGTGATTATCAGACGTTTTACTGACCCGTGTACAATGACCTTGGAATCAGGCTCACAGCAGCTGGAATATTTAAAGCAGCTTAGAATCAAAGACTCTTCAGATGATGGCAGATTGGAAAAGGAACCCTCCTAAGGGTCCACCGGCCTCTCCATTTGTGTTTCCATGAAGCCGTGCTGTGGATTCTTTTCCTGAGACAGATTCGCCCTCTAAGACGTTTAGGAAACATCTTCACAGAAAGAAGAAGACTTGCTTTGAAAGTGTACCTCTGTCAGCTGCACTTCAATTGCTAAAAATCTCTCTGATGAGTTTCCAATCTTCCAGTGTTCACCAAGTTTCACTAAATTTCCAACCTGTGAAGTCAAAGCTTAAAAGACGTGAGCAGGCTCATTGCCAAGGGCGGTGGCTCTGTGACGGTGTGTGTGGACGCAGGTGTGTCTGCAGATGTTTAAACGGCCATGGTTTTCTGCTGATTTTTATTCACCCGTCAATGAACATTCATCCTCACCCCTGCAAATTCTGCTGTATCTTCTCCACCTGGAAAGGCCTCCCTGTCTTTTGTTCTGCACATTTTAAGCCCAAACCTTAGACTCCTTTCTCTTGAGGGCTTCTTGATTCCCTTTTCCACACGGATTCCGAAGTCAGACTCACTGCCTTCCAGAAGCCCTGGCCCTCAGCCTACTTAAGGGACACGATCTCTCCCGGTCTTGGCCTCAGTCTTCAGCTCCCTTCCCCAGATCTTAGATTCACTTTGCCAGTAACGATTCAAGAGTCCTTCTAGGGAATGGGAATCCTAAACATGCAGGGTTTTGTTTCTGTGGACTCGAGCACGGCCCTGGGAGTCCTCAGCTCACGAGCAACATGGACACACACACGCTCTGATCAGTTCTCACCTGGGAAGGCTGAGAAGGAAGACAGGAAAACCACAATACACACAACTTGGTTTTTAAATTTGTTTCAAATTGCAAAAGTGCGAACATCCGCCCCTCAAGCCCCCACCCCTGCCCCACCCTTCGCTAAGGACCTGACCCTCCCCCCAGAACCAAGCCCAGTTCTTCTTCACGCCAGCCCTCTCACGGAGAGCACAGCCCAGGGCAGCAGTGCCCACGGCCACCTCCTCGTGGCCCCTCTGTCCTCTCTCATTCGCTTTTCATTAACCTGCCCACCCACCGGTTCCCTCCATCTTCCCCGCAGGTGAGGCCGGGTAGGTTGACCTGATGATGGAACAGGACATGTGCATTAGCATGTATAGTGCCTGGTACAGGACCTTCGGGGCTCAGTAACTGAATATGGGCTGTCTATATAATTTCTTATACATAGATATGAATATATAACATGACATAATGCATATAATGTGTTTTGTGGGTTGAATTTATGGAATTGTATATCACGCCTCATGTCCCATTATAATTGATTCATCAGCTAGCATACAATACATTTTTAAATCATTATCTTCTGTGCTGGAGACGTGATTTATTAGGTCCTGGACCTGGCACATCCTGACAGGGGAGGGGTCCTGACTTGAGGAGTCCACAGGAGGTCAGCCAGTTCGAAAGTCATTGATAGAATCATGCTGCTCAGAGTTTGTTTTCAAAAGGAAATATTGTTGGAGTCTGTGTGTGTGTTAGTTATTAAGAACTTCTTTTCCCAGGACAGAGAGTTTTTCAAATTTCAGAGCATGCAATCAACAGTGTTTCAGGGGCGGAGACGCATTCAGAAGAAAGTCCCATTTGGTGCCCGTCCTTCCAGCAAGATGACGATGAGAGTCCCAAAGAGAACGTGCGCCCCCCCCCCACCACACCATCACAAAAAAGGGAGCTTCTGGGTTAAATAAGCTTACTCTACCTAGAATATCCAATGCACGTTATCATACTGAAGGTTCTGGAAAGTTCTGTGACAAATGTTCCTGCTTGATTTTGTGAAGCCGTGTTTTCAAATGTATTATCTTTCACTTTTCATAATGAATCTTAACAACGCAGGGAAAAAAACTCAGGGATCTTTGGTTAGGCTTTATGACCTCAAATGCAGAGACCTGCATTGACTAACCACCAAAATATGCAAAGTGATATTAATTTTTTTAAATACTTATAAATTCACACCCAGCTGTAAGGAATAACACACGATGATCCCATGTGCCTTATACCTGGTTTTCCCCGATGAGAACATATTGCAAGATATACAATGTCATGACCAGGATATGAACATTGACGTAACACCCCGATCTTACTAGGATCCCCCCAGTTTTGCATACACTCGTGTGTGTGTGTGTGTGTGTGTGCGTGCGTGTGTATGTGTGTGCATGTGCACGTGTGTGTGTGATTGTGTGCAATCTTCTCACATATGTATGTTGTGAGTCCACCAGAGCTCTTGTGTTGCCTTTTGTAACCACATGCACCTCCCACCCCGTCTACCCCTAATCCCTGGCAACTGCTGATCTGGTCTCCGTCTCTAACCTTTTGCCATTTCAATAACGTTATGTAAATGGAATCATATCATATGCAACCTTATGAAATTGGCTTCTTCACTAAACACAATTCCCTTTAGAGTCACCCAAGCTGTGTGTCTCGAGTCCGCAGCTCTGTTTTTAAGGAGCGTAGCATGCGTGCATGTACCACAGTCCGTGTTTAAACGTCCAACCAGCAAGCACATCTGGGTTGTACCTGGCATTTGTTGACTGTGAATAAAGCTGCTCTGGGTGTTTGTGCATAGTTGTCTGTGGGTCAGTTTTCATTTCTGTGGGATTAATGTCCAAGTGTGCGATGGTGGCTTGGAGTGCAGACGTGGGTTGGAAAGATGTTAATTGGATATTTAGTTTCAGGAGAAACTGCTGAACTGTTTCCAGAGCGGCTGCAGCATTTCAAGTCTCACCAGTCGGTTTCTCCTTCCTCAACCGCATTCGGTGCTGTCACTGTTTTGTCATTTTGGTCATTCTGTTCGCTGTGACGTGATAGCTAATTGTGGCTTAATTTGCATTTTCTTAAATAAGGATAATGAACCTTTTCATGTACTTTTTTGCCATCTGTATATCTTCATGGCAAAATGCCCATTTACATCTTTTGGCATTTTCTAGTTAGATTATTTATTTTATACTGTTGATTTTGGGGAGTTCTTTTTTTTAATAGTTCGGCTAATAGTCATTTGTCAAAATATGTGGTTTGCAAAATTTTTCTCTTAACCAATATTTTCTCTGAGTCTGTGACTTAGGTTTTCATCACCTTAATAAAATCTTTCACCAAGAAAGTTTTATACTTTGATGAGGTCCAGTGCGTAATTTTTCCTTTCGAGGGTCCTGCCTTTGCCGTCAGTATCTAAGAGCTTTAAGCCCAGTCCCGGATCCAAACGTTTGTCTCCTTTTTTTCCCTAAACGATTGATAAGCTTGTGTTTCACTTCTAATGTGTGAGTCCACTGCTGGGTTCTGTATTCTGTCCATCAACCTGTGTGTCTCTCTCCACCATAGCCACGCTCTCCCGAAGGCTGTAGACAGCTAATAAGCCTCAGAAGAGTAACTCCTCCTGCTTTCTTCTTCTTTTTCGAAGATTGCTTTAGCTATTCTAGAACCTGAAACTTCCCATAAAAATTCTTAGAATAAACATATCTATATTTGAAAAGCTTTCTGTAATTTTCAAAGGGATTGCTCTCAACATAAGAACCAATTTAGGGAGATGAGTCTTTTCCTATGAGTCTTCCAATCCACGAACACGACATGTCTATTCATTTATTTAGAGACGGCTGTCCATTTATTTAGGTCTTCTTTGATTTCTTTCATCAGCATTTTGTAATTCTCAGCATACAGACACTAAACATGATTTGTTAGTGATTCATTTTCTTTGGCACAATTGAACTTGATATTGTGTTTTTCATTTTGGTCTCTGCATGTTCTTTGTTAGTATCTGGACGTACAACTGGTTTTGTGTGTTGATCTTGTGTCCTGCAAACTTGCTGAACTAACTCACTTATTAGGTCTAAGAGTTTGTAGAATCCTTGGGATTTTCTACATAGGCAATCCTGTGGTTTGCAAATAGAGACAGTTAATATTTCTTCCTTTCCAATCTGTATGCTTTTAATTTCTTTTTCTCCCCGTATTGTACCAGATTGGTGGTGAATAAGAATTGTGAGAACAGATATCCTCTCCTAGTTTCCAATCTTAGGGAGAAAGCATTCATTAGTTTACCTTTACGTATGATGTTAGCTGTAGGTTTTATTTTTGTTTATTTCATTTTAAAAGTAAACTTTGTACTTTAGAACAATTTTCAGTTTACACAAAAATTGTGGAGGGTACAAAGACGTCCTGTACACTCCACATACAATTTTTCCTGTTATTAATATCTGAAATGAATACGTTACATCTGTTACCATTAGTGAACCAATATTGACACGGTCTTAGTAACTAAACTAGACAATGGTTCAGATTCTCTTACTTTTCTCCTAACGTACTTTCTCCGTCTCAGGCTCCCACCCAGGACGCCGTGTTACAGTCACCACATCTCCTCAGGCTCTTCTTGGCCGAGACACCTCCTCAGAATTTCCTTGTTTTTGATGACTTTTGATGCCCTTGTATTGGGATCTGTCTGGTGTTTTTCTCAGGATGAGACTTGGGTGATGGATTTGGGGATGCAGAGCACAGAGGTAAGTATCATTTTCACCAGATTGTACCAAGGGTGATGCTATTCAACAGGGCATCACCGTGGACCTTCACCTTGATCAGCAGGCAGAGGCAATTTCGTCAGGTTCCTTCACTTTTCGTCCTCTTCCTTCTTCGTCCCCCTTTCCGTCCCGTCCTACCTGGGAGAAGTCACCCTGCACAGCCCACACGTGGGGGTGGGTAGCTATGCCTCACCTCTTGAGGGCAGAGCGTCTACAACAATCATTGATATTTGGAATCCCTCTTCATGGGAGGTTTGTCTTTTCTGCCCCAATCCATCTCTTTATTCAATCATGTGTTTATACCTACCTAGACTGGTGGATGTCTGCTTTATAATCCATGTTCTAATGCAATGCATTAGATGCATTGCATTGCATTATTGCATTATCTAATGCAATGCATCAGATGCATTATTGATGGTATTGCTCTAATTTTTCCAGCTTTGGCCACTGGGCACCTTCATCAGCTCCTGGGCCTTTTCACAAACCTCTATATTTTTTTGAGCACTTCATTACTTTTTGAAATGACAAGATGCTCCAGGCTCACCTTGTGTATTTCCTACCCGACCCCCTTCCCCAGCCCAGGATCAGCTATTTATCCAGAAAGTCCTGGCTGCTCTGATTGGGGCCGAGGCTGGGCTCTGGGTGTGCAGACGCTCCCGGGCGGCCTCGCTCCTGGACCCTCTCAGCCGGCAGAACCAGGACAGATGGGTGGCACTAGCCCCAGTGTATATGCTCGTGTCGGTAAGTATCTGTATCTATATTTAGCAAAACCTGAGCTCACTCTGCCGCCTCCACCTCTGACCCAGCGTCAGCCTCCAGTCACCCCAGCCTCCACTTCTGCGGCTTCTTTATCATCTCTTTCCATCTTGCACCCAAGACATTTGTTTTATAATTCCTCTTCGGTCCTGAATTAAATTTAGGAACTAAATCCAATTATGGTTTGTTGTGGCCTAGCAGGCCGACCTCGTGCGTTGTGCTGGGAAACTCCCTGGCAGAGATGCAGAGAAAGGATTTCACTCGTAATTGTGTTTCCTCAGCATTTAGCAAATGCCTTGTTTGTAAAACACTTCAGGAAGCTATGTTGACTATTTTAAACCATCCAAACTCTGTTGCGTGACCAAGAGTCATTGCACTGCATTGTCTGTGGTCATTTGTGTCCTCTGCATAATGGGAAGGCAGGATTTTACTGTCCTTACAGGCTCAATACTCCTACATTGCCACGTCAGAAAGAGAGGCTCCTTTTAGGAACGAAAACTGTTACCTGGAAGCAGGAATCACAAAGGCAGGTGGGGTATTGGGATAAAATCAGAGAGGTCAGAGCTTTCTTTTCTTATCAAGGGAAAGTCCTCTAAGGATACTGGGGTAAGAGTAGGACAGATGTGTGAGCACCTGTGTGTCTCCTGCCAGTGCCGTTTTACACAGAATTCCTGATGTAAAGAACTGTCTTTGTAAAGCAGAGTGGATGCTGCTGGGACCAGAGTTTGGAGGACAGGATACTCTCTGCACAAGGGGAAAACTAACCATCGGTAAACCAGGAACGAGGGCAACCTCAAAGGCTTCCCTTGTCCTTGGACCATTTTCTCCTTCTCTCTCTTTTATGCTTTTTTTTCCACTTCTCGTTAGATAGTTATTTCATTACTTTGCCACATGCACTTGCTGCTTTACTTCTTTTACTGAGAAAGCAAAGCGTGACGTTTACATTTATAAATGTGGAGAGTGGTGATCACCTCACCACCTCAATTCCTCAAGCTTCGCGTTCAAAATCAAAAATTCAAAAGGCAGCCATCGCAATTAGAAGAAAAGATTAACAGTAGCACTGCCTTTCAGTGAATGACTTCTCCCTCTGTGTATACATATCCTAAGGTCCATTTAATTATAAAGAAATCATTTGTGGAATAAACTGAAGGAATTAAGTACATCCCAAAATGTTCTGACTCCACTTGACTTAGACAGATGATTAATGAAACTGTTTACATTCCTCAGATGTAGTTAGAAATCTCTTCAAGATTACATGGATTCTCTAAAAATCCCAGTGACCGTCACTATATATTGTACAACACGAAAAATACGGCCCTTCAGTTATTCTCAGAGGGAATTTGCAATTTCAAAAGTCCCTGCGATGATTTTCCGGCTTCCTCCCTGCCTCGACTGTCAGGAGGCTGTGCTCAGAGAGTCGCACAGATGCCTCACCACTTCCAGGCAGGACACGACAGCCCCAGACGCCTCACCACTTCCAGGCAGGACAAAACAGCCCCAGGGCTCCTTCTGCAGAGCCCCCTCCCCACAGGAGCCCAGCGTCCCCCACCCCCGGGTACTCAGTGTTCATGACTGGGAAGGACCTTGGCTCTGATCTTCCAGGACCCACCACTGGTGGCTGGAGACCAGACCAACCATGTCTAAAACTTGTGGCCATGAAGCAGAGGGAAGGTCCAAACAAGTGGGGGTCTTCTAGGAAGGAAAAGGGGAGATGCGTAGAGCCAGGCAATGAACAGTGTGTGCTCAAATGTCCTTCTCATAGTGAAAGAATGAAATGAGACCAACTCTAAAATGCAGGGTCCCCGGCCCACATGAGTCACTGGGGCACCAATCCTGGCAGCAAATACAACCTCTCCACCATGGCTTCAGCGGTGGCTTCAGTTGTGGCCTCAGCGGTGGCCTCAGTCGTGGCTTCAGTGGTGGCTTCAGTCGTGGCTTCAGTCGTGGCCTCAGCGGTAGCTTCAGCGGTGGCCTCAGTCGTGGCTTCAGTCGTGGCTTCAGTCATGGCTTCAGCGGTGGCTTCAGTGGTGGCTTCAGTCGTGGCCTCAGCGGTGGCTTCAGTCATGGCTTCAGCGGTGGCTTCAGTGGTGGCTTCAGCGGTGACTTCAGCCATGGCTTCAGTGGTGGCTTCAGCGGTGGCTTCAGTCGTGGCCTCAGTTGTGCCTTCAGCTGTGGCTTCAGCCGTGGCTTCAGCAGTGGCTTCAGCTGTGGCTTCAGCGGTGGCCTCAGCGGTGGCCTCAGTCGTGGCTTCAGTGGTGGCTTCAGTCATGGCTTCAGTCGTGGCTTCAGTCGTGGTCTCAGTCGTGGCTTCAGCAGTGGCTTCAGTGGTGGCTTTAGCGGTGGCTTCAGCGGTGGCCTCAGTCGTGGCTTCAGTGGTGGCTTCAGTGGTGGCCTCAGTCGTGGTCTCAGTCGTGGCTTCAGCCGTGGCTTCAGCGGTGGCTTCAGCGGTGGCTTCAGCGGTGGCTTCAGTCATGGCTTCAGCCGTGGCTTCGGCGGTGGCTTCAGCGGTGGCTGCAGTGGTGGCAGGAGCAGACCAGAAGGAGGGCAGGGCTGGGAGCGATTCACCCGGGGCTCCTGGGGCTGCAAGGGGCTCTTCCTCCTTGATGGGGGTGGCTGCCCTGTGTTGTTAGGCATCTGCCTTGAAGGAGTCCTGACGCACTCATGATCATCTCTGTCTTATAGACAAGGACTCAGATACTCAGAGAGATTAACACATAGGCCAAAAGATGACACAAATTGTGAATCATGGAGTGAAAAACCCCACTTGAGTCTGAGGCCCAAAGCTGTTCTTTGGTCCAATTATTGAACTCAGCAGCAAGGCAGCTGCATCACACCTGGACACCTGACCAAAGCCCCCAGGCGCTGAGGACATCCCAGGGCTTGTGTGGAAAGAACACACAGAATTCAGGGGCTGGAAGGCAGTGGGCGAGTCTGCAGAGGACAGCTGCTGTCCTGTGGGCCAGGTCCCCCAGGTGACGGTCCCTCTCCTTCCTTCTTTTGGGTCCTGCTGCTTCTCACTCTGAGACGTGGTGCTTGTACCCAGACCGGCAGACAAGCAGAAGACCCTATCCTCACGGGCCAAGAATGAACCCATGACCCAGGCTGGGGGGGTCGCAGTCACTTGGATGTATGGCCATGGTCGCTGGACACACTTTGCGGCTTGACACCAACGCTGGACCAATCTTCATCCTTGCCTGGGACTTAAATACATATCCCACTACTCTCTTTCCTCTGGGTTTGCTGTCTGTCTGGGGCGGACGTGACAAGGATGTGGTCTCTTTCTTCCCGTGTAGAGGGAAGCCGTCTGTCCTAGACGAAGAGGAGGGAAAAGCATCGCAGGCCCCATGCACTGCACAGCAGCCCGGCTGTCCTGACAGAGACTCACCCTCCCATCCTCTATGTCAATGGGCCGATATGTGTCCTTTGTTGTCCTTTTTTATTCACTTGAGCTAACTGGAGTTGGGATTTTCTTATTAGCCAGAGCCTTCTCTATCTTAAGTTTTACAAAAGCCATGCTAGGGGCAGGAGTAGACATGAAAGCATTGGGAACATAGACAGTAAAATCCAAAGGTCTGCAGCCATGGAAGATAAACAGGGAGCAATGGAGGCAGGTGTGCTGGGGACCGCACCAGCCCTAAACCTGAGGCCGCCAGTCCCAAGCCTTCTCAGCCCCAGACTAACGTGGATGGTTGATCTACCTGACAAAGGAGTGAACACAAGTCTGTCAGGCTGATAAAGGCTCTTCCCCACAGCCTGACTTCTTTAAGGCGTCCCTCGAATTGCCTTCCTGGGGTGTGGTCCTCGAAGACTCAGAGACACAGAGCGGCGTGGGTTGCTCATCTTGGTTGTGTCAAATATTCATGACAGAAGGCGGTAGAATGTTCAGGGTTTTACTTGCATTCCTGTGGCTCACCCACCACATGTGAAGTGGGTGCAGGCCTGGGTGTCCGGAGCCCCTGGGGTTAAGGCCCACAGTGCCCGGGGCACAGAGGCCCTCCCACATCGGGGGCTGTGGTTTCTGCAGTGACAGCCCAGGGAGCACGGCAGATATGTCAGGGTCTGGGGACCTGGCAGCCCTCACATGCTGCGCACATGTGCGTCCCTGGGCGGTTGGCAGCTTCCCTGGCCTCTTTCCCCAGCTGTGTGTTTGGGGAGCGAGAGGAAGGGGGCCAAATTCCCTGGAGTTTTGATGATATTGAAGTTGTCATTTGAGTAGGATTTTTAAAAATATATCTAATGTAATAACTGCATTAATGCCAGTCTGATGAAAGATAAACTAATAACCAAATATATCCGTTAATTTTTCAAGTGTCTGTAGCACAAACATAATTGTAATTGGAAACAACCTGAATGAAGGGGGAAAAATTATTTTTATGCCCTGAGCAAAACACACGCGTACACACACACAGATAAAAGGCTGCAGCTTTTTTTCGCCCCAAGAACATCTGGTTTACAGTTGTCTAAAAGCAAATGTGGGTTAACCTAGAAATTAAGTGAGCATCATACACAAACCATTGATTAAAACATGAAAATCTATAGACCTCATGGAAATGTATAATCGTCTCCTCTGGATACACATTTTTATAAGGATATGAGGAAAGTGGGGGGAATGTTTCTGGGAATTCTTTGTCATCAGACATTAAAATATACCTGATGACTTAATTGTAATTGATCTGACAGCCCCCGACCCCCGTCAACCTTCGGTTGTGTTCATCCCATGAAGAGCAAAAGCTAGAGGTCGACCAGCAAACCTTTAGACCAAAGAAGAAGATTCCGTCCAGTTCTGTTCTCCGATTTTAATCCTTTGTCCAAGATTCCAACTATATTCAGCCTGAGAATATTCATTCTGTGCAGGAGTCTGTATCCTGAATATGAGACTTAACCACAAAGCCTAAGATGAGAGCTTGGCCCCAGACCTCGAGTCTTGTCCTTCTGCTTGAGTAGGGGACCCCCCCGCAAGCCCCACCTGCACAGTCCACCTGGGGAGGCCGAGGAGAGCATCTGCCTTGCATCGTGCATCACCCACACCTGTAAAGAAGGGCCTGAAGGATGAGGACACAGTGTGGAACCTCTGAGCAGGGAGGAGTTGCTCTGGAAGATGCTTCTCTTCCTGTTGACCTTGTCATCCATAACCAGCCAGGACTAAGAGACACCAAGGCCCCTTGAGATCAGCCAGGAGGGCAGGAGAAATGAGATTGCTCACCTCCAGGACGCCAGGTAGGAGAAAGTTCTAGCTCGATCACATTCCCACAAAACCCAGCTCAAGATACACAGCCTGGCTCTCCCACACTGCACATCCCTTCCCACTTAGAATAAAGACCAAAACCAATATTTGGTGATGTTGTCTCCCCACCTGCTCCCTACGATGCCACAGGAGAGGGTTTTAACTACAAACCTTTGGTATGTGTGTCTTTGACAATGGAATTTCAGAGAATGAAAAGTCCAAATAAGCAAATTATTTAATAGGAAATATATATCAGAACCCACTGCACCAGGACCTAACTGTGAGAAGGGTGTTACGTCTAGAACACAGCCAGTGTTTTGTTACTCAGCTTATACAGCGTTCTGTATTTTGCTGACAAGGGCAGTGAGCCATAGAATGGATGGGATATAATTTTTTTTTTAATTCCAGAAAATTTGCTTAATGTTCATAAATAATCTATTCAATCACTTTAGCAAAAGGGGAAAATGTTAAAACGATGGAAAATACCATTCTCCCAGATTTGTCTGTAGTCTTTAAATCACTCTCTAGTCCATTCCTCTTGTTGACATTCAGAGATGATTTTAATTAAGGACCCTTGACAAGGTACCATAGTCATTTAAAATTACTGGCTCAGGAAAATCTTTATAAAGATGGCTTTAAAGAGTTCAGAAATCCCAGTAGTTCTCTGTATCAAGAGGGTGCGCCATAAAACTGTAAGTGAGGGCAGGCACTAGCTGAGGTTGTAAAGTGTTCTTGCTTTTCTGGTGTGACATTTCATAGATTCCGAGTGGGCCTAGCTCAGCGGCCTAACATAAATCACGGCACGGATCTGAATATTGTGAAACGTGAACGTAGGAGCCTTCTAAGAGGCTCCAGAGTTAAGAGTAATCAGTAAGTATTCTGATAGCGTCATAATTACAGGAGAAAATAGTAATTTTTATAGCAGAGGAGCCCCAAAACCTAATTGCCAGAATGATTATAATAACTATGAATTAATAGATCAATTGAACTTGGAATGACAGTTTTAACAGCGAGACAGAAGCGTCTTTGTGTTAAAACAATAGTCTAAAAGCATAATCAACACTCTTTTATCATGATAAAAAAAAAAACCAAACTCCTCTTAACTTTAAACTAACCAAAATGATTCCAGATTTGGGTTCTCGTTATTCTTTCTTCTGATCAGAAGTCAAGTCCTTGTCTCCTGTGGTCCTTTTCATACTTAGGACCTCTACCTAGAGTATGGATTTGGGGATAAATGTCTCTCCCAGAGCAGAATATAAACACCTCCAAAGTGAAAGCTTTGCTGTATTAAGCTATAAGTGTCCTAAATTTCACCAAAATACTGGAAGTGAGCAACTGTGACTTAACTCGAATTCAGTTCAATGAATTGAATGATTTAACCCGTGTGTGACCATTGCTGGATACAGAAAAGGACTAAAATTGGCATGACGTGGCCACAGCCAGCACCGATTTTCCTCTGGGGCTCCATACAAGGGATGAGAGAGAAACTAAGAAACTGGAGTTTATGGAACGGAAAGGCGTGTGTTGTTGACTCCTTGCCTCAAATTCATCTTAAAAACTTATTAAATTCAACTTTATATAATTCACAGGTTTAGAAATTAATTGTATATCAATTGATTAAAATGTTATCCTTGCAGAATTTTCTCTGAAAAGCAGTTGACTATTCCAGAGGACTGTGCAGTAGCCTTCTCCTTACGGGGTCATTCTCAAACACATTAACCAGTTCATGTGTTCACTCCCTTCAACGTTCAAAGACCACTGACTGAGTGGGCGTGACCACCCACAATCTTACACACAGGGGCGCTTTCAGAAAACACAACTTATCTGCACTCTTCCAAAATCACCATCTATTAGTCATTTTTATTGCAGTTCTTTTGAAATTATCATTTAGGAACTTACGGATTTACTAGTTTTTGAGGAAAAGCGCTCCATAATTGTTCCTCCAAGGATATATTTGAAAACTCACTTTCAGGAAAAAGGCACTGATGTAACTTTAGTAAGCAAGTCCCTTCAACGTGGAAACAGACCTTGCAAGATGTTTTGGGTTGCTGCTCTGGGACTCAGCCCGGGAGAAAGGTCTTTCAGCAGGTGCGGTGCGGCTGGAGCTCATTTGAAACCTGAACCTCACATCCACCTCTGTGTGAACATGTGGACCAGGGGAGCCCGACAGCCAGAGAGGGACGTGGGGTGTGCAGGAGAGAGCAGTACCCCCAGCCCTTCTCCGCTCGCGTTGCTTTCCATGGACCAAAAAGAATTAGGTCACAGTGGAGAGCAGCACTTTGCCAAGTTTCATCTTCAGATCAAAACTGTTTACATCGTGCAAGTGTAAACACACAGGCAAACCTCAGTCCCTCTGATGTGATATGTGAGGGTTTATTATTACACCTATTATTAACATGAGCGCCCTTGGAAACTCAAACCACAGAAGGACTGTGCAATAAACGGTATATTTAGGAAGAGAGACGAATGAAAAAATGAGATGCATCCCTTGGACCACAGCCATTACCTTCGTAACTGTTTTGATGACTGCAAAATTGCCTTCCTGTTCTAAATTATTCCTTCACTGGTTTCTGTTTTTTATAACTTGGATTTTTAATGGCTTTATTAATTTATATTTTCATAAAAATATACTGCACTTATTTAAAGTAAACTTGTAATCCTTCAGAGCTTTCTATCAATCAGACTTCTTAAAAACTATCCACGCTGCACCAGCTTTCCCTTGGTTAGTGCCATTCTCTCCTGTCTTTTTTCATCATGATCCTGAAACAGCAGACATCATATCCTGAAGGGCATTAAAATATGTATCTGCTACCGAAAATTATGGCTTCCGTTCTGTTTCGGAGCACGCTGCTCTGTTCCACTGGGGGTCCGGGAGCCATTCCATTGCTCAAAGAATCATAAAGTTTTAACACTCACAGGAAACCGGTGACATGCCATCCAAGCACCTCATTTCGAAGAAACCTCGAGCTATGCGACTTGCCCAGAGCCACCTACCTGGTTAGGGGACGCTGAGTACCCGGCCAAGGGGCGCTTGCCCTTCCTGGGCTGCTGCCCCCACAGGCTGCAGAAACACCCTGCATCCAGGAAGGCACAGACCAAACTCACCACCAGGAAACGTGAGCGAGCACCAGAGGCCTCCCGCTCTCACCTTATTAAAAGGTAGTTGACAGTAACGGTCTCCAGGACTCAGAAGCACCATGAACGACACACCGATAGAAGCGAATGCAAAGATTCATCCTGAAAGCCTTGCCTGTCTCTGATGTGATTCCCGGGCTTGCCTTTGGGCAAACAAGCTGCTAATACCCTCCTAATCTCTAACAGGCGTCCTCCATGGTTCTAGAGGGAGCAATACCCTGATTTTCCGCTCGGCAGTGAATTTCTCCAAATATGGTTTACTGTCAAAGAATATTCTTTTTTTTTTGAGAGAGAGAGAGAGAGAGAGAGAGAGATGGATATGGTATGAACTTCTCAGAGACAAAAGAATCTGTGCTCATTGACCTATGTTTGTCTGTACTGCAGCATCTCTGTCGCATAATTTTTTCCTAGCTTTTCACTGGTATTTGAAATAAACATGAAACATGACTTAGGAATCCCTAACGAACAGGAGAAAGGAATATTATGCTTCCACACACCGTGTTCAATATTCCCAGGATCTCTGCACTGTTCTGATCCTGAATTAATATATCACGTTGGAAAGAGGCATCAGTTAGCAAAATGTAAGCATGATTCTGCCACTAGATCTCACGGTAGGTCCACTTTCAAAATATACACTTTGATTAAAATGTATTTTTAATGTATATATATTCTTTTGTCATGGTTTTGATATATTTGGGATAAAAGTATGAAGTCTTGTTTGGACAACCCAAAGTGGAAATAATCAGTTCACACAGTGGAAAACAACCCTGTGAGCCCGAGGTGATGGTCAAATCCCCTGGGGGTGGTTAGCTGAAGGGACCTGCTAATGTGAAGATCCAAAACCATTCAGTGACTGTATGGTCGCGAGCGCCTTTCAGGATCTTTGAATCCCCAGAGTATTGCTTTAAATATGAAACCTCGTATTTTTGCCCTTGCATGACATTTTTTCATATTTAACTGAAGCATTATCTAGAAACAAATTACACGTTGTGAATGACGTAAACCTTATACAATCATTTCAGGTTAACATAGAACATAGGGGTAGCCTAGTAAATGTTCCTCATTCTCTTATTTAAAAAGGATGAACAGACTATTTGAACAATTGAAATAATTTGTCTGTGGTAGCTAATGAAGTTAAAATGTATATGTAACAATGCCTATTGTAACTTACATCAAATAAGATGAACGTGTTTGAAAAACGAAGGTGTGACCCAGATAGGAAGTGACCGGAGGCCGATCGGCTGAGTGAGGTGTTAGTTTAGCTATAAACGTGGAGAACTTTAAAATAAATTCAGAAGGTCTTATTTTCCTCCTCGTCAGAGTGGGCCCAAGTCAAGGTCCAATTGCACAAATTCCTTTCCTTTCACTGGTAAAAGTAAGAAGCGGGGTGCTTTGGGTACCACAAAAGCATCCTAAGCCCCCATGACATGGCCTCTTTGAAGTGTTCCTCTATTTATCTAGTCCTGACGCACAGGAAGCGCTTCCTCAAAGGCCTCCTTTCATGGCCAAGAAACATAAATGTGGGAGTGAAATCTGACCACGGTGAGACTGCTTAGTGGCAAGATCAGATACATACAGGGGGGTGTGATTTTTAGGTTGTGTCTGTTCCAAGCTGCCCCAATTTTATCCCAGGAAGGGAAAAGGGAAAGTTTTTCTTCCAGTGATTTTTTTTTTTAGAAAAATCCAAGAGTTATAGATGATCAAGCAAGATGGGATGGAATGAACTTTTGAAAACTGTGCAGCAGATCAAAGGACTGTTTGAACAGGATGCCAGCTTCATCTATCAAATGGTTTGTTGGGCAACAATTGGTCCAAATATTTCAGGTGCTGTAAATACCATCATAAAATTAGTTAATTCAACGATTCCGGACACCAACTCCTCAGCACCATTTACGAGGTGGCTTTTCTGATGGGGCTTCTGCAGACTGTGATGATTTGCTGCTACACTGTGATGTTTATGGGCCCAATAAAGAGAAGGTTCTAAAAAGATTATAGGCACTGAAAAAGGAAATATAACCTTTTCTTGGGGAGAATGGAGCAAAACAGACTAAACATTTTTGGAATTTCTTGCCTGCCATGAAGAGGTGATGATTCCCCATAGACATTCTTAGTTGTTTTATGTCCTCTACAAAAATCTTCAAGGGATGGAATAAAAATTCCAGATATAAAGCAAACATCTTCTCTATTCACCGGGACCCTCATGCATCCTGTCAGGACCAGCTGTGTGAAGAAGAGCCCTTCTCCAGCCAGACATGGTGTCTGAACTGGTACACCTTGATTTGGTATCTCTGCAAAAACCCCGGTATCTTCCTTATTTTTAAAATATTTTCTGGAATTGTGAACGTTTTCATTGGAATGAAACAAAAGTGTTATTTACACTTGGATTTTGTCCTAACTATCCAGACTATAGAACCTGACTAGGGATTTGAGGATATTTCTACTCGGATGGGAACACAGTAACGTACAGCATTAGCCAAGTTAATGCAAAGTGAGTGGCCTTTGCTTCAGAAGAGTATTTCAGAAAGGCCCTTCTTGGACTTCATTAGGAAAAAATAAATAAAATTTAAGAAGTTAATTATGTCAATATTTGGCATTGGATAAGTTGGTTCTGGTTTGTTTTACAAGAGTTCTGTGGTTGAACTATGTCCTGATTTCCCGTGTTAGATGATCTTCCAATAAGTGGATGGGAGGAAAGATCTCCGGGGATGGACTTGCCCCACACCCTGCAAAAAGAGCCTCTAAATTTACATAACTCTTTCCCAAATAACATTCATCTGCTCTGCTGCAGGACCGACATTCAATTAATTCCATTTTTGGGTACTCCAAAGCTCCTGATTTAAGCAAAGCTTAATACCTAGTAGATGCTGAGTGCGTGTGTGGTCAGGCGTTGCTTACCATCTGCTGTCCGAGCCCACCTACTTAACTGTTTCACTGTCGCTTAACTTCCCTTTTTACGTAGGGATGCTACGGCAATAAGAAAATATCTGTGTTTAAATAAGAATAAAACAGCTCTTTCAATAAGTCAAAATAAAATAGTAACTTGAAGTAATAAGTTACTGTGACACAGATTAATTATAATGTTATCTTTATTAACGGTGCATAAAATAATGTTAGATCTTACAAGTCACAGTGAAGTATATTGGGGGAAATACGATATGTCTTCTGGATTAAAATATTTAATAACAAATATAGATGTGATATTAGCCTATAAATAATTCCACCATCTAGTCAGAATTTTTCTTTTTAACATTTTAACTTTGTTCACTTTATGTGTTACAGGATGACATGCCCAAAATCGTTTCGATTCGTATTTGCTCTCATAAACTTATTCATATGAGATTAGACAGGAAAGGCAGAGAGGGAATACGGCATGATCAATAACGCTGACGTGGAGAAATATTAAGGTTACAGGCAATTGAACACATGACGGGAAATGACTGTGTAATTTTTGTGTTGATGGCCTGTTCATCCCCTTCAATCCATGCTCTTTGCTGCTCTTTGACGGGTTAAGGGGTTGGCCCTCTACTGTGTCAGGCTGTCACTTACCTGGAGGGATTCCCGGGAGGTCAGCTGGGACCCTCTGGGGCAACAAGAGCTGCAGGAGTCTCTGCAGGAAGAGGAGACAGGTGCCTCTGAGCTTGGAAGGCACAGCCCCAGACAGCACGGGAGCAGAGGGCGGACGGCGGGAGCAGAGGGGACTGAGACGTCTAATGAGACGAGTCCTGCTCAGAAGAAGGAGAGTGGCTGAAGAGGCGCCCTCGTTCAGGAAAATCTCTGCTTTTAACAGTTAATTAGTAAGATGCCAAGTCCGCCCCCCTCCCCCTTCCTCCCTCCCCTCCCCCTCCTTCTGCCCCTTTTCTTCCTTTTTTCTTTTAACTAATTCATTAACAGTTTAAATAGAAATGGAATAAAATAATGGCCCTAAACACTACATTTTTGTACAAGGGATCAGTACAAAAAGTCCATGCTTTTTCAGTGTCCTTCCTGGGGAGACGTCCCCAAATCCTCGTCTGCCTGCATCTTCCCAGTTTAGGGCGTGATGACATCTGCCCTGTTTTTCCTTTTCAGAACGGTTGAGGCCTTGACTGGTGACTTTTGGAGAACGAGCCCCGGTCTCTGTCTCCCCCTAATCTTCCTGGGCCTGCGCAGTGAGAAGGGGCCGCCCTGGCCCCATACCCTGCAGGGCCCCTCCCAGCCCGACCACCCGATCCAGGGGTCTATGAAGCATTTGGACCCCAGGCCTGCACCGAGCTCGGGAGAAAGTGTGTCTCCCCCGTAACTCACGTGCACCTTGCCTGGGATGCCGCGTCTCCCCCTTAAGGTTGTTCAAGCCCCTCTGAGGCTGGGACGCTGCCGAGAGAGCACAGTCCAGAGACCTGGGTCAGCGGTCCTCTGCTGGCCCCTCCACGCCCACCCCCAGGCCACCACTCAGAGCGCACAGTCCTGCCCACTGCTGTCAGTCAGATGACTCACTCCCCTGGACCCCTGGAGGGCGCCTCCTTAGCCTGTCCACCGGGCTGCTCTTTGCTCTTCCTTCTTCCTGTCTTAATTCTAATCCTCTTCAGTCTCTCCATCCCGAACTGAAGCTGTCCTCCATCTCCCAGCCTCTGATGCTCCCCACTGGGTTCTCCAGCTGCCTGGTGATGCTGGGTCTGAAGGATGAGAGCGAGGTGTGTCTGGGGGGTGGGGACCATTCGTCGCACTGATGGACACGGACGTTATCCTGGAGCCCGGGCCGATGGAGGTGTACGATGCCCTTTGCCCCTCTGGAGCGGGTACCTCATTAGGGGGGACTTTGCATCAGCCCCATCCTCTGATTCCTGCTCACCCTGGAGGAGCCACGTTGCCTTTCTGGCTCACAGTTCACGCCTCCAGGAAAGGATCACCTTTCCACCGGAAGCCATGGACGCAGGCACGGGTGCAGGGGAATAATTCATGGCGGGGAGGAGGGCTGCAGAGAAGATTCCCTTCAGGGAGGACGGAGGGCAGGGCTGCAGGGACTCCCAGTGCTGTCCCAGCATCTGCAGGCCTCTGAGAGGGGATCCCCTTGCTTGGCTCTGCCCACCCTGAGCCCCCTGAGCAGGGCCACCTGCTTGGAAGCCCTGTCCGCCCCTTGTGCCACTCCTGTGACCCTGCTCTGCCCTTTACATGTGAGTGTGTGAGGGTCTCGAGCCCCAGGATGCAGGGAAAGCTCAGGAAGTTTGGTGGGAAGGTTTGCAAGGAGCAGAGACCAAGGAAGCAATTCCACATTATTTGATGTTCATTTCATTAAACTTAAGATAAACTAGCACTGAAGAAGGTTTCCTGTTTCCAGGCAAGTCGGACCATGAACCCGCCAGCATATGCGTGTGAAGCTGTGCTCCAGGCTGGCTCTAGGCCAGCTGCAGCATCAAACCCATCCTGGCAGCCCTTTCACTTGGTATTTGGCTAATGGTCTAGCTCCACCTCTCTACCTAAGACCCACATGTCCCAATCCCAGGCATTAACTCATTTCGTCTTTCTTCCCTCAGACCGTGTTTGCTGCTGAAACAAAGCCCCCATCCTGTTCCCACTAGAAGGAGCCAGAGTTTCTTTCCCTAAAACCGTCAGATAAAGAGTTTCCTAAACAAGGGCGATTACGTTGGACTGGTGGTCCCTCGTGGAAATCTCTACTTACAGCCTTTCCCCGAAGCAGGCTGTGAGCCTGGGAGCTGCCCCAGCCTCATCCCCTGCCCGTCCTGGTCTCAGGGCAGGTCCCACCCCGTGTCAGTGTCTGGGCCGCGTGTGATGATGTGCCTCTCCTGCATCTTCCCCCCAAACCCCAGTCGTATTTCCACAAGGAACCACCTGTAGACCCTTCTCTATTCAGAGCCCTTATCTGTTGTTACAGTTTATAATCTCTAAGAATGCCCTAATTTCTATCATTCTCTAAGCCTGTCATCACGGCTGAGACAGGCTTATCCCTCTGAACAGATGAGATTAGTCAGTCATGGTAAAGTCAAAAGGGGGATTATAATGCTTGTAATACACTGAGTCAAATTAAATGTGTTTTGTTTGTACATCAGAAGATGCGCTGCTGAGGCCAGAGCATCTTCCACTGGGTATAATAAATTGCCAATAAAACACAAGTGTGTAGGGAAAAGCCCTCCAACAGAGGAAGAACAAAGTAAAGGTGGTTTTTTTTTTCTTATCTGTTCAAAGTAGTAAATGGGATCTGAATTCCACGGATGCCTCTCATTTTTAATGTCCAGTGGGGACTGAAGCACAGGAAAGCTCTACTCTGAATGGTTAGTTCCAACGGTCCGTCGGATGCTACTTCTGACTCAGCACCCCGTGTATATGCAGGCCTCACTTGGAAACCCTGGTCCTTAGCAGACCTCCAATGAGTGTCAGGAGACCCCTGGACCCACAGAAACAGAATCTCTTCCCCAGACATTTCTCAGTCCTCCTCTGCTCCCTCAGCCTCTCTACTTCTCAACGCTGTCGCCCAAACGATTTGGATAAAAGAAAATAAGTGCCTGTCTTTGAAAATCCTATTAAGAATTCCCCAGGAAATCAGACAGCCTGGGAGGCGTCAACAGACAGACGGGGTGGTGCTGGGAGAGTCTTCAGGGCCCAGCGCTGGACTGTTATTCTAGGCACTTAGTAGCACTGGCCAAAGTAGACAGAACCTTTGAAAGGGCACTCATTAGTAAATTCCACGGCTGTGCTCCTTCCCTTGGGATTTGGTGCGGAGTCTGCTGGTGAGCACGGCCCCCTGGACGCCGTCCCCTTGTCCCACCAGGACAGGCTCACGGGTGTGGGGGGGAGGGGTGTGGGGAGGGGGGCGGGGCGTGGGGAGGCCAGCACGCTCCTCTGAGACAGAGAATGTGGCCTTTCCCCTAAGGAGAAGGAGTTCTCTGTGCAATGGTGCCAGAATTTTCCTTTTTACTTGGAAACTCTGCTGTGGTCTGAAACAGGGTGGTGCTCCCAGGGGGAGCTCTAGGAAGTGCAAAGAGCCTCACCCTCACCCACACGAGAGCACAGCTGGAAGATGGGCAAACTTACAACTGTTACTCTGAATCCAGAAAAGCTAATGCCATAACACAGTCAACCAACTTGACATCCAGGCAAGGAAAGACGGAAACACTCGCCTACGGGCCTGGGCAGGTGGAGCCGGACACGGGCTAGAAGAATCCAGGAGCGTTTCTGGTGGAGCAGCTGAGGCTGAGCATCAGTGGCACCCACATCTGTCCGCAGATTCCCCTCCACGTGCTCCCTGGGGGCTCCAGAGAAGACGGGGGCAGCCTCCTCGGGACACACGTCTAGGAGAGGGAAACTTGTCCCCTTTGGGAAAGGCACACACTGGACACTGTTGGCCCATCTGTCCTTCAGATCAGAGCTTTAAACCGCTGGGGAAGACCAGGAGACACAGTCACTCTTGGGAGACTGGTAACACCCTGCAGATGGGACAGGGGAAACACGAAAACACCTACCCCTGTTTAAGGCAAAAACAGTAGCAATAAAAAGTATGTCTCTGTACCACAGGCAGAAGTAGAATAAATTTTAAAAAGCACAAATGATTGATGGCCGGAGAGTCAAGTGTATGGTGTGGTAACATCCACATGCTACAAGCCAGGTACTAGTATGTTACTGGGGGTAGATTCTGATTAATTAAAGATGTTTAGTGCAAACACTAGAGCAAATAATAAAAACATTACAAGATGAGGTACAGCTAATATCAATGCTGAAACCACAGTGAAGATATAATGGAATGATGAAAATATTTCATTAATCCAAATGAAAACAGAATAAAGGGAAAAAAGGAAACAAAGATCAGATGAACCAAATAGAAATAGCTATAGCAAGATGGTAGATTTTATCCCACTATATCAATAATTACGTTAAAGTAAAACAGTCTAAATATATCAATTAATAGAGTATATCACATTGGTTATAAAGCAAGACCCAATTATATGCTATCTACAAGAAATCTACTTTAATATAAAGACAAAGATAGGTTAAAAGTAAAAGGATAGGAAATTGTACACCATACAACACTAATAAAAAAAGCTGAAATAGCTAAATTAATATCAGACCAAGTAGGTGTCAGGACAAGAGTATTACTGGTGATAAAGAAGGGATGTTACATAACAGTGAAAGGGTCAATTCTCCAAGAAGACATACATAAAATCCTAATGGTTTGTGGAAATAAAAATAGAGCTTCAAAATACTTGAAGCAAAACTGATAGTAGTCCAACAAGATATAGGTAAATTCACAGTTGTGAGGGAGGGCTTCCACACTCCTCTCTCAACTGACTAGAAACCCATCCATCAACAAAATGAACAACATTATCAGCCAATGAGATTTAATGGCTATTCACGGAACGGGCCACCCAAAACAGCAGAGCAGCATTCTTCTCATGCGCATGCGTGTGCCCCACAGGCCATTTTCTGGCCTATCAAACAAATCTTAATAATTTTAGAATTTAAATCATACAAAGTATGTTCTTTGATCACAATGTAGTTAAATTATAAATCAGTAATAGAGTGATCTCTGGAAAATGCTGAAATGTTGGGAAATTAAATAACACACTTCTAAATAACCCACAGGTCAAAGAATAAATCAAAAGAAAAATTACAAAATATTTTGATCTGAATGAAAGTTAAAACACAACACATCGAATTTCTAAAGGAGGTTGCTAAGGCATATCTTTGGGAAAAATTGCTAACCAACCATGAAAACACAAGGTTTCATAAAAAAAAAAAATTGATAACCACATACACTTATATTAGAAAAGAATAAATGTCTCAAACCAGTAACCTGAGCTTCTACTTTAAGAAATTAGAAAAAGAGGAGAAAACAAAATATGAAGTCAACAGAATAATAGAATTAATAAAGAGCAACGTGAAAAAAAAAATAAAGTAGAACAGAAAAGCAAAAAGAAAATCAAAGGAACCAAAAACTCTTTCTCTGAGAAGATCATTAAAATTGCTAAACCTCCATACAGATTAACTGGGGAAAAAAGGGAAAGGCACAAGTGACCAGAATCATAAATAATAGCGGTGACATCACTGCAGTTTCTAGTCATCAGATAAAGGCAGCAATATGAATAACTCCAGACCAATCAATGTGACAGCTGAGATGAAACGGACACACGCTTCATGCAAGAAAAAAAATGGAACGGATAATCTGAATAGCTCTATATGTATTAAAAATTAAATTATAGTTTATAGCCTTCTCCCCAGAAAAATTCCAGGCTCAGATGAATTCACTGATGAATGCTGCCAAACATTTAAGGAATAAATAATACCAAGTTTAGCAAACTCTTCCAGAAAATTGAAGAGGAGGGAATATTTTTGTAGCCATTCTATGAAACCAGGATTACCACATAGCAAAAACAGACACGTGTATGACAGGAAAACTATAGACCAATATTCGTCATGAATACGATTGTAAAAGTTCTAAATAAAATCTTAGAAAATTGACTCCAGCAGTATCTAAAAATGGATAATAATACAGCATGACCAGTTAGAGTTTATCCCAAGAATGCAAGTTTGGTTTAACAGTCAAAGAGCAATCAATGTAATTTACCACATTAACAAATTAAAAAGAAAAACAAGATGGTCCTCTCTAGAGAAGCAGAGATACTATTTGACAGAATCCAACATTAGTTCAGTTGGAAGGGAACTTCCCCAGCCTGACCAAGGACGTCTATGAAAACCCTACAGCCGCCCTCACCCCTGGTGGTGCGAGGCTGTTTCTTCGTGTGTGCCGCCCAGGAAGGCTCACAAAGGAATCCTTCCAGCAAGAGGCCTCACAGTGCCTGTGGATTTGTGGTATTTCCTGCTACATCTGCATTTATGTCGGGCAGGATGTAACAACCAAGCAGGCTCTGCTGGTAAATGATTAGCACATTAGTATACTAGGCCTAGCACACGAGGTCTTACTAGTTTATTTTTTTAAACTATATCCATCAGGACCATTTGCACATCAAAACTATGTTTAAAGAAAATGTAATTTACCTTCAGAACAGGAGAGTAAACACAAGCGTTATATATCACTGCCAAATTGAATACAAAACATCTTGATATGCTAAGAATTCCTAATGAGCAGAGAGGCTATCGGCTAAATAAACAACTTAAAAGACACTTTGCAATACTGGGAAGAGTGTGGGCTCTTGTGTGAGACAGACAGTCCCACTCTCTGAGACAGGGCTCTCATTTTTAAAGTGAGATTTAAAAAAAAAAAAAGCCCATCAGTGTTCACAGGGATGTATGTGGAATTCTCAGCAAATAAGGCCCAATAGATACCCTGATACTGTTGATAAACATTATCTGGTTTGTCCCAGGCCTGGCTGTGTCACCCAGTTAAGCCCCACTTCAGGACACACAAATATTTAAGTTTAAATTTTAAAAATAAATAAATTGGAAATAATTGTTTACCTTACAAAATTGATGTTTATGAGCAGTTTTGATAATGGAGCATTATTTAATTACAGGGCTTCATAAATCACATCCAGAGAGTTCACGTACTTAACACTGCTTTGAAAACGATATGCTTCATCATCAATTAGCAAATCTGTTTTGTAGGCTGAGTTATGTTAAAATTTGCATAAACTGAGTTCATGGTGGGAGTGACAGGGTGTTGTTCTCGATATAAAATCAGCACAGTCAGGTGGAGAGCACCCTTCTCAGAGAGTCTGCCCTGATGAAGGTCCCGCCCTCCTCTGATGTCCTTGGACATCGGGCCTCAAGCAGACGATGTGGAGGGACTGAGGACCATTGCTGCTCATCCCTCTGGGACATGCTTGATACTTTGGCAATTCCAGATGGAGTGGAAGGTAATGATTTAGTTACAACTTTCCATTCAGGCTCCATTTAATCCTTTCAAAATGCAGTTTAAGCACGTGTGTTCTCAGTCGAAATGAACCATTTCCAGTGTACATTTTGTTAAACTGTAAGAGCTTTCTAATTTAAAAGCTTAAAATATAATCTTTTTTATATAATATAATCCGCCTGCTTGATTACAACAGGTTTATCTGAGAAGGGAAGGGATTGTAATTTCCATCAAGAGTCTGTGAGATACAAACAGCCTTTCAAGACACCCAGGCCTCGTAAGGTAGCACCCTTTCTCCATCAGCAGAGCCTTGCGGGGTTGTTCAACGTTGGGCACTTCCCGGGATGGAGTCTTTCCTGTGCTCACACGCTCACATGCTAAGCAATTGTCCAGTGAGTTGCAGAGGAATAACGGCAAAGTCTCAGTAAACCCCATCCCTGGAGTTTTCATCGGTAGCTTAGTGAACTGAGCCAGAACACCGCCCTACATGAGTTTCTGGATTAAGAATTGATGATGGGTGAAAGCGTTAGGATAAAATAATGTGACACCGGAATGCATTTTCTAGACGCTGCTTCTTTAAGCTCCAACACAAAAGCCAAAATAGAAAGTATTTCTTAAAAATACTGTTTACTTGTAAAATTTCTTTTTTTTTTGGTTTAGATTTATTTCTGACTTGCAACCAAGGAATTAAATTGTCCTTCAGAAAAGGGGACTCCCGTCACCAATGAGCACAGCCCCATTCCCTGGGTAGCTGTACACAGAGAAAAAGCTGAAAGTAATCCTGGCGTTTCTGCTCAAGATGTTAGCTTAGAAGTCACTAAATCAGTGCAGCTGAGATACAACCTAGGAACAGTCTAGCCAAGATCTAAATACGCATGTCCTATTGAAGGATCACGTGCATTCAAAACAAAAGGGTGTCTCGTGCTGCTACTGGTGTCAGAGGGACCCAGGCAGGTGTGACAACCTGGCTTTGAATTTATTAATCGGTGCATTTTTGGATCCCTTTATTCTCCCACTCAGGAGATCGTCTGAGCATCTCCTACACACCAGACTAGAACAGGCATTGGATATACAGATGGCCCCAAACTCACCACCAGAACCTTTGTTTCTACATCTTGAACAAACAAACCAGACAGCAAGGCTCAAACTCACGAGTTCTGGGCTGCGGGGCTGGGATGGCCGTCTGTCCTGGAACTCAGAACCAAGCTGTCTGTTTCCAGCACAAGAAGACACCGCAGCTCAGAAAGACCTGTCTGTCCTTCCTCCCGGCCCCTCCTCCGTCCTGTTGTGTCATTTTGAAAAACGCTTTACATCATTTTGATGTAAACTTCTCTTCAAGTTCCGACTATCAGAAAAAGTACTGTACCAGGACCCAGGGTAAGTTCACCAGGGAGGTTAAGTGCTGATAAGGAATAAGAAACTATCTTCGAGGAACAAGAAAACCAGTGCTAAAAACAGTGAAGGGAATGGCCACTGTCCGAACTTTCTTTTAAAAATAGTTTCCCTTCTAACAGACATGTCTTAGTATAGTACTTACTCTGTGTAAGAAAACGCATTAAAAAATTAGTGTAGTTGTAAGGCTACGATAAAGTTAATTTTTAATATTTTCCTATATAATCCATGGGGAATATATTCTTCTACATATTCCATATCTGGATATGTCGAATACATTTTGTAATGAAAGAAATGCGAAAAACTACCGATCACCACCAACAAAACCAAGTTCAGTTCAGAGAAAGATTCTCTGTTGCTGCGTCTCCAGCACGGGAGCTGTCTTTCTGCAGAGCTCCTTGCTCCGCCGTGAGAACAGGGCCAGAGCCAGGCCCGTCTGGACTCGCCAGGCCGCTGGAGGGACACTAACAGTCTGGACGGCTCTCCTGAGCCCATAAACCGCCTCTGAACCTTCTTTTCTTTTTTCTCTTTTGCAGACTGCAGGGACCTCTAATAAAGGCAGAAGAAGACAAACGCGCTTCTGTTGTTTACTAAGCAAACCGCACAAGGATGAGGGAACAGGAGAGAGAGCCAGGGACCCACCGCGCCTCACGGCCCTGCGCCAGCATCCAGAGGGGGGCCCAGGCTGTCCCGGCCCCGTAGTCAAGCTCAGATGCGCTGAGGCCTTTCTCCTCCACGACGGATGCTCGGAATGTGCGCCTTCGGCCACGAGGAGGCTGGACTGAGTGTGGCCCCTGGAGGCAACTCCACCTCTGTTCCTGCTCTGCCTTTAAAAAGGACCCTGCGTGCTGCGGAATTATCTTACCAATCAAAGGCCTGAGATGCGTCTCCAAGACTGCTAACGGCACGCGTTTAAAACATTCCCTATTTTCAACGGTGCTATCTGCTATTTAGGGGCTACACAATGGTCTATTTATTTGCTGTTGGCCCACTGATCTTCTGAAAATGTGTACCTGCTTTAAGATACACTAGGAACAGCAGACTCCCTGGTATTTTTAAGCACCAAGGTTTCAGAACACCAGCGGCTGGGAAGGTTTCAACTGATTACTGTATTGACAAATGATCTTTAGAAATTTTTTCAGCAAATGACCCTTCCCAAACTGCTTAATTCACATGCAACATCACTAAAGGAATTTGGTTGGGGGATTTCTTTCAGATTAAATATCGAAAATTTGTTCTTCAATGCATCTTCTCCAGACCCATAAAACTGACGAAATCACAGAATGATTTCTGAGAATAAGGTATTTTCCAAATCTGATCATTTAAACACAATTTCGTCTGGGGGCAATCCAGGGTTGTAATAAGATGCTTTCTTTAATAATCCTTTCTCCTCTCTAGTTAATATGTTTTCTAATGCTTAATTTGACTGATCTTAGCTTTAATGTTTTTTACTCTTACTCTAAGGACCGTCTGCACTTTCTCTCTAAAGGGAAAAAAAAAACCCTGCGTGCTATCTTTCTAGGTGCTGTTAGTCTGGAGAATTCGAGGGTGCGGGCCCAGCAAAGGGGACTGGTGTTTCCGCTGGATTCCAAGCCTGCCTCCTTTTCAGATGCATTTGTCAAGTTGATTCACTTCGGGAATTCATGCTGCTCCAAGTAACTGAAACAGTGAATGTTTTGACCGTTTTGATGCAGAAATCTGGGAAGACAGTCATCACAATCGGGGACAGAGGTGTGAAACCCCCGGCAGGCTTTGCGCCGGGTGATAAAGATGCAGAAAGCTGTGAAGGCAGGTGACTTAGAAGCAGGAAGGTGCTTGAGCACTGCTGCTGTTTTAAAATCTGACATTATTTTCAGTATTTATTGTAAATCTCAATGCTTGAATTGATATAAGAAGGTGAAAAAATGTGCTCTTTTTTTTTCCCCTCAGGCAGGGAGAATTGGGATGACTCTAAAATATAAAGGAAGGAAGAATTGTCGTGGTTGACTTTCAAAGGAGCAGGTGGCCACCTGCACCGTCCACAGAGCAACTACTGATGCCAATTCTGAACATCAAGAACAAGCAAAAAAAAAAAAAAAAAAGAAAGAAAAAGAAAACAGAAATGAAAATATGTCTGTGTGCATGTGTCTTCTTCCCTTGCTGTGTTGTTTCCCCAGCTTCCAGAACTGTCCCCCCAAGTCCCGCTGGCTGTGCAGGCCACGTCACTAGGGCTGCAGAGACCCCCAGATTCATAGCCATCCTGTATGTGAACCAAGGGGTGCGCTCTTACTGCTTGTCAAAACAATCCTGAAATCCCATTTTCCTTTAATAAAGTATAGTTTTGTCCTCCAGATGCACGCGTGAACAAGATGTCATCCCCTGTTTTGGTTCCGGAATGCACCCCGCTGATGTCCCCAGGCAGCAGGAAAATTACCTTATTGAAACATATTGCTGGAAGCGACTGCAGGCCACAGTTTGCATCGATATTACACACAGGACATATTCAGAGAACTTTGAGTAAGACCATGAATATCAAGTGGCTGAAAAGATTATACAGGCTCGGGGATTTTTCTCGGGGTAGAAAAGGTTGTGGTTCTCAATGAGTGTCTTTCAGATCAATATCATTATTTCATAAAAACGTGTCACAAAATAGTTTACTTCACGGCATCTCCACACGCCTGCTTTTCCACGGCTCCACGGCCCGGCTGGAATTGCCTGCCGTGCTTGGCTGTAGTTGTGTGGACAGTTGTGCCTCTGTATTTCCTGATTTCCCACAAATACATGCGTGTTGTTCCTCCTCAGTACAGCCAGGCGTCCGAGGAAACCCCACATAGATGTGTCGGGAGAATGGGTGAGTTACGCTTGCCAGTATCCTGCACCAGCTGAGGTGTGGACCTGCCCGAGCACACATGCACACAGGAACACGCAGAAGTGTGCTGACTCCCTGTGAACTATCCAGTTGCTGAAGCTGTAGGCAGAGGCTGAAGTTGGCAGTGAGAGGTGTTGAGCACCCCCCGATGAGCTTAGCTCCTCGAGGCTCAGGTGTAGCTGCAGGTAACCCCCTGCACCCCACCACACGTACCTCAGAGGCCTGGCCCGTGTCCCCACTGAGAGAGCAGAGCTGTGCTGTCACCCCTGCTGGTCCTGGAGCCCAGGGAGCCAGGGGTGGAGTGAGCATTCTCCAGGGAAGCGGGAACATTGGGAAACAGCTCCTAAGAGGCCTTGGCCGAGACGCACAGCCACTGCCCGGGGTCAGCACCGCGGCTGCGCTTCAGCTGCAGTCTCGTGTCACGACGAGATCATTTCGTGTCCAAATCGATCTTTAGTCCACCTCTCCGTGGATGTAGCCACACCAGTGTACAAATGCCAGTTCTGGGTAAATATCTATTCTTTTACCAGAAAGAACCAAGCAGTGGTTATCTTCATCTCAACACACAACTTTTTTTTTCTAATTAAAAAAGCACAAATACTGTTCTACAAAAATCCACCATTATTTGTTCTGTCTGAGTAGCATTGTTCACACCAATTATTTAAAGGAGACAAATGAAAGGGTTCAAAACAGAAATTGTTCAGTGGAAACAGGGGTCCTGTTCTAAGCCCTGCTGCCCCGTATCTGGCCGGCGGTACTTGTCCAGAGCTCACGCCATCCTTTCCCCAGCGACCCCATGCTGGGGGTGAAGGGGACCCGACAGGAAACCGTCCAGAATGGGAGCTCTTTTCCCCTCAGATGATAGTCTCAGATTTTGAAGGCAGTTGCCACTCTCTATTTTTCATAGACAGATTTCACTTTCTACAGATTTCTCACAGATTTTCACTTCCTATCTCTTTTTCCATTTTGTCTCTCTTTCATTCATCTATCTCCAGCTCGTTTCTTTCTTTTTTCATTAATTTTGGCCACCAGGACGAGAGCTGTCCTCTGCTCCCTCCATGGCCACAGTAAAGAGCCTTGGGCAGTAGGCCTGGCCACCACGCTGTGAAAGAGGCCAGCAGAGACCAGGATTCAAAATACCAGAAACGGGCAGCCCATCCTCGGCTCACCACAGGGCGTGCCGTTTCAACGATGAGCAGAGAATTTTCCTTTTAGGAAAATAACCAGATTGCAAATTTTATTGAAACATTACATACTTGCTTTTGTGCTGTGCTCCTTTAGTCCATTATACTAACTGGCTCTGAAAGAAAGCTACCGCTACCAGGAGTATTTCACAAAACCCTGTCACCACCAAGCATCTATGTCCTAGGGAACCTTCCAGACCACGCTCTTAGCACTTCCTGTACATCCTTGACATCCTCTGCTGCTCAGACACGTCTTTACCCCGCGTGGGAATGATCCTTCTGGAACTCTTGCATAAAGATCTGTGCAAGTAGCTGGGAACTGCATGAGAACAAACCGCTTAGATCTGGTGACGCATGACTCTCTAGAAATGGGAACATCTTATGTACAGGAAGTCCAGCCGCCCTGAAGACTGAGTCCCTTTCTCGGATGAAATTCTAGGGCAAAGAAAGCTGACCAGGGACCACATGGCTCATTCACTGCAGGATCAGTCGAGGTGCCTGCAGCCACAGATGTGGAAACGCCTCCCCTTATAAAAGCGGGTTCTTCTCTGTGTTTGCTCTCGTTTAAGTGTGTGCATCACTGAGCATTGTCTGCTCGCCGTGTGTTTGTTATTCTGTTCTGTTCACTTTATATAAAGGAAAATGCCCTCCCTTACTTCCCCTGATTCTGAGAGATCAATGCGTTTCCTGGCGATTTTATTGCATCAGTGTTTATAGAGGTAAATCATTCTAGCCTGTCCCTTCCCCCAGAGGATGTGTCTGTGGACCCTTGGATCGTATTAAGTCCCAGCATAAATAGAGATGGTATCACCTTGCATGTTCTTCCTGTAGTAAACGTTGGAGCTGGCCCAGGGCCCACACCAACATGGCAGGCTTGGCCCCAGTGAGAGCACATCTCTGTGGACTCGGCACTCTTGTCCTCTTCTCTACTTTGTTCTGAATATTTTTGGTCCAAATCCTGTGTTTATTGGGGGGGGGGGATTCAACACTCAAGCGCAGTATTATCCTTCCCATCTCCAGTATCCCTATTCACGTGAACTGGTCACCAGGCATGGTCACGGCAACAATGCCCGCTGTGTCTCTGCTTTTCAATGTGGTCCCTCCCTCCCACCCCAACACTGCACACGATTGGGCCGTGAAGCACCGTCTGACACCACACTCTGTCCTGCTTCTACCTCCCTCATGGCGTCATCCCGAGGGCACTCGAAGCCGGTGCTGCCCCGGGAAACGGAGCTTGGAGACCAGCGCACACGTCTCTGGTCCATGAACACTGTACGAACTTTGAGAGATGTTTGTGGAGCTCCCCTCACCAGTGGGCATTACACCCCGGGCACCCAGAGCTACTGTTGGGCCCTAAAGGCACAGAGAGCCTGTGCTGCTCTGGACGAGGTGGGATCTGATGTGTGTCGTTGGGGGTGAGGGCGAGGAAGGACGCCCCATGGGGGACGTGGAGGGGCACGAGGGGCTGACGATAGGGCGATAGCGCATTACAAGTCCAAGGTTGGCTACGCAGAAATCCTCCAACCTCAGGGGGCAAGTGCAATGTACGGAGGAGAGGGGAGGTGCCCCACAGGATGGAGGGGGCAGAGCTCGCCCTGCAGACGCCCCTCCCCAAGGCCACCAGCAGCCCTTCTCTAGGGAACCGAAGGATGGTTCAAGCAGCGGGACCCTCGCAGTAGGAACCGGTCGCATGGGCGACGTCAGGAAATTTTACGGCAAAATATCCTTTTTTTTTCTTATTTGAAAAGACAAATTATTAGCATTTTTAAACAATTTCAATATGTTTAATGGCTGCGAGTTAAACTCAAACTGTTCCGCTCCCTGAATAAAATGCGAGGTCTGTAAACAGGAATCTTAAGTTACCCCAAGAGTACACTCATTTGAAATTTTACTTGAAAGCGGGATGTACGTTTATTACAATTTCAAACAAAAT
Source organism: Stenella coeruleoalba (assembly GCF_951394435.1). Lineage (NCBI taxonomy): Eukaryota > Metazoa > Chordata > Mammalia > Artiodactyla > Delphinidae > Stenella > Stenella coeruleoalba. Next base: position 2,045,720 of record NC_137160.1, on the reverse strand, counting down.
GCTAATGCCATTAAACAAATGAGGTTTAGGCAAATTAACTGCATTTTAATATTCTGAAAGCCTATGATATAGGACATTGTGTTACGAAACATTGGCCAGAAGTATCCGTTGCAAGTGGGGTTTTCATTGCTGTGAATCTCAGGAGAATATTTGTAATTAGTATCATTTGCCTAATACTTCAGGTTAATTAGAATATTTAATTGAATAGCTGTAATCTTCAGAGATGACTATATTATGATCAAATTAGCACCATCCCGACGCACGCTGATCGCAGGACGGCAGCCTGGCTCACTTCTGCTAGCTACGCGGCTCTCTGGAGCGTTCAACAACATAAGAAAAAATCTGTTTCTTACACTTTTGAATTTTAATGATCCATTTGAACTCTGCCATCAACATTTAATTATTCCGGAAAAAAAAAAGTCCCAACCCTGACTCCCATATGGCATGTTGGCAAATACACTTGCCCAACAGAGGCGCCTGCACCTCTTCTGGCAGCTCTGTGGAGAGATTTAACACAGACTTTTCCCCTGAATACGAGCCCTTTTTTTAAATCGTGTTTGCAAATACAGACCAGATGAAGCTTCATAGAAGAGGTTACTAGGATACTATTGAGACACTGTTAGGAACAGCTGAATCGAGTTTGAGGATGTGACAATGGAGTTGACCCTGCAGTGTCTCTGCCGGACTTTCTGTACTGTGTGCAGAGGGTCTGGGGAATCAGGTGCCTGGTTGGCTAAACCTTGTTTGCCAAAAGCGCCTTTTGGGGGGAAGACGTGGGGGCAGGATGGGGGAGGTGTTCAAACAAAAGTCTTCATCCTGGCTTGAGAGAGAGGGTCTCTGACTGACAAAGTTGTTGGATGTAATCTACATATACCTGTACGTGTCCACACAAACAGTGCGCCCGGTGCCTATGCTTCAAACGTCTCGAGGATTTAATCATCATGATGGAGGGATCCAGGAGGTGCAGAAACACATCTAGGGAGACAACTAGAGTTTGGCAAAATAGCATTCCAACCCCAGTGACGCCTTCTGCAGGCTGGAGATGCCCTCTGAGCACATTATGAAATGATGTGGAGGGAGAGCTGCCATCCAGGACATGGCTGATCCACAGACACATCAGAATCCCAGAGGGTGGGTTTCCCCAAGGGCCAGAGCTCCCAAGGTTAGTTCCACGCAATAATCCAAAAAAAAAGTTCAGAAAGCAAAGTGATTTAAATGTTGGAACAGCTCCTCGTGACATAAATCATCATTAGGTTTCCGCTCCTTGCAAATTGCTTATGTCATAAACACTAACCCTCTTCACTGGGGAGACGGTCTGGAGGAAGGGGTTGGAATAAACTTGCACGGAGCAAAACAATTACTTAGGTTGCATGACCACCATCAGGTTTTTTTTTCCCCTAGATAATATTTGTTATCCTTTTCGCAAGGACTGCACATCTTTAGAGAATTCCAGAGGAACACCCCCAAAACACATGAAGGCGAGCTTTTAAAATAGATATTGTCTTTTGTTTTGAAAGAGAGAGAGGAGCTGAACATAGGGAACTGATTTTAGCCGTGCCGATAGGTAACGTAAAAACAAGAGTTAACGAGGGGCACATGTCATAATACAAATTTTCGTTTTGATTTGCTGACAAGAGTTAAAATTGCACGCCTGTAACTCACAGTACTGGCAAAAGTAGAGTGCATTGGCACGTGAACAGTCGGCAATATGATGGATCTGAGTGGTGTTCACATACAAATACTGAGTGACGTCTTCAGCAAAATTCTTGAAGATGTACTTGGCTGATAATTGAGGCTATGGAAAAAGTAAGAGTCATAAAACCTGGAAAGTCTTTAACGAAAGGGGAAGAACAGTACAACGCGAGTCGGAGGAGATCATCGCGGAGTGTAAATAGTCTTAATACGAGCTGAGGTCGATGAGCTTTCTGGCGGTGAGACGAGACAGCCAGGGACTGGTCCCGGGCTCACTCTGATGGGTTTGGGACCACGGCTAACGCAGGCTGCTCTCCACCCGGAGTTAAAGCAGCAGCACTTCCACTCACACTTGATTATCACCGCTTTTGTTTTTGTTTTCAAATCTCTTTCAAATAATCATGTAAAACGCAGTCTTAAGCAGCCGTTTAAAAGCACCTTGAGAATGCATCTTCCTTCTGAAGGTACTGCATCATGGGTGTTTTCTTGTATGAAATCTTGAGAAATGGCTGCCGAAACGGCATGTGTCACCAGCAGACCGACCCTGGCGTTACTCATCTCTAAATTTGGGCTTAGCATTGCTTTGTGCCAAACCAGTTCTACCCTCTGTGAGCTGCTGTTATATTTATATAGATACATCATAGTATTCATAGGTATCTTTAAAAACATTTTCCCCACTCCTTAAATTTGGAGAGCATCTGCTGAAACAGCCACTAATCTCGAGGAACAGCACTGTGATGTGCTCTGTCTCCATAGTGGAGGTGTTCCCTGCACGTGCAAAATTCTTCCCGAATTAAAAAATCTGCTCAGCTAATTGTGGAACAAATTTTCACCAACCCTCTTTGAGACTCCAGCTCGAAGTATTCTCCCATCTATTAAACAGATGGCAGATAAGATTGTAAACATATTTGCTTCATATTGAAGAGATAGTTTCTGGCATGATACTAATTAACAAATTAAATGACTGACTGCATCACATTAAAGTTAAAAGCACTTTGTAAGTTTGTCTTGGGTAGTTATTTACTTTGACAATAGCAAAAGCAGTGAAAAACTGTCCCATGTTTCCCCAGCAACAGTATATGCAGTGAGCCGTTTTCTTTTTTAAAACTCCGTATTTTATTATAATGCATTTGACTTTCATTACAGTCACTCATTACAAAATGTATGTGCATTTGATCCATTTCCGAGGGCTGCGTATCTTCACATCCTGTTCGCTAGCTCTGGGATTATGTCTTTGGTCTGTGCCAGGATGCACAGAACAGGCATTGCTGCTCCCTGTCTCTCAGACCTGAGGGGAGTTCTTCAGGAGAGGGGCCTCGGCTAGCACCGTCGGCCACGGCAGCGACGCAGTTGGGGACCGTTTCTGTGCAACTTGCTTAAAGGGACACAGTTCCTTGCTGCTCTGCATCTTCAGGGATACAAGCGCAATCAGTGCACGGCGACTAAGAATGCTGGTGCGTGACATGTGGAAGAACCTGGCAAGGTTTAGCACGTTGGCCGTTCATGCTGGGCCCCAGAGAGTTCACTGACAAAATGGGAGCAAATCGACCCCCTCCTCCTGTCATGGGGGTGTCTCAGATTCTTAAATAAATCACATGGGCAAGTCACTTCAGGCTAGGTACCACCTGGAGGCGTTCGCTCCAGAATGAAAGGGGAAAACATTTTGTTTGGGTGGAGAAATGCGTAAGTTATCTAGAATGGTCTGTATGCCTCAGAGCTTATATGTTTGGTCAGAAAAAGAATTTTAGCCTGAATTGCTGAGGCATTCAAGTTCTTGACCTCAGTTTATATGCTTGGGCATATAGATTGTTTCTCTTTCTTATGGTTATTTTTTTCTTGGTACACTTTAGAAAGAAACAGGCCTTTACAAAAAATAATCTGAAAAGGCCAACTTCTAAGATCCTTGCTAGCTGGGTATAAATACAGGACAGTAACACTCAGGCAAAATGAACTTATGTAAAGGGGCCATACCAAACTTTACCCAAATCTTTTCATTTCTAGTGGATTTAGTAAAAACTGGTGAACCAGTTACATCACTAGGTAATTGATCAGCGGTAGACTCTCCCAGGAAGCAAAATGTATGCATTATTTGGCAAAAACAATTTGCTATGTGGTAGCTGAAATGTGACTACAGATTATATGCAGGGAGGCATAGACTTATAACTGCAACATTTCCAAAGGAGACTAAAAATATCTCTTGCTGGAGGTCAGCAGCGTAAATTAAGGCAGTAGTCACCAGCCATCAGTAACCAAGCAGGAATCGCTCATGAATGGTTAAATGGCTCAAAGAGCAAAGCAAACTCCAAATTATCTCAGTGTCCCGACTCGTTCGAATTTCTTAAACCAAGCAAAAAGATTCCGCCTTCAAGCACTATCTCATATGCCTAGAACTCAAATTCAATATGCGTTCACATTTTTAGTTTTCGTCCCAGGTACAGTTTTAAGCGTGCAGCATTTTAGACTTGGGAATGAATGTTCTCCACGGAAGGTCATTTTCTTCCTGCTCTGCGTGTCCCTAACTAGTGACATGGCCGAGCTAGCTGACCAAGGCCTTACTGCCGGGAGTCCTTCTGTGGACCAGGGGGATGTGTGAGTGACAGGCCCCAGTGCATCCCCTGGGCTTCAAGACCATGCGTATGAAACAACATAAAACACCTTTCAGTGGCTATTTTAACTGAATCCTTTGCATAGCATTCTCCGTCCCCTTTTTTTAATGCCACATATTTTTAGGAAACATTTTACATATGGGGTAACTACTTTAAACAACAGGCTTTGTCACATAGTGGGACGAAGGTAACTTCTAGTTTCAGGAAAATCTTTGGGAAGCAGGACACACTGCACTGGTCAGACCACAGAGGAAGGGAGAGGCAAGCTTGTGTAACAGGAACGGGACAGTCGTGAATGCAACTGACCTCACAGGTGGAAACGGCGTCTCCGAGACCGTCCAGTGATTTATATTTCACTGCTTCTTCCTTTGCTCCCTGGTCGCTCCTCCTGGAGCCCAGCGTGTTGTGCTGGGAAGAAAGATTTTCAGTCTGACACTTGGGTTTGATTCTCAGCTTTACTGAATGGACTTTGATGATTCACACAGTAAACGTGACCCCGATATTCATAAACAAGATGGAGAAGAGAGTAAACACTCCCTGGGGGCAGTCACAGTCTTGAACGAAACGACACGCTGAAAGGCCTCTGTGTTCGTCCATGTACGTCAATTAAGAGAGGTTTTCTAATAAAACGGAACCTGAGATTTGCTTTTCAAAGGATGCATTTGGTAAAGGAAATGCATCTGTACAAGTGTGCAAGCCAAGCTCAGATTCCTCTCATTCCCCAGTGATGAGGTTATCCTGAGACCCCCTCAGAGTTTGTCAAAACAACTTAGGTCAGATCTCTGCAAGGCGGTCTCAGTTCTTAATTTCCAGTTAGTGAATATGCTTACAATCTGAATTGTTTGCTGTTACTGTTGATTTTTAATAAAACTGTGACCAGGTAACGTGTGGTTTTCCTCATGTGGGGTGAGACTACATAGCGAAGACAGAACCAGCCTTGGAAATGCGGGTTTAGCTGCCGCTCTGCCCCGGTTAGCTGTGTGATCTCAAGTGAGTGATTGCACCTCCCTGGAAAGCCCACTTCATCTATTAAATGAGGACCTGAGTCAGCTGATAGCCAAGGTCCATTCTACACATTTTCCTCATTTAAGAATTTGGAAAAGGGTTATTTTCACAGGAAGGTGTTCAGAGAAATGAACGGCACGCATCTCCCGACAGCCCAGCATCTTTGATTTCTTCTCTCGAACGAGTCAAGTAGATTTGTTGTAAGAAGGATGTAACGTCCTAAGGGTACGAAGCACGTTTTTATTTGAATATGATGCAAGATAAAATACTATTTCCACGAGTGAGTGCCGCTTTTCTCACTTCATTCATTCCTCTCCCTTTGGTATAATCCACAGGAAAGGACCCGCACTCCACCGTGACACAATCATAGCAAGTTAATGCTCATTGCAACGGAAATCGTGAACACAAATGTTTTGGGCAACTAGGACACCTTGATTAAGTCAAGTATCTATCCTCTATCTCTGCATCCATCCATACTGCAGTCCAAACAATCACAATGATTGGATTTATATCATGTCGAATAATTGTTTCAGTTTTAATTTAAATGTAGCATGAACTACTACAAAAGGTCTGATAATTTGGGAAATGGGGGGAAAAAAGAAGAGAAAAACACAAAGTTAAAAAGATCAGCTTTGAATCCACGAAAATATCTCTACATGTGGACAATCGGGAACGTCCGACATATTTGTTTCTGAAGAAGTCCTGAAAGCAGCAGAGGTGTTCCCCAATAGGGTTCCCAGTTCTAATAATATGTTCGTGATCCCCTAATGATTTTTAAAGAAAGTGACAAAACAAAGATTCATCAATTAGTAGAGAATTCAGAATTTTTCTTCAAATAATATCGCTACTTGCAAGGAAAAGGTTTTCTTGTTTTGTTTTAGTTTTTTAAAATAAAACAATCTCCTCCGGATATGGCAGTGTGCCCATAAGCCTATTAACTTTTCAAAAATGATGAAGAGGCAGATAACATATTACCTTTGGGGAAATAATTGACAGCCAATCAAAACTTTAAGGGAAAAATCCAAGTAAAATATGTCTATCAACGTCATAAGTTATCTGTCTATTCACAAGATACACTACATTTCCTAAGTGGTATCAGATGTCAGGTTTGAGTGTATTATTAAAGATCATACTTATGAATACTAGGGCTGTAAAATGATCCGTGATGCCTTGAATTTAAGATTTCTTTCCAAGCAATCAGGGAAGGTCTCAAATCTAAATAAAATAAGAATGTGAGTGAACAGTTTACTCCTTATTTGTAGAGAAGAGTGGGAAGATGCCTAATAATCCAGAAACATGCACCCTTTTAAAGGTGAAATGACTGAATCTGGACAAACAGGTAAACAAAGAAACAATGATTTTATCAATTCCGGCAGAAAACTTTAAATGAATTCAACTAAAATAATAAATTAAATGATAAAAATTTAACTAAAAAATATAGAGCTCAATAAAAATGAGATAATTTGGTTGTTTGATTTGGTTTGAGGATGTTCGTTCAGGCTTGAAATAACTCCTACTTTCCTGAGTAGATCTGCTCAGTGAAGCAGATGGAGTTCGCTTTACCCAAAACTGACTTAACCAAGAAGTTTCAACCTGGACTAAATACCGTTTTGCCCTTAATAATCTATTCACTGTAATTCCATAACCTTTGCATTAAAGAAACTGCACCTGCACCTTGAAAGAATGAAAAGAGCTGATTTTCTTTTTCGTGCAAAAATCAGTTCAGCCCTTCAAACTTTCAGGTTTGGGATGCAATGTATGGTTACAGGGTTGTACAGGGAACAACCCTAGGCCAGGGGAGGTGACTGCAGGGCAGCCCACACAGAGGGGACCCTAGGGTGGTTGAGGGCACAGTCTGCACAACCAGTGGCAAAGGTGCTTTAGGCTGATCACAAGGGAAACCTGGAAAATCAAGACTTTCATGATGGTAGACCCAGCAGAAAGCAGTGAGGTGCAACTCTGCAGCTAAGGGCACCCACAGAGCATCCCCCGGGCCTCTGCTGTACATTTCAAGTCCTCCACCGCCAGCGCTGGCAGCACCCATTCTGGCCCATCCTGGCTTCCTGTCCCCTCTTTGGTATCCTCATCACCGCCCCCTTCTCCCCCAGTTCCACCACTGGCAGGGAGGGGCGGGAGAAAGAGACCTGAACTTGGCTGGAGACACCTCAGTTCAAGCTCAGACCTCAGGCAGGTCCCTGACGTCTCCCCCTCCCCTTCCTTGTCCGTGGGATAAGAAAGGACAAGGTGATTTTGAGGATCCTCTCCGTGTAATAGATGTGCTGAACTATTTGCCTTACATGCTTCGGCCTTACAATCCTGTGAATAGGTTATATAACAGTCAAGAGCAATTGCGAGTCGATTATGTGTCAGTCACATTCATTTACACGAGTTTATTTCATTCCTTTCCCAAGAATTTGGTGTCGTCTCCGTAGTGTGTGGAGCCTGACAGTGTGTGACCGACCGAGGCAGTTTTGAAATCCAGATCGTCTTGGCCCCGAAGCCTGAACGTCCGACCAATCAGTCTACATCCCACCCTTGTGGGAGTATCTGAGTGGATCGCGATAGCAGGAGCTTCATTTTACTTGGGATTGCTACAGAAAATATGTCACGATTGCACTTCAGTGACGTCATGCTGCAATTCAAGGTCAAGAACTGGGGTCGGGGGGAGACACAGGTAAGAGGTGAGGGACAGGTGCCGGGGCGAGCAGGCACTTGAACATTTTCTGAGACCCACCAGGGGCTAAAGGGTCCTGGGATGACTCTTGCCTTTCAGACCCCAGCATCCCATTATTTCCTCCCAATTCTAAGTTCTCTGAACAGGCTTACCTTGTAGCGAAGTCCCATGTTAAAGGGCGAAGTGTTTTTTCCACCACCGACTTTCATGAAAGTCCACATTCATCAATTGGGAAACTCAATATCGATTCTCTTTTTCCTGATGAAGACAACAAAGAAAAGAAAGATCAGAATTTGTTCCAAATAAAAAAAAATCTCTTACAGCCGCCTCTGGAAGATGAACATTTTGAAATTTTCCTAGGAAAAATGCCAAAACACAGCAATAAGAGTGGCCGAGGTTGCAGTGCAGACGACAATGTTACACTCCTGTAGGTTGGAGGATTCTCTTTCTCATGTCTCTAAAAGATAGAAAATGATGATGCTGTGGGAGGGAAACTTTTGTTTGAAAATGGTTGGTAATTGGAAACTGCAATTTTTATCAATGCTCTGAGATTTATTTCCCCCAAAAGACCTTGATTTAAAATGACTAATTACGGGAACTTCCCTGGCGGTCCAGTGGTTAAGACTCTGCACTTCCACTGCAGGGGACGCAGGTTCAATCCCTGGTCAGGGAGCTAAGATCCTGCATGCCAAAATAATTTTTTAAAAAAATAAAATGATCTATTACTACTTTCAGAAACAGCAGCATCAGTATAATCTTCAGCATCGCCCCATTATCATGACAAAAACAGTGATGAGCAGGAGAGTCACCTAGCATTTTCTTTTTATAAAATATTGTTGTTTAATTCTGGAAGAGACCATGAGCACACCTAGTGCAAACATCTTGTGATTAAAACTTTGAAGGCTATTTAGACACTTCTTTCTGAGTATAGCTGAATATAAAAAAGGAAGATTTATTTATTTAATGAAGACTATGTTCCAATGTCTTGCGGTGACTTTCGGTTGTTTTAGATTTATTGAACTAGAACTAACCTTGTTACAATAACTTATCTACCTATCTACCTATCTATCTGTCTATCATCTATCTACTCATTTAGCTGGCTAGATGTAAATTCATATATTTAACTCTGTATGTACATCTGAGTATTTCTTTAAGAGAGATTACAATTAGCTAATATGAAAACATGTAAGAACTCTGTTAAGCTGGGGCTAGGTTTGGTCTATATATCCACCTGCTACTGCCAGATTTTGCTAAAGTATTACTTAGTATTAAACACATCGGCAATAAATAGAATTCTTAATTCAATAAGTGATTACATCTAAAAAAAGATCAGAAAGGTTAAAAATGACCCCCATGTCTTTTCCCAAGCCTTCCCAGACTCCACACAGTGAAAAAGCCTCCTTGAAATCCAGCGCTCAGGGGCTCCATAATGAAGTGAGACAGTCAGACATGGTCTGTGCTCAGGGACCCAGGCTTGCAGCTCCTGCTTGCTTTTCTCCTTCCAGCTGTGATGTGGCCTGTGAGATGCAAACACTGCTGAGCCCCCAGTTGCCAGAGACGGAGCAAAGTTTGAGAAGGCACAGGTCAGTCGTGAGTAAAAGGCCGAGCATTCCCCTCTCCGCAGCGTAGAGCGAGAAGCCTGAACTTTCCAGCTGCATTGATTGTATGTTATAAACCTGCAACTCTTTCTTTCTATTATTAGTTGTTAATGTTTTATTTATTTTGCAATAAATCTTTTGGAAGCATGTGTTTTAAAAAGCACATATTTCGTTAAAAAATTAAGTACCGACTTTCCGTTTTTCAAGAAAGTTTATGATGTATGTAATTTGTACACAATATTCCACATCATTTATCATCTCCCATGGAAGCCATAGTAATGTCATTAACTTCATACAAACCTGAAGATACTGAAAGGGTCTTAACCCGCCTTCAGGAAAGTTAACAGAGTCATGAGAAGGTGGGGCCCAAATATAATGGTTTATCCGACGCAGCTGCCTTAGGAATCGTTCTTATTTTATTTTATTTTATTTTAGGCCATACTACCTGGGCCCGTGGCAGTGAATGTGCTGAGTCCTAACCACTGGACTTCCAGGGAATTCAGGAATCTTTAAATATCATTCTAAGAAGTATGACTTTTCATTTAGATAAAATGAGAGTTCTTCTAAATTAATATTGAATATTTTTAATTCCATGTTTTCTGAATATAGAAGAAAGGTGAAGCAAAAACTGTTGCCTCATTAGCAAAAGAAAGTTGCAAAGTTAAATAATGACAGTTTTATATCAGTGTCATTGGTTTAAATAGAAAAAGTTATTATTTTCAATAATGGATCAATATTTTTATTCACTTCTCAAAATCCAAATTTAGGTTCATCCCATTAAAAGTGAAATTTGTGAGCTTACTATGAATACTGTAAAGTTGGATAAAATGTTAACATTTAATAGAAAATTCTTTGCTTTGGTGGTGATCATAAAAATGCAAATTTGGGGGTAATAGCATTACGGTAAAAATAGTATTCTTACTAAATTCTGAAACCTTTGAAGCGTCAATGTGTCTAAAATTGGTTCTCATGCATGCATAATTCATAATTGCCTCCAGGGAAGATGTGGCATTCTACCAATGGAAATAGCAGTTGTGCTTGCAAAAATTTAATATTTCACATTACACAGAATAATGAACTATAAAATTTTGTGAAGAAACTAATGTTGGCTGTTAAAGATTATTTTGACATATAATAGTAGGCATGTCCCATCGTCAAGCAGACATAACAATTCCTTGAGCATCAAAGAGCTCTTTTAGGCATCAGCCTAAGTGTCCTGTGATGAAATCCAATATTTTCTAAATAACTCCTCTACATTTTATTTTATTTTGTAAAAAATTGTTTAGAAGTATTTAATCAAACCCTTTAATCAAAGCTTTGCTGAAAAACTTCCGTTTTTTTATTTTAACAACTTTATTGGAGTATAGTTGCTTTACAATGGTGTGTTAGTTTCTGCTGTATAACAAAGTGAATCAGCCATACGTATACACATACCCCATATCCCCTCCCTCTTGCGTCTCCCTCCCACCCTCCCTATCCCACCCCTCCAGGCAGTCACAAAGCACCGAGCTGATCTCCCTGTGCTACGTGGCTTCTTCCCACTAGCTATCTACCTTACGTTTGGTAGTGTATATATGTCTATGCCACCTTCTCACTTTGTCCCAGCTTACCCATCCCCCTCCCCATGTCAAGTCCATTCTCTACGTCTGCATCTTTATTCCCATCCTGCTCCTAGGTTCTTCATAACAATTTATTTATTTATTTTTTAGATTTCATATATATGTGTTAGCATACGGTATTTGTTTTTCTCTTTCTGACTTACTTCACTCTGTATGACAGACTCTAGGTCCATCCACCTCACTGCAAATAACTCAATTTTGTTTCTTTTTATGGCTGAGTAATATTCCATTGTATATATGTGCCACATCTTCTTTATCCATTCATTTGTCGACGGACACTTAGGTTGCTTCCGTGTCCTGGCTATTGTAAACAGAGCCGCAATGAATATTGTGGTACATGACTCTATTGAATTATGGTTTTCTCAGGGTATATGCCCAGTAGTGGGATGGCTGGGTCCTATGTTAATTCTATTTTTAGTTTTTTAAGTAACCTCCATACTGTTCTCCATAGTGGCTGTATCAATTTGTATTTCCACCAACAGTGCAAGAGGGTTCCCTTTTCTCCACACCCTCTCCAGCACTTATTGTTTATAGATTGGTGTGAGGTGGTACCTCATTGTAGTTTTGATTTGCATTTCTCTAATGATTAATGATGTTGAGCATTCTTTCATGTAAAACTTCAGTTTTTGAAGCTTTGGTGAATTGCATCATTGACCAGCCCCCAAATCACTCCTTAAAAAAAGTAACTTGCAAAGAGGAAGACAGAAATGGCCCCACAAGGCAAGGAAGGAACCGAACAAGGTAAATGCCATGCACTCCAAGAGTTTATAAGATTTAGTTTCAGAATTTAATAATTACATTTGGGATATCTTAACGTATGATAAATAACTTCTGATGGACCTTCTGTTACTAATTATAGTCACTAACATTCTGAATGCAGGAGAAATGATATTGAGAATGCCTATGATTTTACATCATCTGACTTTGGAAAACTTTACTCAGGAATCATTAACAGAGTACCTGCATTTCAGAGCTTTTCTTATGTGTTGTTATATATATGAGGATTTTTTCTTTTTTGCCCCTGAATAAAGGGGAAAAGGTGGTAATTGAGAAAACATAGAGGCTGAAATATATACATATCTCGATATAAAAAATAGAATTAAGAATATCTTCCATTTAGGAGAATTTTTTGAGCTTACCAGGTATCTCCGTGTTAATAAAGAGACCCTTCTAAAAAGAAAAGTATGGTTTATGAGTCAATTGAAAATGTCAGTAATTTCAAACTTATTAATCATAAATTCAACTTTTGAAGAATAACTAAAAGAAATAATATGAAAAATTCAAAGTAATATGAGGTTTTTAAAAAATCTTCAGAAGAATATGAAGACTTTGGTACAGAGAAAGATATGCCTTAGAAACTGATTACATCATGGACATGTCCCAAGAATATGTAATTATACTGCTTCTGCTTATTTAATGTATTAATGAATTAATAAATTTACTATGTTTAAATACTAATACATAATTAACAATTAATGTTAATAAAAATTGTTAACAGTTTGCTTTAGTGTATACAGATATGTTATTTCTGTTTCAGAAATAATTTAAATTTTACAATAGTTTTGAATAGAACTATTTTATGGATTTTTCAGTAAATTTAAATTGTCAGTCAATAAATAAACACTTTAGTTAGATAATTTTAGTTGTTTTTTTATCCTTTCTTTTTCCTCTGAAAAATGTTTTTGTTTGGATGATAAATTACATGCTCACGTACCTATACACTAGACCTTGTTCCAATGTTATATTTAAAAGAAAGCACCTGGACTTCTGTTTTTAATTAGGATCTAGAGAGAAACAAGAGACTACTGCTTCCACTCTAACCATGAGGATATTTAGATAAAGCTACAAAACCAGAGTTTTAACACCCATCTGAGAGCTAAAGATGCACAGAAGACTGCATAGGCTTAAATCTAGAAATTAATGTGTCCTTTCTAAGCAAGAAAATACTGACATCTTCTTTCACTTCTGGTGGAGCGAGGTGAGAAGGAAAATGCCAGTGCATTTAGAGAGTAAGGAGAAACTAGAAGAAATTTTAAAGGACATTTAGTGACCATGCATAGTCTGGCATGGAGGTTTAAAATCCCGATAACCCTGAATTAACTGTGTCCCAAAGCCTAGGGGAACATGGCAGAGAGAAATTGCCAAAGATGCAGAAAGCCTTCCCAGCAACTCAAAAATCTGACAGCTAACCTATGTTACAGGAAAAGATCTCGTGTGTTTCAGAGAGATGGCAATTCGACAAAGAACAAAGAAATCTTTAGAGCTTTTGCAGTGCTCAGATTTCAAGGCCAGCAGAAGGTAAGTCCTTGATCCTCCCTCCAAAACCTTCTGAAACCAGTGTTGATCAAAATCTAACGAAAGCTCCCAAAATGAAATTTACCAAATTCAACAGTAGTTTGAATTTGGTGGACAAATTGCCCATGCTTTGAGCCTGACAGTAAAAGGGCATGCCATTTTCTGGGTAAGTATTATTTATTTTAGTCTCTATTGTTGCTTTATACACAATGTCTGGAACACACTAAAAAATTAAAAGACACATGAAATAAATGTAAATATTACCCATGGTCAGGAGAAGAAGACAGAGAAGTGCCGATACAGTGTCATAAGATATGGACTTTAAATTACTATGAGATAGTGGAAAAATTGAACAATATGTGCAAAAAGATGAGGAAGTTTACCAGAGATTTAAAACTATCTTAAAAAGTAAGTAAATTTGAAGACAGAACAATACAAATTACCCAGACCAAAAACACAAGGAAACATCATAATCAAGATAATTATGGAAGAACAATGATAACAATAACAGGATTGAGAGTTTGAGATTTGAGAAACAATATCACTTTACTACAGATATAATTGGAGACCCATAATGAGAAGAGAGTGAATAGGGCAGAATGAGTATTTAAAGAGATAACGGTGATAATTTTTTTAACATTGATGAAGGAAGTCAACCCACTGATCCAGAAAATCAATGAAACCCAGTACAATACCAAAACAAAGCCCAAACCTACATCTAGGCATATAATATCCAAACTTCTGAAAAACAAAGAATCTGAAAAACAGTGTAAAAGATAATACAAAAGGAAACTGTTTCCCATCAGGAAAACAAACAAAAAACCCAAAAAACCAGAGGCCAGAAGCAAATAGCTTGACAAATTTAAGTTCTGAAAAACTTAAAGAAAAAAAAAGGAGACTCTCAAACCAGAATTCTACATTTAGCAAAAATATTCTTCAAAAGTGAATTTTTTCAGGTGAAACAAAATTAAAAGAGTTCATGACCAGCAGATCTGCCTTAAAAATACAAGCCTAAGTCCTTCGGGCCAAAGGGAAACCACACCAGATCTTTAGGAAGGAACAAGAGGATAAGAATGGTAAATAAAAGCCCATTTTTCTTCAATTCTCTTATTTTCTTTAAAAGTCACATGACTCTTTAAAACAAAACTTTACATTTTATATAAAGTGGTACAATTATAACTGATAGACAATGAGAAATGATGCATATTGTAATCTCTAGAGAAATAGTTATAAAAGTAACATAAAAAATATAGTTAAAAACACAAAATAAGAATTAAAATAGACTACTAAAAATATTCAATTATGTCAAAGAAGCTGGGAAAGAATGAAACAAACACAAAAAGAGATGGCACTATAGAAAAACCAACATCAACAAAATAAACCCAAATCAAACTGTACTACACTAACTTTATTTGCCCTAAACAACCCAGTTAAAAGACAGAGAATGGTGCCCCAGGTGAACTGAATTGATTTTGAATTTGCCGTTGAAATGAACACAGATACCTGACCCTGAGAGTGTTAAAAGCTCATGACACAACTAGGATCTCTTCAAATTACGTTCTGTTTTCATCACAGTGCTTATTAAAATATGAGTAATAAAAATGTGCTCATTTGAAGATATATATATTTTATTATATATTATGTATTTTAATTATGACTATTACTAAAACTCAACAATTCTGAGACAATTGTTTAGAATTTAGACCCATAAGCATTTTTAAGCCTTTTTTAGAGCAGTTTAAAGTTAGAGCAAAATTGAGAGGAAGGTACAGAAATGTCCTATACGTGCCCTGCCCCCGGACACGCACAACCTCCCCCAGCATCGATGTCCCCCACCAGAGTGGTGAACTTGCTGTGACGGATGAAACCGTTGTGTGTGTATGTATGTAACTGACATATTGTGCATGTCAATAGGCTCTACCTCTCCATCCTGTACATCACTGGATGTGCAAGTTTATTCATTCCCCGACTGAAGGACATCTCGGCTGCTTCCAAATGTGGGCAGTTAAGAATAAAGCTGCTATAAACATCCCTGTGCAGGTTCTTATGTGGACCTATGTTTTCAACTCCTTTGAGTAAATACCAAGGAGCGTGATTGCTGGATTACATGGTAACACTGTGCCTAGCTTTGTAAGAAACTGTCCAGCTGTCTTTCAAAGTGGCTGCACCAGTTTGCATTCCCTTCAGTGAATGAGCGTTCCTGTTGCTCCACATCCTCATCAGCATTTGGTGCTGTCAGTGCTCTGGGTTTTGGCCATGCTAATGCGCGTAAAGTGGTGTCTCATTGTGTAAAGTTACAATTCTCAGACGACATATGATGTGGAGCATCTTTTCATATGCTTATCTGTCATCTGCATATCTTCTTTGGTGAGGTGTCTGTTAAGATCTTTGGCCCATTTTTTAATCAGGTTGTTTGTTTTCTTACTGTTGAGTTTTAAGTGTTGTTTGTATATTTTGGATAATGGTTCTTTATCCCGTAGGTATTTTGCAAATCTTTTCTGCCAGTCTGTGGCTTGTCTTCTCATTTTCTTGACCTTGATTTTCTCAAAGCCGAAGTTTTTAGTATTAGTGAAGTCCAGCTTATCAATTCTTTCTTTCATGGATTGTGCCTTTGTTGTTGTGTGTATAAAGTCATCGCCATACCCAAGATTACCTAGGTTTTCTCCTATGTCATCTCTAGGAGTTTTATAGTCTTGTATTTTACAGCAGTTTTTTGCAAGAAGTGAATTGTACAGGATTGCAGGCACATGGTGATAATAAAAAGCAGACAAAGTAAAAGGCAGCTTTATTATTAGTTCCAAATTCTCCACGGATAATGCACCCTCTTATAGCCTGCAACCTCAGTCCTGCCTTCCTGATTAGAACACCTATAAGCTATACAGGTCCACAGCCTCCAAGTCTCACTTTAGAAGTCCTTTTATGTGGGGAGTTTTTTTTTTTTAATTCCAAGATTTGAGTTGGTGCAATTTCTACATCTATCACAACACTCTTTGTCTTTCCCCTATCACCACTCATAACAGTTGAGTTTTCACTTGTCTATTTAATGTCCTACCATTTATTGGGTTTCAATAGAGTTCACTAGAAATTCACATCTTTAAGGATGGGATATATCTATAGCTCTCTGTCTCTATCTCTGTCTATCATCTATGTAGGTATGTATGTATCTCTCATCTATCTACTTTACCATTTAGTTTAGCATATAATATAGTACCTAGAAAATAAGAAGTGCTTATGAAATGTTGGCTGAGTGATTATAAATCCACAGTGTAGAAAATATTTCCAATATACCTCACTGGAATAATTGATTAATATTTGGAAGAAAATATGAAAGAGCTCTTACAGAGTTCAAGATAAAGATAAATTAGAGTTGAATAATGTTAAAATGCCCAAATGAATAGAAGACAATTTGGGTGAAGCATTATTTAATACGTGCATGAGGTAAGTTTTTTTGCCCTTTGTACTTTAGTTCTTATATTTAGGTGTAGTTTACATTATTAAAATTTTCCTGGCTTCACAGTTAGGTCTATTATTCACCTCAAATTATTTTTGGTATATGTGTCAGGAAAGGGTCAGGGTTAATTGTTTTCCCTGGTAAATATCCGGTTGCCTAAGCACCAATTATTGAAAAAAAAATCCTTTCAGCACTGAATTGCAGTGAGGTCTTTGTTGTAAATAAGTTAGCTGCACATATGTGGGTCTGCTGTAGACACTATTTTCAGTTCATTGGTCTTTTTTTTTTTTTTTCTTGCAGGATAACACCATACTGCTCCAGCCACCATAAATTTTATTAATTTATACTATCTGGTACACTGACTTCTCATATTTTTTTCTTTTTCAATATTACCTAAATAATTCTATGTTACCTCATTTGACTATACATTTAGGATTAGTTTTTCAATTTTCACCAAAAAATACAGGAATATTGATTGGAATTACATGTAACTTATAATTCAATTTGTAAAATATTGACATCTTCAAAATACTGCATATTAAAATCCATAAATATGAAACATCTTCTATTTATTTAGTTTTCTTTAATTTTTCTCAGTAATGTTTTGAAGTTTCCAGTGCAGATGTTTTTCATAACTTTTGTTAGACTCATTCTAAGTATTTTATTTTTAAACAATTATACTATTCATAATATTACTTTTACATTTTTTTTCTGTTTCAATATTGCTAGTATATGGAAATATAATTGAATTTTGTATATTGACCTTGTATTCAGAAGACTTTTAAATTTTACTTATCATTTTTAAGTGTTTTTGTAGGTGTCTTTGTATTCTCCAAGTACACAAGTATGATACTTGAGGAAAAATGATGGTTTTATTTATTCTTTTCCAATTTTAATATCTTTCATTTTCTTTCTCTTTCCTTGTTACATTTGCTAAGACACCTAATATATGTTGAAAATAAAGGGCAATGGTGAATGTTATGGTCACCTTCCTGACCTCAGGATGAAGGCATTCTGTATTTCACCACTAACTATGATTATAGCTATAGGGTTTTTATAGATATATTTTATCATTTTAAGAAAATATTTTTCTATTCCTGGATTTCTGATAGTTCATCATGAACAGGTGTAGAATTTTGTCAAATGATTTTGGGCATCTAATGAGATGACCATATGTGTTTTCTTCTTCATTCTTTTAATGTAGTGATTTATGCTGGTTGCGTTTAAAAGTAAACCTTGCCTTCTTGTAATTGTCTACTTTTGGTCATGGCAAAAGAATGTATTTTAATATATTTTTGCATTATATTTGCTACTATTTGATTTAAGATTTTGGCTTCTATGTTTATAAGAGATATTGGTCTGTAATTTTTCTTTATTTCAATGTCTTTGTCAGGTTTTCCCCTAAAGATCAAGAAAGCAAGGCTATCTGCTTTTATCACTTTTGTATGACATTACACTTCATGTCTTACCCAGAGAAATAGGCAAGAAAAAAAGTTACAAGAATTGTGAAGGAAAAAGTAAAACCATTGTTATTTGCAGATGACATGAAATCTCAAAAAAAAATAAAATAAAATACTCCATTTGAATTAGTATGTGAATTTAGGTAGGTCTCAGGATATAAGGTCCATATATAATGTGATAGTGCAACAATTTCTACCAACTACAATGAACAAAAGGAAATTGAACTTTTAAAATTATAGTTCACAGTATAATTTTAAAAATCAAATACCTAGGAATAAATCCACACTGAAAACTACAAAACATTGCTAGAAGAAGTTCAAGACTTAATAAATGGTGAGATGTACCATTTTCATGAATAGAAAGACTCAACATTAAGACATTTGTTCTCTCAAAATTAATCTATAGATTTCATCAATCTTATCAAAATCACAGAAGACTTTTCTAAGAAGTTGATAAACTGATTTTAAAATTACATGTAAATACAAATTACATAAAATAGGCAAGACAAATGAAGGACAAAGATAAAGGAGTCACTCTAACTGATTTCAAGAGTTACTAGAAAGCTACATTAATTGAAATAGTGTAATTATGCAATAATCAAAGATAAAAGGTCAACAGAGCAGATAATCACAAATCAGAACCACAGATACACAGTCAATCACATTTCAATCAATGTGCCAAGATAATTCAAAGGGAGAAGGACATCTTTTGGGACAAATAAACAGACACACATAAAAATAACCTTAAGCCATCACCTCACTTCATACACAATAATTAATTTGTGATGTGCCTAAACATGAAAGGTAGACCCCACAAACTTGAGGTAGACAAATATTTCTTGGAAGAAAACAAGCATGATTCATAAAAGAAAAATTAGGTTTAATCAAAAGACACCATTAAGAAAATGAATAAGCAAACCACAGATTTAGAAAAATATGCAGAATATATTTCATTGAACACACTTTTATCGGTTATATATAAAACTGTTTAATCAAAAGCAGAAAAAATACCCCAATTTTTAAAAATAGGCCATAAAAGACATGTCATCAAAGGAGATATGAGAATGTCCACTGTGTTTATGGAAGATGTTCAATATTATAGTTATCAGGAAAATGCAAATTAGATACCACTTCACACCCACTAGGATAGGGGAAAAAAAGCCTGTTCTAACAGATTTCCGTGAACATTTGTGTTATGAGCTGAATTGTGTCCCATAAAATTCACATGTTGAAGCCCTAAGTCCAGTACCTCAGAATGTGTCTGTTTTTGGATGTAAGGCCTTTAAAGAAATGACTGAGTGAAAATGAGGATGGTAGAGTGGGCCCTAATCCAACTTGACTTCTTTCCTTACAAAAAGGGGAAATTAGTGCACTCGGAGAGACCCGAGGGATACATGCACACACAGAGGATAACCAGGGAGGACACAGCAAAATAGCAGGTGTCCACAGCCAAGGAGAGAGGTCTCAGGAGAAACCAGAGATGCCAACAGGTTGATCACAGACTTCCAGCCTCCAGAGAAAATAAATGTTGGCTGTTTAAGCCCCCCGGCCTGTGGTCCTTTGTTCTGGCAGCCCTAGCAAATTAAGGCAAAGTGGAGCGAATGGAACTAGTGGGCACTCCTGGTGGGAGTGTACCCAGTACAGCCACCGCAAGAACTGCCTGGTAGTTATTTTTCAAGTTAAACATCCACCCTACATCCCAGCAATTCCACTCTTAGGAAAGGTGCTTATACAAGGTGGGTACACATACATGTCCAGAGGATTGGGGTGTGGGAAGCAGTGAGCCAATGCAAGTGCTTGAGCCAGGGAGTGATAGAGGCAAGGTGTGCTGTGAGCACTCACACAGGAGCCTGCACGGCTGCAGGACAGGAGCGTGGGGCATGGAGGGCAGGACACAGACCCGAGCCCTAGGCAGGCACTGCTCTGACCAGAGGGAACTCAGAGCAGTCAACCTACACACAGGCTGACACCTTCTGACACCAACTTGACTTCTTTCCTTCTGTAAGTACATTCCCTCTGTAAGTACATTCGTACCTGTCAGAAATATAGATTGCAGAAATGCTTGGGCTGGTGAAAATCATGATAAACCGATTTGTTCTTCGAAGACGCAACAGTTGGCATTTGGAAGTGGGCAGAATTTTCCTTCATTTGTTGTTGAATCCTGCTGCCTTGTACACAACTGTGCTCAGTACACGTGACTAATTCACGCACTGGATTTCCTCGGAGCCTCTCTACTGTTTACAGATGAAAGAAACACGAGGAAGACCATTTCCCTGGAAACCACACCAAGAAACTGGGCTTCCTAGTTTGTGGCTCTGCTCTCTGACCGTGGACAAATCATTTCACCTCTCGGGCCCTGAAATCTTCAAAATACTGAGATTGCCTGAGGGTGCGTCAAGGTTCTTTTCAGTCAAGCCTCGTGCTGCTCAGAGAATCCCTCCTCTTAAGGAGAAAGAAATGAGCTCAAACTAAAGTGAAGAAGAGGTTTGAATGGATATGAACACCCCACCTTGGCAATAATCCCTGTAGGGTTTCAGGTAAAACTACACCTCCAGTACGATGCCAGGAATGCCAACACGCCTTAAAAGTTGCACCTGACATCTGGATATAGCACATGGCTCATGTGGAGAGCTCAGAGGCCATGTGACCTTGGTCTATTTACTTTAAAATCTCAAATCTCTGATATTTCACGAGAAGTACAATGAATAGTATGACAGATGCTTTCTCTCCTAAGAACCTCTCAGCCTCCTTTTCCTTGTAACCTCCAAAGAGGCAATGCTGCCTACAGACTCTTGTGTCCTGAAGAGTTTAGAGAAATCCACATCTTCCTGCAATGGGACTGGAGACCCTGGATTGGAGCTGCTGTCTTGTTTTCACCTCTGTTTGGTCCTGAGGTTTCAGAGGAGCCCCCCACTGCCCCCCGCACTGCTCTTGCTGCTATATTGATCCTCAGCCAGTTTCCCTGGACACCAGGTGGCCCAGGGCTGCATCCCTGGCCCAGACTGTTCTCAGGGCAGAGCAACAGGAGCTCAGGGTCGTGCTAGTTAGAGTGAGTGCCGTCTGAGCGCTGTCTGAGCATCTCAGGCCCCAGACTGTGGTGAAGATCAATGCAACGGCAGGAGTCTTCCTTTTATCTGTGATGTTTTTGAACATTAGTAACAGTAAAGGGCGGACTGAGGAGGAAAAACAAATTCTGGAGCTGCACGGAGAGAAGAGTTGAACTTCAGAAGCGAAGGGCTACGTGATTTTCTGTGGGTTCTGGGGTGTTCTTCCCTCTCCATCCCTTACCTGCTTCCAGCCCTGACCACTTGCCCCTGGTACTTATCGAGCCAAGGAGAAGATTGCTGAGAGCAGATCCATAATTTTTCATATCAGAAGTGCAACAGACCAAGAGATGTTGGGTGGCTTTGCGGCATCCCCAGTGAGCTATGAGCAATTCCATGGAACCTCATCCACAGTGCTCTGGCTAGCTAAAGCAACACAGCACGCTCCGGAATCAGAACAACACTGCCTTGGAGTGAAAGGAGCACGCACCAGCCTTGGGAGGGGGTGTGTGTGTGTCTTTAATCAGTTTCTGCACATCTGTCTTTACACAGTTGGACTCCTTCACAAAAGTCACCCTAACTACCTTAACATATGTAGAGCCAAATTAAAATTACTTTATCAATCTTGCATTTTCAGCTTTCCCATCTTTGGGGTTATTTTCCATCCATGTGTTTCATTATTTCAGTAAAGTCGTCTTGTCTCCCTAACTGAGAAAAATCAGGCAGTAGAAGCCAAGTTAAATCTGGTTTGGGGGCAGGGATGGAGGGAGGAAAGGGAAAATTTAATGTGCAAGCGTTTCAGTCTCTTATCCACATTCTCATCTAAAGGTTTTGCAAGGTTTTCCGAGTCACCACTTTTCTTTCTATTTTATTGAACAGTATATTTCTCCTGAACTGAGCCCTTTCAACAAATATCTTTTTGAGTCAAAGTGGGATTTTGGATACAGTGTAAAAAAGAGCATTCTCTTTTATGTACATAACAGTCATCTTTTCCAGGCAGTCAGAACCATGACAAAATGGGAGGAACAAAGACTGTTGCATGAATGTGAAAGTATAAAATACAAATAACACAGAAATTAAAACAAAAGCCCAGCTAGAACAAGGATAAGGATACAAACTTGCCTTGAAAGTTTCTGTATGAGTTGTTTTACTATATCTTAAGCATCTTATCATTTGTGAGATAGAAATTCACCATCATCTTTTCTTATCATTCTTTCAAATTTTACATGCAAGGATGAGGTGTGTTTTATTCCTATTGCCCCCTCCATCATACCAACAGTATCTGGATAGCAATTAAAACATAGAGAACCAGACACAAAGGCCCTTCAATATATGGACAAGTGGTGTAGTGACCACACCCCACACGGGTGGGTTTTCTTTAACTGACATTTGAGTTTCCTTACCTTTCAGCGCATGTGTTAAAATGTTCAAAAAATGTGCTAGCTAGCCGGGAATGATTAACCCCTTCTAGGGACTGAATATTGACTTTAAACATCAAATTAAAAGGATCAACAGGAAATGAAAAGTAAGAAGAAATAATACTTTTGTTGGAGAAATGTAGTTTAATTTGGTACTAAATGATTTCCAAAATGCACTCGGCAAAGTTGCCCAAGGAGTGTCCGAGTAAGGTGACCTTGCTTCATGTTTCCTTTATTGCAAGATGATTCCTTGTCTTAATTCAGCTACAGTTATCCAGGTCCAGGGATGCAGGTTGGGCCATGCGGTGGAGATGTATGGTCACCACTGGGCGATGTTCCTTGTATGAAAATCCCCCAGTTTCTGAATCTCTGCTTCTGTGGGTCAATGTCCGCATTTCTCCTGGCTTGTTACAAGTGAGCAGTGATTCTGTATCTTCCTGTTCTCATTGGCTGGACACCTGTGCAAGTATTCTAGGATCAGTGGCCAGAAATGGGGTTGCAGGGTCATGGAATCGGCTGGATAATATCAAAATTGCTTTCAAAGTGATCGTGTCAAAGCCACATCCTCGCTAGCAGAGCCAGAGTCCCCAAGAGCCACCCTCCCCAACAAGTAGTATTGTCAGACTTCTTAACTTTCGCCAATCTGGTGGGTGCAAATGGCATCTCATTATTGTTTTAATTTGCATTTCTCAGAATCCTAATGAGGTTAAGCATCTGTTCGTGTGTTTATTCGCCATATTTTTTTTTCTCTGCTGTGAACCTATTAGGTTGTTTGTCTTTTTATTACTGATTTGGAGAAGTTTTTTATAAACATATTTTGATGATTAATCCTTTGTTAGTTAAATGTGTTGCAAATCTGTACTCCCAATTTAAGGCTTGTCTTTTCACTGTTTTGGTGTGTATTTTGAGACACAGGAGTTCTTAACTTAATATAGTTGAATTTCTTGTTGGGTTTTCTCTTTTTTTTCTTGTGAGGTTTGTCTGCTGTGACTAGTTTAATAAATTTTCCATCACCTTAAGGTTGTAAAGTTATACTGATTTTTCTTGAGAGAAAATTAGTATAATACACTAGGATTTGTCAGAGTTTGTGGAAGGGGTGGGCTGGGATAAAATTTCACCTCCCCCCATGGATAACCAATTTTCCAACACCTATTATTAAATAGTTCATTCTACTCACTGCTTTGTGATGCTACCTCTCTCCTGTGGCAAAGTGCACTTTTCAAAAAGTTAAAAGCATTTTTTATAGATATTGATATACACAGTGAGCATTTGTCAAAGATGTAGTAAATCTTTCATGAGGGAACCACAACGATGTGGAGCTTGTTCAAAGGAAGATACAAGAACTGATATAGTCAGTTGGGTATAAAGTCAGACACGTGACAGAGGGTCAAATTCAATACAAAACTGGTCCTCACCTTATAGGGAGGTGCAGACTTCACCTTCGGAGTTACCTTCTGTCCTGGACAGAAATCACTGCCACTTCCGGACAAAATCATCGGCATGGTATCAGTTTCTGACAAGTGACCGTCTCGCTTGATGGGGTCTGAGTACTCGTCAGTGAGAATCAGGAAGTCAAAGGAAACGATAATCCCCAGGAGATTCCTGAGACGGACTTGTGAGATGGCTCTGCGAGCTAGTGGTTCTCAGACTTGAACTAATATGCCGTTCAATTCATTCATGGAGTTTTTAACTCCAAATATTACATAATTTCAAATGTGAATTTGTATTGTTTTTTCCAATCTATCTGTTGTTTTGGTTATTCTCTTATTTCTTTGTCATACCCTTTGACATTACCCTCGGTAATTTTTTAAAATTAGTAGACTTTATTTTGTAAAGCAGTTTTAGATACGCAGGAACATTCGAGCAGGAACTACAGAGGGTTAGCGTGTACCGTCTTCCTTGGCCCCAGATACACACGTGGTTTCCCCATTATTTGCATCCCTTGGTAGTGTGGTTCTGTCAGTTGATAAGTCAATAATGATACATCATTATTAACTAACATCCATCAGGTTTCCCTCTTGGTGTCGTACATTCAGTGTACAACAAATTAAAAATGGACCCATTTATAATAACAAATTTATAATGATATGTATCCACTATTATAATATCATAAAAAATGGTTTCACTCCCCCCAAAAATTCCCTGCATTCCACTTACTTATTCCTCCCTCCCCCCCGCCCCTGGCAACCCCTGATCATTTACTGTCTCCATAATTTTGCCTTTTCCAGAACCTCGTATAGTTGAAATCGCATTTTAAGACTGGCTTCCTTTTACTTAGTAATATACATCTAAGGTTCCTCCCTGTCTTTTCATGACTTGACAGCTCATTTCTTTTTAGCACTGAATAATATTCCATTGTCTGGATGGACTCCTGGTTATTTATTTATTTTTACATTTACCTACTGAAGGGCATCTTGGTACTTTCCACATTTTGGTAATTAGGAATAAAACTGCTATAAACACCTGTGTGCAGGGTTTCGTGTGGACATAAGTTTTCAACTCCTTTAAGAAAATACTAAGTGTACTTGCTGGATCTTATGGGAAGAGTATGTTTCGTTTTGTAAGAAACCACCACACTGCCTTCCGAAGTGGCTGCACCATTCTGTGTTCCCACCAGCAGCGATGAGAGCTCCTGCTGCTCTGCAGCCTCCCCAGCACCTGGTGTGGTCATTGCTCTGGATTTTGGCCATTCTCATGGATGTGCAGTGTTATGTCATTGTTGTGTTCATTGGCATTTCCCTGATGACATGTGATGTGGAGCATCTTTTCATATGCTTACTTGTCTTCTCTCTTTCTTCCTTGGTGACATGGCTTTTAAATGAGATTGTTTTCTTGTTGTTGTATTTTAAGAGTTCTTTATATACTTTGGATACCAGTCCTTTATCATAAGTGTGTTCTGCAGAGATTTTCTCCCAGCATGTGGCTTGTCCTTTTATTCTTTAATAACGTCTCTCACAAAGCATACGTTTTTAACTTTAATTGTGTGAACTTATTATCATTTTATTTTATTATGAATCATGACTTTGGTATTGTGTCTAAAATGTCATTGGCAAACCCAAGGTCATCTGTATTTTCTGTGTTATCTTCTAGGAGTTTTATAGCTTCATTTTGTATTTAGGTCTATGATCCACTTGGAAATAGTTTTGTGCAGGGTGTAAGATCTGTGTGTCTAACTCAGTTGTTTTGCACATGGATGTCCAGTTGTTCCAGTGCCACTGGTTGAAAAGACAGTATTTTTTGCTTTGTGTTACCTTTGCTCCTTTGTCAAGGGTCAGCTGATTACATGTATGTGGCTCTGTTTCTGGGCTCTCCACTGTTCCATTGATCTATTGCTCTGTTCTTTCAATTTCACTGTCACGTTTACTGTCGCTTTAGAATAACTTGAAGTTGGGTAGTGTCAGTCTTCTAATTTTGTACTTCCATTAATATTTTAAAATATATTAATCATGTATATATTTTTAAATGTTTACACAAAAATTTCAAAGTCTGTAGAAAATCCTAGTCTCATTCTCTAGTTGTTGTTGCTGCTGATTTTTGTTTAATTCTGTGATTTTTGAAAATGGTGAGCTCATGTTTCTTACACGTTTTCTGTTGAAATTTTTTGATGCCTAACATTAAGGATTTTTCCTTCAGAAAAGATCTGTGTTTGATTCTACAAGTTGAAATACAAGACCACTTGTAAGGAATTTTTTTCTTGGTGCTTTTGGGACCCTTCCTGCCTGAAGGACAGCTTGAGGTGGTGAATTTTCAGGAATAGTTTTGGTTGTCTTTATGTA
Organism: Stenella coeruleoalba; assembly: GCF_951394435.1. NCBI lineage: Eukaryota > Metazoa > Chordata > Mammalia > Artiodactyla > Delphinidae > Stenella > Stenella coeruleoalba. The sequence continues at coordinate 2,019,082 of NC_137160.1, read as the reverse complement.
AAGCTAAGACAGACAATTTTCTTTATTATCATGTGCTATGAGTCAGCTATAGAGTTGCCAGATAAAATTCAGAATGCCCTTTTAAATTCGAATTTCAGCCAAACAATGAATAAATTTTAATACACATATTTCATAGGACATCCTTACACTAAAAATTAATTCATTTATCTGAAATTCACATTCTACTGGGTATCCTGTACTTTACTACTAAGTCTGGTAGCCCTAGTCAATGTACTTTTTAAAACAGTTCACCCTTTCCTTTGGGTTCTCCCTTTCCAAACCTGCACCAGCCTTAGGGCTGTCCACATCCCCTAGGACAGCCCTCGGGCAGCCTCTGACTTCAGAGCGGGGCTCTCTCTGCATTTGAACTTTGTTAGCAGTTTCATCCCATGAAGAGTTGCCTTTAGCATTTTACTAGCTCAATGTTGCACTAAAGATATTAAGAAATATTTATCCAGTGTTCACAAGACTTTCACAGCTGGAGGATTTTCGTGATACCCAGAGACCAAAGCACCAGCTGCTCTGTTTGTTTCTGTCCAGAGTCTCAAGTGCTGCACTACAAAAGGCACTGAGATCACAGGGGGATTCTTGACAGTGCAGACCCTTAGTCCTGCCCAGCAACGCTGGCACCGGGGGTACAGATGGGGCCAGGAATCTTCACAGTCAATTAGCATCGTCTGGAGATTCCCCTGCAGAGGACACTGTGGGGCAGAAATCCAGCGTGGTAGGCAAGGGTGGGAGCACGTCATGGTCCCTCAGCTGGGTCCTTGGTATGAGGAAGCACCAGGCCACACGTGTACAAGTCAGTGTAGCTGTTCCCACGAAACTTCTTACATGACAGCCCTGGCCCGGAGGTGGCCTGCAGGCCAAGGAGGAGGGAGCATGCATCTGGGGTGCTCAAAACTGAGGGAGAGAGGCAGATATTTCCACATACCCCTCAACCCACACACGCACAGATACCTCCGTGTTCAGCCCCTCTCACTTCCGTGGTCCATTTGTTACAACTGATGAACCTACATTGCCACGTCATAATCACCCAAGTCCATAGTTGACATTAGGGTTCGCTCTTGGTGTCGTACATTCTGTGAGTTTGAACAAATTCATAATGATGTGTACCACCGTTATGACGTCATACAGAGTATCTTCACTGCCTTAAAAATGCACTGCGCTTCACCTGTTTATCCCTCCTCTTCCCCCCAACCACTGATCTTTTTACTTTCTCCATAGTTTTGCCTTTTCCAGACTGTCACATTGCTGGAATCAGACAATATACACCATTTTTAGATTTGTTTTTTTCACTTAGTAAAATATACATTCGAGGTTCCTCCATGTCATTCCATGGCTTCAAAACTCCTCTCTATTCAGCACTAAATAATATTCCATTATCTGGATGGACCACAGTTTAGTTCTCCATTCACCCACTGAAGGGCATCTTGGTTGCTGCCACGTTTTGGCAGTTATGAATCAAGCTGCCCTAAGCGTCCACGCAGAGGTTTCTGTGTGGACATAAGCTTTCAGATTATTTGGGTGTAAAGGAAGGAGCACCATTGCTGAATCCTATGGTAACAGTAGGTTTAGTTCTGTAGGGAGCTGCCAGGCTGCCCTCCAAAGTGTCTGCACTATTGTTCATCCCAGCAGCAACGAAGGAGGGTCCTGTTGCTCCACATCCTTGCCAGTATTTGGTGGTGTTGGAATGCTGGATTGGGGGCATCTTAATATGTGTGTAGTGTTATCTCATTGTTGTTTTTATTTGCATTTCTCTGATAGCATGTGATGCAGAGCATCTTTTCACATACTTGACTGTCATTTGCGTCTCTTCTTTGGTGACATGTCTGTTCAAGTCTTTGGCCCATTTTTTTAAACAGATTGTTTTCTTATTGTTGAGTTTTAAGAGTAGTTTGTATGTTTCAGAAAACAGTCCTTCACCAGATATACATTTTGCAAAGCTTCTCTCCCACTCTTTGGCTTGTCTTCTCATTCTCTTGACAGTGTATTTCTCAGAGCAGACATGTTTAATTTTAATGAACTCCAGCTTACCAATTATTTCTGTCATGGATCAAGCCTTTGGTGTTTTATCTAAAAAGTCATTGTTATATCCAAGGTCATCTAAAGTTGCTCTTGGAGTTTCATAGTTTTACATTTTACATTTAAGTCTATGATCCATTTTCAGCTAGTTTTTGTGGAGGGTGTAAGGTCTATGTCTAGTTTCCTCATTTTGCAGGTGGATGTCCAGTTGTCCCAGCACCAAATCATCCCACCCTTGGACCCTAATGAGGGTGTGTGCCCCAGGTCCTACTGCACCATCTTCCTGAACCCTGCCTTGCGCTCCCTATGTGGCCCCTCGAGGTGCGCCATGAACCTCCTCTAGGACCTGTGAGTGATAAACCTCTCTATTTCAATCCCCTTGTGGTCTCTTGTTGAACCAGGCTCACCCTCTGACACCCTATTTAACAAATGTTAATTTAACAAAGTCACAAGACAGACAGAGGCATGTATAAGTTGTATTCATTGTTGGTATTATTGTTTTGAACAGACTGTTATGTGTTAGATCAATTAGGAATAAGAAAAACATAAGCTTTTATTTTACCTGCATTTATTCCTTTTTCAGTGCTCTTCTCTTCTTTATGGAGATCCGAGTTTCTGACCCATGTTATTTTCTTCCTCTTCAAAAAACTTCTTTTAACATTTTTTGCAAGGAAGGGCTACTGGCAACAAATTCCCTCAATCCTTGTTTGTCTGAGAAAGACTTATTTCTCCTTTACTTTTTTTTTCTTTTGTTTGTTTTTTTGGGTTTTTTTTTTTTTTTGCGGTACGCGGGCCTCTCACTGTTGTGGCCTCTCCTGTTGCGGAGCACAGGCTCCGGACGCGCAGGCTCAGCGGCCATGGCTCACGGGCCCAGCCGCTCCGCGGCATGTGGGATCTTCCCGGACCGGGGCACGAACCCGTGTCCCCTGCATCGGCAGGCGGACTCCCAACCACTGCGCCACCAGGGGAGCCTCTCCTTTACTTTTGAAAGACAATTTCTCAGGGTACAGAATTCTAGGTTGTTTTTTTTTTTCCTAAATACTTTAAATATTTCACTCTACTCTTTTCTTGCTTGCATGATTTCTGAAAAGAAGCTGGATGTAATTCTTACATTTGTTTACCTATAGGTGACTTTTTTTTCCTTAATCGTTGATTTTCTGTAGTTTGAGAATGAGATTCCTCAGTGTGGTGTTTGGACATGGACACTGCTTGGACTTCCGCAGCTCCCTGGGTCTGGGGTCTGGGGTCTGACTTACTTTGGGACAATTCTCAGTCATCATTTCCAATGTTCCTCCTGCTCCTTCCTCTCTGTCTTCTCCTTCCGAGAGAAGCTGTCATCCCTCAGTCCCCGGATGTTCTGCTCTGTTTTTTTTCAGTCCTTGTTCTTTTTGTTTTTTGGTTTTCAAGGATTCTGTTGACATATCCTCAAGGTCAGGCATTCTTTCCTCAGGTGTGTCCAGTCTGCTAATAATCCCGTGGAAGGCATTCTTCTTTTTCGTTACCAGCATTTCTTTTTGGTTCTTTCTTTCTTTCTTTCCATCTCTGTGCTGACCTTGCCTGTCTTGTTTCTGCTTCCTGTCTACTTTATCTGTTAGAGCCCTGACCACACTAATCTTAGTTGTTTTAAATTCCCAGTGTGAAAATCCCCACTATCCCTGCTATGTCTGATACTGATGTTTTCTCTGAATTTTGGGTTTGCCATTTAGTATGACTTGTAATTTATCCTTGAGTGCAGGACATGATGAATTTGGTAAAAGGAATTGCTGTAAATAGGCCTTTTGTCATGTGTTGCTGAGGTGAGGGGGAGGGGCGTGTTCTATGGTCCTGTGATCAGATCTCAGTTTTTCAGTGCCTGGGCTTCTGGACTGTGAACTTCAGAAGAGTTTCTCAGTTGTCGTCCCCCTCTGGTGGGACCATATGTCTGGAGTGGGGTATTTCCCTCCCCCCATGTCTGTTAGGCTCTGATAAAACCCCAGCAGATAAAGCTCTGCTTCACTGTTTTCCCCAGTGGTAAGGGCTTGAACAGAGTGCTCTGACATTTAAATTTATTTAAATGTATTATTACAAAAATGGTTCCTATTTTCCTCCCCCTACAGGAAGCCTGCTGGTTTTTCTCTGATATTTACTGTGGGAACTTAGTCTATCTCCCGGAAATAAAACCTCACAAAAGCATGGGAGCCACCCTGTGACTGGGGCCTCTTAGAGTCCCCAAATCTCCAACGTGTCCACTCAGAGCCTTCCAGCAATTCATCAAGTACTGTTCAAGGCTTTCTGTCCTGGCAACGGCTCCCATGGTGGCTTCTGCTGTGCATCTCTGCTCCAGTAAATTGAGATATCTTTCCACAGAAAAATTAGAATAATTTTGTTGGTATCTACAAAACAGGTTGCTAGGATTTTAATAAGAATTATATTAAATCTACAGATCAAATTGGAAACAATTAACATCTTAGCAATATTGAGTCTTCCAATCCCAAACAAAATATCTCTCCATTTATTTAGATCTTTGATTTCTTTCATCAGTTTTGAATTTGACCACATATAAATACTGTACATATTTTGTTAGATTTCTACCTAAGAATTTCATTTTTGATGCTGTTTTAAATGATATTTTTATTTAAAACTCCAATTGCTCATTGTTGGTTTAAGGGAAAGCTGTTACCTTTTGTATACTAACCTTTATCCTGCATTTCAGACATTGTTCACTTGAGTCCTCTCTTAATGTCTGTCTCCCCCCACTTTTGGTCGGCCTACATAGATGTTATCAATTTTATTGCTCTTCTTAAGAACTTTATTTTTAACTGATTTTTATATATTATTGACCTTTTCTCAATATTTTTAAATTTATCCTTTAATTTGTATTTGTTTTCTTATTTTTGCTTTTGGGTTTAAATTATTCTTTCTCTAGTTTCCTAAGGCTTAGATCATGATTTGGGGGCTTTCTTATTTTCTCCTATATGCATTTATTGCTATACATTGTCCTTTAAGCACTGCTTTTGCTGCATCTCACACTGTTAAGGTTCATTTTTATTTTAATTTAATTGTATTTTTAAAATTTTCTTTTGAGACCTCTTTCATTGACACATGTTATATAGACATGTTTTGTTTTCCCCCAAACATTTGCACATTTTCCAGCCATCTTTTTGCTATGGATTTCTAGTTTCTGTTATGGTCCATGAACATACTTTGTCTCATTCTGTTCTTTTTAAAATGTTAAGGTCTGTTTTATGTCCCAGAAGTTGGTCTGACTTGGTGAATGTTCCGTATTAGCTTGAAAAGAATGTGTATTCTGCTGTTGTTGGATGGAGTGTTCCATAAATTCCAATTAGATCAAATTGATTGATAGTGCTACTCAAGAAAACCGTATGCTGATTGATTTTCTGCCTGCTTGAAATATCAATTACTGAACAAGGAGCTTTGAAGTGTCCACCTGTAACAGGGGGTTTCTCCACTTCTCCTTGCAGTTCTGCAGGGTTTTGCCTCCCGTGCTTTGCTGCTCTGTTGTTAGGTGCATACACATTTAGGCTAGGTAGGTCTTTTGGAGAATTTACCCCATTATCATTATGTAATGTCCCACTTTATCCCTGATAATTTTGCTTTCTCCAGACTGTTTTGTCTGACCTTAATATACGTCCTCCAGCTTTCCTTTGTTGAAGTTTCAAACTCCTCTTGTGCCCTTGTCTATCCCCCTACTGACTTTGGGCTTCCCAAAACACTCCTTCTCACGGAGTCTGCAACTTGCTGCCCTTTCAGCTGGAAGCCACTGCTATTACACTGGACCCCTTTTGGTGTGAGGTGAGGTGTGAGGGAGAAAGACCCCTCAATTATGCTATGACCCTCATAAAGGTTCCCCCATCTGACCCCATCCCTGTTAAGTGGGACAGGAAGTCTTCATTCCTGTGCAGTCAGCCTTTGAAGGAGAGAACTCTGGCCTGTTTCATTATGACTCCTCTGCCCCTGCCCTGCCAGAGGCTCTAGGGCATCTTCCTCAGGAGGGTCCCTGGAGGCAAATCCCACTGAAATGTGGGGCCACCTGAGGCCTTGGTCCCAGGAAACTCACTCTCCCGCTAGCCCACACGCAGCCTCCAGCAATGCGTCCACATTATATTTAAATGCCCTGCAGTTTATGCCCACAGCAGCTTCAGCTTCAGGTGGGCAGATCTCCACTGGGACTCTGGCTTTGCCTCTCTCAAGATTTCAGTGTGGCAGTTTTCCCTGTGACCTCAGTTCTCTGGTGTATTTGTAAAACATATTGATTATCTATGTTTTTCTCCAGCTTATTCTTATTATAAGGGAGCAGTGACGATCTCCATGATCTTTAAATGTCAGAGCTAAAAGTGGAAGTCTCACATATTTTTACACAAAGAGTAAAAAGGAAGTATTCAGTTTGAAAATTTTAAAAATTACAAAGAAGATAAATGCATCTCTCTAAGGTAGTAGATCAAGGTCTTTGAAATGGCTGGAAAGATGGAATCAGTGGGTTGAGGGATTAATTTTGGAAAAGAGGAGGTAATATTTCCTCACCAAGAAAGAATGATATGACACATGCACCCCCATGTTCATAGCAGCACTGTTTACAATAGCCAAGACATGGAAGCAACCTAAATGTCCATCAAGAGATGAATGGATAAAGAAGATGTGGTACATATATACAATGGAATATTACTCAGCCATAAAAAAGAATGAAATGATGTCATTTGCAGGAACATGGATGGACCAGAGAATATCATACTAAGTAAGTCAGACAGAGAAAGACAGATACCATATGATATCGCTTATGCAGAATATAAAAATGATACCAATGAACTTATTTACAAAACAGAACTAGGCTCACAGACATAGAAAACAAACTTATGGTTACGAAAGAGGGGAGAGGGAGAGATAAATGAGGCATTTGGGATGAACATATACACACTACTATGTATAAAATAAGTAAACAACAAGGACCTACTGTACAGCACAGGGATCTCTACTCAGTATCTTTTAATGAACTATGATGGAAAAGAGCCTGAAAAAGAAAATATAGCACATATACATATATTCTAACCAATTTCCTAGGATTAGGGCCCCACCCTTATAACCTCGTTGAAACTTAAAGACCTTTTTAATGTTTCCATCTCCAGCAGAGACACATTGCAGGTTAGGCTTTCGCCAGAGGAATTCTGAGGGAACACAGTTTAGTCCATGGCCCTGAGCCAGGCAAGGGTTCTGGGGTCAATGTTGGGGAGTCCTAAGGGGCTAGAATGATGTCCATAAGGGATGAAGAAGCACCACGGACTGTCCATGGTAAGGAGGCAGCGACCAGGAGTCCCTCTGGAAGCCCGAGGGGTGATGTTTCCAAAACACTCTGCTGTGAAATGCGGGTCAGCATGGATTCCTGAGCTGGGAGAGCCAGATGACTCCACGCTCAGATGCCTCGACAACATAAGGCCCTTTTGTTCAGGGAGCAGACAAATGCCTTCACCTGGCTTGCCTCCTGGGCCACCGACAGTTCTGTTACAGAAATAAAAAATGGTACTCCTGGTGCGGCTGCTTCTGTTCCACCTTTTCTAAAAATGATCTTGGACTGGTTCCCAGATGATGCATCTGGTTCCCTAATTTACAGCTCTGAAGGTCAGAACAGTGGGAAAACTTGGGTCCCTCTTCTGGCTCCTCTGAAGCACTGGTAGGAGATGCCAGCTCTGCCAGGCTGCCGGCTGACGACCCAACCCCGCGTTACAGCAGCTGCACTGTATGGGACCCGGCTCTACATCACTGGTCCAGCCCTAAAGTCACTTCTGATGGAACTGCCTTGGGTTCATCCCATTAATACGATCCAAGGTAAAATGCCTTCAGTTCTAATGTCCTAACTCACTAGGCAGGGTCGATCAGTATTCTACTTCTTCTACCTGTTTCTGAAAATAAATTTCACCCGTTGTTGGAAATAATAATTACTTAGTCACATTCTCCAAAATGTAATTTCTCTGGTTCAACTTCTTAGGAAAATGTAGTCAAAATTCTTAAAAACAAATCTTAAATTGAGGGGGGAGACCTTCAAATTCTCGAGTGAACCAAGAGTGCTCATCACATTTTCTGTGTGACCTGAGAAAAACAAACCAACCAACCTGTGTGGGTTAACAGCTGGAAGTCTTGATTATTAGGAATATTCGACCCTTCAGAGTCCATTAGGTGTCATTCTCAGCCACACATTAGACTCACCATTGGAGCTTTAAAAACAAGAGTTCTAGGGCCTCAGGGCAGAGCAATTGCATTAAAATCGCTGGGAGTGAGGCCCCTGCGTGTGTGTTTTATCAGAGTGCTCCGGGGATTCTGAGATGCAGGAGGAGCTGAGGACCACGGTGAAAGCAGTGAAACAGTGAGAAACACACAGTACAAACTGAGGCAGTGCTGAGCCTGAGGTCTCTGGAACCATGGGTCTTTTAGAAATGACATTTTTGTACAAGCTAGAAAGAAGACTGTGCTGATTATTAGGGTACTTTCAAAGCAAACATTTCACCTATTTAAGAGTACGAACTATTTTTAGTCACTTAGTGATTACACTTCCATGCAAACAATTCATATGCTAATTAAACCTTTACCTATTCCTTCCAGCAGGGTTTCCAATAGATAATGACACCTCACCTCATTTTGGGTTCCTGTTTGAACTTAACGCGAAAACATTACTTTTAAAAATATTTAGACTCTCTACTAATGACAATGGAGAAAATATTGCTTATACAGCTCACCTTGTTTGCATATATAAATTCTTTATTTGTGTCATCACAAATTCCTTTGCGGAACTCACATTTCAATTTCTGCATTTTCAATGTAACTAGGGCACTGTATCACCACTGACTCTGATATATTTAATTTAGCTAAATAATTTCTCGCCAATGCTTGATAGCAAAGATCATGGCATTTTCAAAGTTACCGCAGGTGACTAAGTTGGGAGAGGTATTTACAGACCCACTAGACAAACTCCCTCATTTAACACTCCGAAAAGGGTCTTAGAGGCTAAAGTGTCCCCTTAGTACCCAGACGTCTCGTTTCCCCAGAGTAACAGGCCATTCGGAGCTCGACGACCTGCATTTTCATCCTCCGGCTGTTATATGAATGATTACAGGGAGCTTACTTAGTCTATTTTAATCCTCAGTGAAGTGTCCCATGGAGGAACCCAGTACAGTAACCGTCAGTGTGTACAGTTAGGAGGAAAACACACCATGTGTTCCTTAAGTTGCCCATAGTTTTGCGTCTCACAAGGATGGTCCATCAAGGCCCCCTAACGTAGTACCTCCCAATGCCTTTGAGCTTCGCAGATGTTATCTGTTGCTCAGAGTTGGGACTTTCCATGTTTGGAAGGACTTTCCTCCTTTTTACAAAGGTTTACGATTCATCCCTAACATCTACGATTGTGATGTAATTTTAAGTAATTAATTGACAAACTGCTAAAGATTAGTATGCTAAGAAATGTGAGGAGACAAAGAAAAAGTAAGATTTCTCCTCTGAAGTTGTTTTTAATGTGGAGGAGCCCATATAGGACTTTCAGAAGGAAAAGATCCAGCTGGAATTTAAATCCCAAGTGAATCCTACCAGCAGCAAACACTGGAAGTTCAGAGATGGAGTGTCCGCTGTGAGATACGGAGGAACAGAAAAGACTTCTAAGGAGGACGGGTGTCCCCGGCGGTGTAGGAAGCCGCTCCCAAGCTTTGGGGCGCACAGTTTGCCGAGCTGTGGACTCGAGCTTCAGTCTCTAATGCATTTGGTCTTGCAGTGGCAGGGTCTGGATTCATTCGAATGCTGGGCTGGGCCTGTGGTCCAAGGTGGCCCGCTCACGCGGCCGGCAGTGACGTTGCCTTTCGGTGGTGGGCTCAGGTGGCGCTGTCAATGCAGCACCTGCACTGCCTCTCCCTGTGGGTTTCTCACAGGGTTGCAGTTCTAAGGCTGCAGTTCTAAGAGCTCATGGGCCCGGAAGCAGGAAGCAGAAAGTTCCCTATTCTATTGCCACTGAAGCTGGGGAATATCCAGATTTGAGAGGAGGACACCGTCCAGTGGGAAGAGTGTTACAGAGCATGTGGCCCTCTTTATTTCTTTTTCTTTTTTTAAAGTGTTTAATTTAATTTTTATTTTATATTGGAGTATAGTTGATTTCCAATGTCGTGTTAGTTTCAGGTGTACAGCAAAGCGACTCAGTTGTACACATACGTATAGCTATTCTTTTTCAGATTCGTTTCCCATTTAGGTTATTACAGAGTATTGAATAGAGTTCCCTGTGTTACACAGTAAGTCCTCGTTGTTTATCTACTTTATATATAGTAGTGTATATACATTAATCCCGAACTCCTAATTTATCCCTCCCCCACCTTTCCCCTTTGGTAACCATAAGTTTGTTTTTGAAGTCTGTGGGTCTGTTTTGTAAATAAGGTCATATATACAATGGAATGCTACTCAGCCATAAAAAAGAACGCAATGATGCCATTTGCAGCAACATGGAGGGGCCTAGAGATGATCAAAGTGAAATAAGTCCTACGGAGAAAGGCAAGTATCGTGTGATATCACATATATGTGGAAACTTTAAAATGACACAGATTAGCGTGTGGCCCTTATAACTGGCCGCAGCGCACCCGGAGGCAGAAGCTGAAATCTCGCTGTGAGGATGGAGTAAGTGGCGGGGAAGTCTTTCTGTGCAGCAGGAACAAGGAAGAGGGGAGGGGGCTGGACTGTGCAAACTGCATTTAGGGCAGCAGGTGGTTTGGGGGGAAGTTTCACTTTGCTGAAGCCATCACACCCTGTGGAAAGGGGGTGAGTGAAGAGCTTCTCACACTTCCCTGGAGGACAGTTTTCCCCCGTCACCGACCAGTATCTCCATAAAATGATCTACTAGAGAAATCAAACTAAAAGCATATGAAATGTACGCCAGATGTGTTTTCTTCTTATTAGATTCAAGGGACATCAGAGTGTTCTGCTCAAGAGCTCTGAAGGTTCACAACACGCTCTTGGGGTCTGCAGTGGTTCGGTGTTGCTGCCCGCACAGATGGAGCCAGACCCTAGGACTCGAACGTGACAAGGAATCAGGTTAATTTAACATTATCGTGGAGGTACGGGCATGCTTGGTTTTATTTCTTTACTGTTTTGCTTCTCACATTTGGTTGTAAGCTTCTAGAGGGAAGAAGTACATTTTAATTTTCAAAACTTCCTGTATGCAGAGCTGTTGAAAAGACAGGATCTAGGGTGAAAAGAAAATGCAAATGACAGAAGAGTGTGTATATGCTTTTTTCCTTTTGCAAAAACAAAGAACATGTGTACAATATATCAAATATTTTATATATAGATATATATGTTTCTCTTTGAAAGATAGACTGTCATCCCTGTGAGAGCAAAAGGCAAGATAGGAAAGTAGGTACCCTTACCTTTGGAATTGTTTCATTTTTTCTATGTGTATCATCACACCTAGGGAAAACCCTCACTTCCACCTACTTTGCTCAGAATGTCCTAAATAGTCCTGGTTTATATGAACAAGTATGTCAGCTTCACGGCTCACTCTGTCTTTAGAAATTTAAAGTTTGCAGGGCAGAAATAGAGACACAGATGTAGAGAACAAACGTATGGACACCAAGTGGGGAAGCAGGGGGAGGGGTGGGTGGTAGGATGAACTGGGAGATTGGGATTGACATGTAGACACTAATATGTTTAAAATAGATAACTAATAAGAACATGCTGTGTAAAAAATAAAATGAAATAAAATTCAAAAAGAAATAATAAAGTATATGTACAGTGTTAACCTGGCTCACACCCAGTCAATGTTACCTATTTACCGACTTTATGTGTGATAAATGCCTGCTCTGCTGGACTGGTACAGATCAACGGCATAGCCGTTGCCCTCGGAGCTGACACATTTGTTCAGTGAGGATAATCTTACTTGATTTTTGCAACTGGCATGAAAGAAAATACCTGAGTGTTCTGTTCCATCCTTCCCTGACCTTCTTATCACCTTCCCTTCACTCCAAAGGCGTTTGAGTTAAGGTGTGTGCTTACTTGTTCACCTCTTCACTTACTGCAGAGATGATGGCATGGCCACTGGGCCAGGAGCCCTCACCTGACACGGACGCTCGCCAACATCAAAGGGGTGGAAGAAATGGCCATCACCATGGTGACCCTGATGTGTAACAAAGCAGCACATGTTACACCATGTTTTTAATAGCTATTACATAGTACATACGTTTAAATAGGTATCTAAGCACGCAACTCCTATGCTTATTTCATAAGACATTGTGGGCACTGTGGTTACATGTTTAAAGAATCTATGTCCCCTGCTCTCTGGAAGCTCCATAAGGAGAGTCCTGTTTTTAGACCCAGGATAGTGCCTGGGATGTAGTGAGCACTCCAATGTGTGTTGAATGAAGGCATGCATGAATTTATACGCACTGGTTCAATGGTAGAGGTCTTTCCTCTGTGATCCAGCGTACTTTTGCAGCACCATGTTGTATTTCTTTGCTGATATGACTAGTCTTTCAAGTAACAGGGAACTTTTTAAGGACAAGGCTTGTGTCTGTCTCTATTTCATGAGTCCATCAGAGAGCGCCTGACACATTGCAGGAGATCAAGGAACATGAGTTGATTGGATAAATATGTATAAATATTCATCCACACTGTAGCATGTAGCAGTGCTTCATTTCTTTTTATGGCAGAGTAATATTCCATTAAACGGTTACTTCACATTTTGTCTATCCATTCGTCAGGTGGCGGACGTTTGGATTGTTTCCACTTTGGGATATTATGAATAATACTGCTGTGAACATAGGTGTGCAAATATTTGTTGGGGTCCCTGCTTCAATTCTTTTAAGTATATACTCAGAAGTGGAATTGCTGGGTCATCAAAAATGGTAACACTCTATTTCATTTTTTGAGGAACCACCATACTGTCTTCCATAGAAGCTGCACTGTTTTACATTCCCACCATCAATGCAGGGATTCCAATTTCTTCACATCCTCTGCAACACTTGTTTTTTGGGGTTTTTTTGGTGATAATACCCATCCTAATTGGTGTGAAGTGGTACCTCGTGGTTTTGTTTGCATTTCTCTAATGATTAGTAATATTGAGCATCTTTTCATGTGGTGATCGGCCATCTGCACACCTTTTTGGAGAAATATCTATTCATGTCTTTTGCTCATTTTTTATTATGATTGTTTGTTGTTGAGTTGCAGGAGCACTATATATATTCTAGATACTCATCCTTTATCAGATACATGTTTGCAAATATTTCCCCCCCACCCCACCCCCCCAGCTCTGCCCCACCCCCACCCCCCCAGCTCTGCCCCATGCCCCCCGTGGGTTACCTTTTTCCTCTCTTGGATTACGCACAGAAGTTTATAATTTTGATGAAGTCCAGTTTGTCTGCTTTCCTTTTACTGCCTGTGACTTTGGTGTCACACGCAAGAAACCGTTGCCACGTCCAATGCTGTGGCGTTCTCCCATCTTCTTCAAGGCATTTTATGGTTTAACTCTTAGGCTCAGAGATTTGATCAGGATTCTTCTTGAGAGTGAGGCTGCGTTTATTCCCATAGCTTCCCTGCAGTGATCCTGTATTTTCTATAATCTGCCCAAGTGCTAGATAAATAGCTAGTAATCTCAGACTATCTCACTCTTGTAGCTGAGGATGCCTTCCTCTGTTTATGTGCAGAACAAGGAGAACAACGCTTGTCACTTGCCACTTCTTTTCTGAGCTAGCGTTGAAATGCAAAACTAGTTACTCTTCTGAACCTCTTCAAAAAGCTGGTGAAGTCAGCAGGCGGTGACGGAAGATAAACTCCCAGCCAAGGTGAGTGCAGTGCCTCACTGCTGCGTCCCACGCTTCATGCTCCCTGAGATGCACGGTGCATTTCAAAGGTCTTCCTGGTGTATCAGGAAGAAGAGCTATGGGGACAGAGAGTGTTATTTACTAGCGACTTGGGATTTTGCCATACGTTTTCCCTGCTGGTGCCGTTTGTCTTAAATGTCATTGTTCAAATCCCATACACAGAAGGCTTCAGATGACTGTTCTTCAGGACAGAAAATAGAAAAAGAAAAAAAACACCTACATTGCAATAATGCCTAATTTGGGGAAAATTACAGATTTTCAGCAATTTTTAGCAGTACATGGGCTGTTTGGTTGTTGTTGTTGTTTTTTTACTTGAATATAAACTTTATTTTTAAATGAAGTATAGTTGATTTATGGTGTATTAATTTCTGCTGTATAGCAAAGTGATTCCGTTATATATATATATATATATATATATATATATATGTATATATATATGTATACATGGGAAGGTGTTGTGTTTGTGCTATCAGTTTCAATTCTCTCAAATGCGGATCAAAATTGAGCTCCTCAAGATATGGCCACTAGTGCTCTTTTATTATTATAATTGTAATAGTAGTATTGCTATTCTCTGACTGAATGTCTAACGTTTTAAATATGCCGTAGCCCCCACGTTACATGATTCCAAAGAGCGAAGTGCTCCGTCAGCTAAGTGTCATTTAGAGGAAAAAGCCGAAACTATACAATTTAGCTTCGTGGTGGGACTGAAAAGACCCCTGTTTCTGGTCAGATTGTGGCTCGTCAGGCTGAATAACACGTGTAGAACCAAGAACGCTGTCCAGACAATAGGAGTCTTGAATATCTTTGTCCAAAAGTATGAAGATAATTAATGAACAATGAACTGAGCTGAGAAAGGTGGCCCCAAGCTTTGGCATAATTGTCTCATGTTTCTGCTTCTTTTTGTCCAGAACCAACCAAAGTTTTACTCAAAACATGGTCCCCCTTCCAGCAGATCAGCCTCAGCTGGGAGCTTGTTATAAATGCTGACTCTCGGGCTGGAACCCAGACCTACAGAGTCTTGAGTTTCCTCTTCACACATCCCTAGATGGTCCCTGTGCCCAGGACACTTTGGGAAGTGCTGCCCTGCATTACTAGTGAGGCTGGAACCACTTGTCTATAAGGTGGACCTGTCGTCCATCATACCTTACAGATAAGCAAAAGCTTGTACTCAAAAACATGACAGTCTTGTGAAATTCTGTGAAAGAAGAAATGGGAGGTTGGGGGCAGAGCAGAAGGTAAATGCTTTGGAGGAAGCAGGAAATTTGACCTGACTTTCATTTTCAGAATCCTGACCAGCAAGCAGGGTGCTTCTCCATCCCACAGAGCCAGGAGTATGAATTGAGAAGCAGGGCACAAAAAACACCGACGTCTTGATGACCCTCCAGGTTTGCTGCTGGGTTTAGAGCAGTTGTTTGCTGCGCCACCCCTGATTAGCATGCATCAGGCAAGTTAAGGGACCGGAGTGAAACCTGGCTTTCCAAATCTGTCCACTTCCTGCCCTTCGATACGTGATCCAGAGCCGCCGCTCTACATGGG
The DNA here is from genome assembly GCF_951394435.1 of Stenella coeruleoalba. Taxonomy (NCBI): domain Eukaryota; kingdom Metazoa; phylum Chordata; class Mammalia; order Artiodactyla; family Delphinidae; genus Stenella; species Stenella coeruleoalba. The sequence goes on along the minus strand of NC_137160.1, from coordinate 2,003,690 downwards.
CAAGAAATGCGTTCCAGCACTAAAACCACTGCTTGCATGACATCATTCCATATCAGCTTACACTGTAATGTCAGGAATGTAACCGTTAGCATTTAAACATGCATAAAATTTAATTAACCTACTTACCAGTTTGCTTAGAACTTTTGAAGGGCTACCTAGAGTCCTCTCTAAGCATTTTATTGCAGAGTTTTGGAAAGCTCACAAAAGAGAGAAGTTCACGGGGATTTTTCTCCCTAAAGCTGATGGGCCGTGACAGATGAGCAGATGACCCGAGTTAATTATTATTGAATTCGTTATTACCGCTTTGTTGTCACCCAGCTCAGCCGGGGTAAAATGATGACAGTAGGTACCTCATTAAAACAGCTGTTTCAATTATGTAGCGGCAAATATTTAAAAAGGGAGGCTTCCAAGTTTAAAGCTGTTAACAAAGTTTGTTTGTGCCAAGATGATCTGATCAGAAAAGGAAGGGGTAGGAAGAAAAGGAGGCGCTGATCATCACAACTGTTCAAGAGGAGATTCGCCCCCAAAACCCACCCTGGTCTTCTGTGCATCGTGGACCTCAGCGGAGAGAGGGAGGTGCCGCATGAACACCCTCCTCACTCCATCCTGAGCTCAGCTTAAATCTGCTTACATTCAAATGCTGAGAGGTCAGCTGTGGACCTTGACTTCTTTCCAGCTACACAAGGCATCCCAGCAAGTGTGTTCTATTGTTTTGAATTGATCCAGGTGAGACTCTGGTTCACGTATTTGTAGAAATCAAGAAAAGCTCCCCCCACTTCCCCGTTCAGGAGGAACCTCTCCTCACCCTAGACTATCTGGAACAACTTCGTGGAGACGTCAGCCGTGTTCCTTAATGCTTGTCCACCATTAGAGCATCCGCCTGAAGAATAAGGCATGATAATTTAATAGCTAATCTGATTTTTTTTTAACATCAATATGCGGCTGACTTAGCATCAGTAAAATTCAGCAAAACTGTCATAGTGGGACTTTTCTGCCCCCTAAGTAGAATTCACCTCTCTGCTTTATCCTAAGTTGATCATCTTTCAATGCAGTGTTCAGGGTTTTGCAGAGAGAGAGAATTCAGCTCTGATGTCCTCCCTGCCTCCCCTTGTTCCAAGCAATTTTTATTTTTGATGTGTCAATCTGCTGATGGTCACGTGACTCAAGGGCTGGGCGTGCTAAACCGTGTCTCATAATATGACCCAATGAGGTCACGGCTCATAGTCCCCATGCCTGTTAGTTCCAAGCTGGGAAAATTGGGGTCCACAAATCAGGGGTCGGGCTTCAACCCCAAATAGCCCCTAGGTAAAGGCACCTCCGTGTTCCTGAGCGAGATGAAGCAGGCTGTGTAGACAGCTCGGCATAAACTCAGTACCAGTGGTGTCCCCCCTCCTCTGCGGAGGACAGCTCATTTTAGATGAAGAGATCTGGGTCACTGACAGTGGGTGGCGTAGGAAGAATGAAGAACTATTAAGACACAAAATCCTTGGGGGAGATTATAATGCAATTTGCATTTGGAATTTGCCTGAGAATAAACTGTCCAATCTAAGTCCACCCACGAAAATTAGACATAGCATTTGCTACAGATTTGCTCATGAGCCCAGCCGCTCTGTGTGCTTATGCACATTTCCTAAGAACACTGCTCAGTAACATCGCTGACCTGGGAGACACGAGCAGCTGGTTTAAAATATGAAAAATAAACAGATCAACTCACATTCTCCACAGCCTGTCAAACAACAGTATAACCAATTTAAAGACAAAGCCTGGCACCGATCGTGAAGACCTCTTGGCTGGAGGGATCGATGTTCTCTCTGTGTTTATGGAAGGACGCACTGCTTATTTCTTGGTCTGTCTAATCAGAAGGGGAAAAAGAAAGTCACTTGTTTAGTGCCCCAAACTAAAATTCTAACAGAAACGTTTAAATTCAAATAGTGAACACTTTGGAATGCACAGTTTCGTTGTCTTTCATATAGATAAAAAATACGTTTGCTCTGTAATATTTGAAGTTGTTTTTAGAAAAAAGACCATTCCTGCTTCGCCCCCTCTTCTCCACTGAAGCTTAATATCTTTGTGTATCTTATTGTCATCATTATGAATAGTTTAATATGAAATGAGGATACACAGGGAAGAATTCTGCATAGGACCTAATAAACACATAGGAGTGTCATAAAATTGAACTACTTTGAGAAACTGAAGGCACTTGATCCAAGTGGTAGGAGGTGGAGGAAACTCTGAGACATCACCCTCAGGGACCCTATCCTTGCAGGAAGAGAAAGGGATTTTTTTAAAAAAATGTCTTTACTCATGTGATCCTCATGACCACAGGGCACCGGGAGGATAACGGGTGTAAGGTTTTCTGTGTTTGCCCCACGTCTCCTGTCCTACCCCCACCAGCCAGTGTCTAGCAATTTGCACCCCACAATTGCAAATCTGTGATTTGAAGAAAAGATTCAGGTGCATAGACCATAAGCCTTCTGCGTGATTTTTGGAATCTAATCTTTCCTGAATATATTTTTATTTTAAGTAACATTCCTTTTACATCTACTATTTTAAGAATTAAGATGACACAAAAGACGGGAGAAAACAGCAAAGTGTTCATCTAACTGATTGTTTTTGGAAGAGATTTGTATTATAAATATATATTAGAAATTTAGATGCACGTTCTTGGGATAAAATTTCTAAAATTGTCTAACTTTTTAAGCGTGTACTTTAGACCCTCAATTCCAGTTACTGTCAGTTATCAGAAGTTCTCCAATAGTCATATGTCTTGTTCTCCACCACCGTTTGTCTCGCAATACCTTAAAGTATTGATTTCCTCCATATGATCACACGTGGGAGACCCACCATGCGCCTTGCTTTACCTCCAGTCCAAGTAACAGAGGCACCAATTTCCTCAACAGAGGGTGTAGTGGCACCTGCTTTCACCTCTACAGAGCCCCAAGGGCATCATTAGCATCTTAGGGCAGCGCTCCTGGGCTCCAGGACAGCTCTTCTGACACCTCTTTGTCTGAGCGTGCACTTGAGGTCAGGAGGGGTAGGCAGGGACCTGTCCGTCAACCGGACCCACTGGATCCACCCTGACAGTGGGCCCGACCCCCTCCTGTCCACAGTTGCGGTCACCCAGCCATGGGGCCTTGGGAGTGCTTACCTTGTCAGGACGTGCTCCCTGCCCTGCGATGCCAGCTGTGAAAGTGTGTTTTGTGCACACTGACCTGGCCCTGGGTGTCTACACCGCGCTTCCCATCCACACTCCCCACCACTGGGCACGATTCACACCACTGACTTCACCTCAGCCCTTTCCTGAGAAGGAGTCTGTGATTCTCTTGCTACCCTAGTTTTCTTTATCTTGCCTTGGCAAAAGAGAGAGAAAATCAGCACAGGAGATTTCTCTCTTCTCTTCAAGGAGGAGAGAAGCCACAGCTCCTGTTTTCCTATGAAAACATGATCTTTAGTGACTCCCCGACCTTTCTCTTCAGATCCCTTGTTGGATGGGATGGATTGGCTGTGGGACACAGTCTGGTTGCATAAGGAGCCACTCTGGATGGAAGAGACTCAAGGTTATTAAGTACAGTCGACCCTTGAACATCATAGGGGTTGGGGGCGTGGACCCTTTGTGCAGGTGAAAATCCACGTTTAACTTTACAGTCAACCCTCCATATATGCCATTCCTCCCTTATCCCTGGCCCCTCCATATTGGAGCTTCTTATCCTCAGGTGCAGTCAATCATCATGTCGTTCTTAGCATTTACTGAAAGAATCTCCATGTAAGTGAGCCTGTGCAGTTCAAACCAGTGTTGTTCAAGGGTCAGCTGCATTGGGGAGTCCATCAGAGGCAAAGTGTAGGAGGAAAGATGCAAAGAGAAAAATGGAAAGAGGTGTGATAGAACACAGAAATGACCGTGGATGCCTTCAAGAGATGGCTGCACAACTGGACTATGACTTGTTGGAGGCATACTTTTATCTTCTGAGATCCAGGAACTGTTGGCGTGAGATTTAATTTTACTAAAAGATATGAGATTTCCAGGAGGACTCTGGGACTCTGTCATCTTGCCTGACATTCTGGCAGAGTCAGTTGGACTGTGAGAACCTGCAAAGTCATCCTCATGCCTTACGTCATGAAACAATAAAAATAACCATCCCAGGCTGGCAGAGAAAACAACACTGGTTTCCCTCTGAGTTTACCTACACTTGACATTCCAAGCAAATAAAACAGGAAGGAAGTTCAAGGGGTGTGGGACCATGTGAACAAAAATCTTCCAAAATGTCATCTAACCCACATGAGGTAATTGACCAGTTCTCTTCAGCTCTAATTACCTCTGCCGTAGGTGTCCTCAGCTTCCCCCTCATCGTCTGCTTAATTAAGAATAGCATGTCTTTCTCCTCATGTCGTTCATCACGTGCTGTCGTGGCAGAGGTGAATATCATAAAATAGCATCGTGAAGACCACATATCTTTAAAGATATCAAGGACTAAACAATCAGCAAACAGAACTCTGTGCATTAAGGCATCAGACAGAAATGAGGGTTGAAAGAGTGTCCTTTTCAAGTCTTGTGATGTTAACTGGAAAGCGGCCATGGGCTGGACCCTAAATGGACATTTGACAAAGGCCTTACATCTGGGGGTCACCCCCTGATCAGGGGGCATGAAGCATAGATGACACTCGATGCAAAAGCTTCACTCAGGTGGGAGCTTGAAGTCTGGAAGGTCCAGGGGGCTGGCCTGAGATCACACAGCAATACACTACTGGAATTTGCGTTCTAATTCTGGATCAATATCTCCTTCATTTTGCCGTTAAACATTTTTGTCTAAAGCAGACAACACAACACATCCTGATGTGCGAACGTGGTGCTTCTCGCACTTGGAGAGCCATGTCCTGGCCACCCCATCTGGAGAGGGGACTCATCTTCCCCATGGTCACGGTAATGCAAGTGATGCAGGGTGCTTTCGTTCCCAGAAATCAGGCCCTTCATCATGAAAAGAAGCTAATAGTTCCACTGTTTAATGAAAACTGCAAAATCAGTAAAGTAGGATCAGATAATCATTTACGAGTTCATTCCCTCTACACGGCTTAAGATTTCCCATTACCAGTGAATTGGAAACTGGAAATCAAATTTGGAAAACTAATATAACCTAATGATTTAATGTGTCACTTCAGTGTTTTCCACTGGAGAATAAGGAGATCTTTAGAGAGAATGATCCTTCCGCATCTTGATTTCATCAAAACTGACCAAAGATTATCTGGGAAGCTCTTTTTACCAATGGACAGGCATACCTTAATTCTGGACATTTCAGGGCTAAAAGTATGTTCACACATTTTGTTTTCATACACGTGACACACTTGAAATGTGTTATTTCTTCCAGCAGAAATGTAGGCTCTGAGGTCCAGTTGGAGAAAGTGTGATCACATCAGCTTGTGAGCAGCAGAATTGGAACTTACCTCCCAGATAATATTTGTTTTAACGATTCTCTGGAAAAATCAACCCCTTCAGCAAAGGCTAGCGTGGTACCGGCAAGCAGTGTATATGTCTGCAGTGAGTTATTTATAATCTGCCCAAACGGATGCATTATGTGAGAAAGGATACTCTTAAAATATAGTATAGTCTTTTCATTGGCATAGTCATGTTTTGGGGTAGAATCATGACTTTCTGCTTTTACTCACAGTACTGAAGTTCAGTTCCTTTGATTTTTAAGTTTGTCCAATGAAGTAAAAAAGTTCATAAGAAAACACAAAGCTTAAGAGACGGCACTCAAAATGGTATAGAAGTGAAAAAGAGCTCTTTCATACTGTATACAAGAAATTTTACACAGCCGTAATTCTTAGATTATTTTAGTGAGAAAACCTTGAGGTAGTAAAACACTGTTTCAATTTCATGGAAAATAGCTTTGATGGCACAGATACGATGTTATATTAGCTATGTTCATAGTAGTCTGTGAAAAGTAAAATTGCCTTTCCAATAGTTAGGTGAATACGAATCCTTAGTAAACAGATCTGACGAATGAGGAACTGGTAATCATTTACCAAATACGTGTATCTCTGCGGGGACCCCTGTTTACGGGTATGTTGAGAGGATGAGGGGAACTGGGGATTGAAGAGCCTTACCTTGGCCGCAGTGACGTTTCAGTTATTGCTGTGAGATGAACACAACTTTCACGAGTACCACGTTCTGAATTAGCCTGAGCGTTACTGCTCGTGCTGACTCTCCCTACAGAGAGGGCTCACACACCGCAGGGTCTCTGAATGTGTTCTGCGGGTCCCTGCTGCCCCCCCAGTGTCTCTCGTGGAGGAATGGTTTTAGATGGCAGGCAAAAGCGCAAGTTAACAGCCTATCATTCTGAGGACTGATTCTGCTGGAAACTTGTGACTCGACAGCTCCCCCAAATGATCCCAGACATTTGCCCAAGGGAATACAAGTCCCGGACAAGGATACTCTTCGGGCTCTGTAGACAGCACTAAAATTTCAGTTGTCAATTTCATCTGAAGAGAAGCAAACTAACACATACTTTAATGCATCATATGTCAAATCAGGTTTCGAATAACGTTACAAGCGTGACTGTATATGAGGTACAATATCTGTGGGATTATGGAAGTTTAAAAGATTATGTAAAGTAGTCAAACGAGAGTAAAAGATGTGGAGATTTTAGAAACGTAATATTACACGTTTTTATCCATTTATCGTGTTCATTGAACTTTTAAAATCTGCTCTCTGTTCTCTAATCATTTGCAGTGATTTTTTTTAAGTAAAAATAATCTTGATTTTATTGACATGAATGTTTTCTTCAGTATCACTTTTCTTTTTAACATCTTCATTGGAGTATAATTGCTTTACAATGGTGTGTTAGTTTCTGCTTTATAACAAAGTGAACCAGCTATACATATACATATGTTCCCATATCCCCTCCCTCTTGCGTCTCCCTCCGTCCCACCCTCCCTATCCCACCCCTCTAGGCGGTCATAAAGCACCGAGCTGATCTCCCTGTGCTATGCGGCTGCTTCCCACTAGCTACTATTTTACGTTTGGTAGTGTATATATGTCCATGCCACTCTCTCACTTTGTCACAGCTTACCCTTCCCCCTCCCTGTGTCCTCAACTCCACTCTCTACATCTGCGGTCTGCATCTTTATTTCTGTCCTGCCCCTAGGTTCCTCATGACCTTTTTTTTTTTTTTTCAATTCATGCAGTGACTCTTTGAGGGAAATTTTCTTCTGGTGGTATTTGCTGCATCCGTCTACGAGTGCACCTAGCTGAAGAATAGGCGGCGTCTCCGAACCACGCTGCACCTAAATGGTCCTCCCTCACAGCTCTGTGCTCCCACAGGGGCCCCTTCCTCTTCACATTTCCCTTCGGGAAGAGACTGGCTCTTGGGCAAATGTCTCAGCAAGCGGTTGGAACAACACGTGTCCCAAAAGCTTTGGCGGCTTCCAGTGTACCCTATAAAAATCACCTCTATTCAGTTAGCCCTTACCTTCCATCTCTGCTAACAGAGGTTTTGGTATTCAAAAGGGTGTGGATCCCAGACTTTTGAGTAAGGAATACCTTATCTTTTCCCAGCTACATTGAAAATCTAGGTGGGGCTTAAAAATAATTTGATATTTGTAAACTCAGATATAATAGCCAAAAAATAAAGGTAAATATTCTCATGTGGCCATATTATAATCAAACTCACAATAGTTTTGTGAGGGTTGTGTTCGAAGTCGGGGCACTCTGGATCTATTATTCAGTTGCTGTCTTTTGTTTTTTCCATAATCAACCATTACTTGATAAGAAGGCTCTCATTAAGGAGGATTGCTTTTTGTTTGTCCTTTTTTTGTTTTTTTGGGGGGGTTGGGTTTGCCAGTAGCAGTAAAGAAAAAAATAAGCAGCATTAGGAAAAATATATTGAATCAAACTACTGGTGGCAAAAAACAACGAACGCATCAGAACATGCCGACCTTGCCTTCTGAGACCAGGGTCACAGCAAGGAGACTTTAGACTCAGGTTCCTACAGATGCTTCTCCTTCCTGGTAAACACGACGTCTTTCTGCTCGGTTGAAATTCCCCAGCTCAGGAACCCCGGGGGCCCCCTTCAAGCTGTGGGGCGAGGACCAGCTTTTGAGAAGCCTGCCCTGTCCTCCCCTCTGCGTCCCTGCCCACCTCCCGCTTTGTGAGTTCTCTAATTATTATGTTAATACTGTTCCATTTTTCAAAGCCGCTCACTTTTCAAAAATTGTATAAGGCATTCCCACGGAGGAGAAGAATCAGAAAAGGAGCAGCACGTCTGAGCTTTGAAGGCTAGAAGTCAAAGCAAGATTTTTAAAACTGGATATGAACTAGAGTCATGAATGACTTTCCTGCGGACAGGGGGATTCCAGTTATTCAAATACGGCGTTTTTGTAGTGATCTGCCTTTTCTTCCTCACTTTGTACATCCCAGGCCGCTTTTCAGTGGGAATCCTTAGAAAAACTCACTCTCCGATTTCATATTTCCTAAATGAAAAGATGAGTAATTTAGGAAATACCAAGTAAGGAAGACCTAGTGGTACAAAGACATCATACCAAGATCTAGAGAGTCCAAATATTAGTAAAGTTTTGAGTCCTCATCTGCAAAGGGTGGCTGCAACTCTTGTGATGTCTTAAATTGTGAAACATCTGTGCACAGTGTTTAATTTAGCAGATCACGAAGCCCACCTCACCCAGCGGGGCAGAACCGGAGGGGCCGGATGGTGCAGAAGCAAACATGCTCGCCCCTTGCTGACACTGACCTCTGGGACGGGGCCCCCGGCACTTATCGCCAGACAGAGGGCTGGCTGCTTTCACTGGCGGCTTCCCGCCTTCTGCTCGTGCCCAGGCAGGCCTGCGGTCAGGGCCCTGCCTCGGGGCTTCCTCTCTGCTTTTTCTGTCTCTTCTGGAGCCCGAGCCTGCAAAGAGCCGCTCGTGCTCCTGGCTGAATGACGCGGCACTGTCCCCCAGTGCATCTTCCTGAGCGTGTCCTCTGCTGTCCAGTCTAAACCAGACTAAACATTCTGAGTATCTCTTCCCTGGTCTTCCCTTCACGCCCTTTTCCTCACCGGCGACCCCACCCTCCTCAAGACACACACAGCATTTTCAGGTAACTTCTATCCAAAACGCAACTCCACGCCTTGATTTCAAATGGCCTGTTTTAGTCGAGCAGCTACTATGTACTAGGCTTTGCTTTAGGCTGGAGTCCTAGTGAGTAAGACACCCTTGGCTTTCAAGGACAAAGCAAGGGAGCAGGCAGGCGAACGGGCAGCGGTAAGCCCTGAGGTCCATTGTGGAGACAAGGATGACTTTTCCAGGTGTCTGTTAAATCAGCAGCGTGCTCATTCATGTCACAGCCTTTATCAGGAACCCAGAGCAGCCCAGGCACGGAGATGGGTGTTCTCAGGACCCAGAGAGGAGCAACCAGGCTCTCTCAGGGGCTCCTGTTTCCATAAAGAAGAAAACAGAACATCTATATTTCTGAAAATGTGCACAAAGTAAGGTCATGTAAGTGGTCAGAACAGTAGTTGCTGGGGAGGGAAGAGATAGATTGGAGTTTGGGGTCGACATATACACACTACTATATATAAACCAGCTAGCCAACAAGGACCTACTGTACAGCACAGAGCAGATACGCGATATCTTGTGATAACCGATAATGGAAAAGAATCTAAAAAAGAATAGATATACATATATGTATCCCTGAGGCACTTTGCTGTACACCTGAAACTAACACAACGTTCTGCATCAACTGTATTTCAATACAAATAAAAAATAAATAAGAACAGTAGTTCTGTGATGAGCCAGGGACTAAAACCCTCTGCCTACCCACCTCGGGGGCCCTGGCCCTCCCCGCCCACGGCCAGACCCCACCCATCGCAAGCAGAACAGGGTTCCACTGCCCTCACCCTGTTTGGGGGATGAGCTAGGCTGCCTCTTAACCACTGCCGGGGCCCGGCCTCCGCTGACCAGTGGTGAACGAACGTTTGCGAAGCCGCTGGCTGTGATTAGAGAGGGGATCTGTGAGACTAACCGGCCATACAGGGATCAGACCAGAGGCGCTTTATCACCATGGAAAACCAGCTGACGGCTTTATTCTATAGGACACTCTCAACCGCTTGCTTTTTCTCGCCCTCTCTTGGGTTACTTTTTTCTTTAAGTACCTGCTGCACTGCGATTTCCTTGCCGATGTTTTAGGAGGGACCACAGGCAAGTGGCGGTTTTCCTTGAAGTCTTCTGTGACCCCAGATGAGATAGCCGGGCACCTGCCTGTGGAACCCGCTTAGATACACAAGCGCAAATTGATAAATACCCTGCTCCCCGAGAGAGGAGCACGCCAAAGGCCTCCCTGACGCACAGCCGCGCTGCAGTTTGAGTGGCTCTTGATAAAATCACAGGCAGGCACAAATGGTGAAGAAAGAAGAAGAGGCGTGCAGCTTTGTCTCGCGTTTGGTAATTACCTTTGTATTCATCCAGGAGTCCCAGTAGCACACGGGAGGAAGGAGGTGGTGGTGTTTGGGCCCCCAAAGAATTTAAAACGATGGTGCATCACATCCCAGCATCCTATTAATAATTAAACTGTCTGTCACTTACCAACAACATACACTCCAAATTAAATTTAAGCAAAAGGGAAAAAGGGATCATTGGGGACTGAATTAGTGGACTTCAGAGAGAAATAAATAATAATCAAACATCTGTGTTCTAAATAGTACGTGCTTTATCAGACAAACAACTGTTACCATCTCGTTGTGTGGAATTGCTTGGGGAAAATTGCCTGGAAAGCAGAGTTTCCGTCAGGAGGTGAGGGAGGTGGGAAAGTTCATCATCAAGTCGGGGAGCGGCTGGAAGTGGCCGTGCTGCCTGATTCACCTCCTTCTCAGCATCTTGGTTGGTGAAAGAGGAGGGGACCGCCCTCCGGGCACAGTGCACTGGATGGTCCAAGAGTCCCAGGCGATGTGAACAGCCCCGACCCAAGAAAGGCAAAGAATAAACATTTCAAGCCAAACTCCATCTTTGCTGAGTTGTCTTGGAAGCCTGCTGGTTGTGAAGGTTACAGGAGAGAATTTATTTTTTTGCTGGGAGGGGAGAGAGAAAAGACATAGAATTAATAAACAAATGGGTAAAGAGGGAGGAATTAACAATTTCCCCAACTTTGCCGCGATGTGGCGGAGGACATGACACTGGCACAGCCTCCGATGGAGAAGTGACCGAAAGGAAATGGCAGGAAGGAACCATGAAGTTTGCTAATTACCCTGGTGTCATATTTCATAAACAGGCGGCATTACTTTGTCTGTCGTCTCCCGGTGACATTTAACTCTCCGCCGGTCGCTCGTAAATCTAGCCGGCTGCCACGGGACCGGCAGAGTGAATAAGAGATGAGCAGTTCTGAGCGTCTCTGGGTTACTGTCCTCACGTCCCTCCCCACCTTGCCTCGTGCATTTTCTGTCTGTGCTGTTGGGCCCTCGTGGAAAGAAAAGCACTGGTGACTCATGGGGAGCTCGCTCCGAACTCGGGCCTGTCGGCTCTGGGTGGGGTGGGGGGGACGCGGAGCAGAGCCCTGCTCTCAATTACCAGCACTTTCAGAGCTACTCGTCCTTCCCCCGGCCTGGCGGAGAGGCCGTCACTGCCGCTGGGTGTGCGGGTACCTTTGGAATAGGCGACGGTCTGTGCGCCTTCTCCTTAGGTAACGCGTTACAAGACCCTATTCCAGCGGTAACACTTGTTTTACAAGAGCCCTGGTTTTGTCTGACACAATACGGAACAACATTTGTCATCCGTTATCAGGGGTGATGTATTTGTTAGCCTGCAGAGAAACATCTGCTGTGTCTTAATCTCCAGTGTGCAGGCCAATATTCATAGGATCCAGCTGCATACAACCACGCTATTAGATGGAGCTGTCCAGTCTGACATGAAGGCTCGCTGGCAGGCAGGCAGAAACAGATTTTATTATCTCCCTTTTACATATTTATTCATGTCAAATATTTCTGAGAATCCATACATTACCTCTCCTTTTATGCATTGTTGTTCTGTGGTGACAAGCCATTGACATCCAAATGAGAAATTTATGTTCCATATTAAATATGGACATCTGAAGGATGATCACATCTATAGAAGCCAGGCCTGGCCAATCACCCCTAAATAATGGATGAGCGGTAGATGGGACTCAATTTGCTCCGTGTAAAGCCTGGGCGACCCCGGTCCCGCGCTGCGTCGCCGCGGCACTGTCATTATTCGCTTCTATTCATCTCACGTGGTACCACTCAATAAAATCTGCACATGATAAAGAGAGTAACCTTGGTCAAGAGTGAGACTAAAGAAAAGGGATCATTTCCTGCATTCGCAGGTAGGGACCTACCGGTGTCCATTGCCTTGGTGTGCACACCGTTACGTCGCGAGGAGGGAATGAGGACAGCCGAGCACCGGATGGGGACCCGTGAGGACAGCCTCGTTATGGGAGGCGTGGACAGTTCTGCCCTATTGAGGTGCCTGATTGCTCTGGTCACCAGCTGGATATACAAAATATATACTATTGCTACGCCGTACAAGTCTGTGTACCTAAAGTGATGTGTGTATAATATGGTAAAGTGAAACAGAGTGAAATAAATCAGATGCACTTGGTTATCGTTATGTTTTCAAAATTGTGGTCACCAAAGGACGCAAAACACATTCAACTGAAGTCATAGCGTTTGACTCAATTAAATGAATCTTACTATCAATGCAGTTTGGGCTTAGACCCTAGAAAACGTGTTTTTTTTCCCACTACTTACAAGTGTGCCTATACATGTGGATGCACAAATAGCCCAACTCTTTGGGTCGGAGAAGTCAGAGATGCTTCATGGAAGAGCAAGGGGTTTAAACGGGACTTGACAGGTGAGTTAGTTATCGCGGAGCAGGGATCCCGTGGTCCGGACTCACCGATGAGGGCGAGGCAGAGGGCGAAGTGTGTCTATGGACAAGAATAGACTTTTCGGTGGAGCCATAGGGGTTCATGTTAAGTTAAGCAGGCGCCTCTTACGAAAAAAGACGTTTTCACTGTACTGAGAGTCCACGGGAGGTCACTGCCGGTCTGTGAACATTGCATATTAGCAGAGTGTTTTAAAATATTAACTTAAATATATACAGACGGATTCAAGAGAATTGAGCCTGAAAAAGAATTAGAGTAGTGAAAATGATTACAGGTAATCCAGAAACAGCTGACATAGAGGCGGTGCCTTCCTAGCCTAATACTGCCAGCAACACCACACACTTGGTGGTTTCCGGTAGCAAGCACTTCATAAGCAGTTCTGCAGCTCAGAGGCCCCACGTGGGTCTCGCTGGGCTGCTGTCAAGGTGTATGAAGTGCTGGGCCCCTTCTGTAGGTGTCAGGGGAGAACCCACTCCTTACCTTCCAGCTTCTAGAGGCGACGCCACGTTCCTTGCTGCGTGGCCCCTCCTCCATCTGCGAAGCCAGCAGTGGGTGGGGGGCTCTTTGTTACCCGGCGTCTCTCTGACCATGACTCTCCCTCCTCTCCTCCCACATTAGGGGGGACCTTTGCCATTGCGTTGGGCCATCCAGGTAATCCAGGCTGTCTCCCTATTTTAGGGTCACCTGGTGAGTTGCTTAGTTCCATCTGCAGCCTTAATCCCCTTGCCCAGCAACGTAACCTATTCACAGGTTCCACAGATTCAGACATGGACATCTTTGAAAGTCATTATTCTGCAGACCACAGGGAGAGAGAATAGAAAAGCACAAAACTCAAAGTAGAACACACGGAAAAATGGTGTTTTCCTTGAAAGGAATAATTTCATAAGTCAATGAAGGAAACTCAAGATTCCAAGGTGCACAGTAGGATGAGCCGTGTGACGACTGGGAGAAATGGAAGGTCGGAGGTCAGAGAAGGGACCGATCTATTTCACTATAAGGATAATGCGGGATAGCACTGACCGAGTGCCCACCACGTGCCACCATATCCGTGTAAAGAAATACACCATCTTGTTCAATTTCATTTAAAATACGCATCAAGGTCTACGTAATTGGAAACGGCTAAGCGAAGTGTGCTCCATGTGACACTTTTTTTCACTCCTGTACACCCTCAATTGATCCTATATTCACTTGAGTGTAGCAAGTAGATCGGGTCTCGTGACTTGAGACCACTCAGGTCATCCTCTTTGGGTTCTGCCTGAGAACACTGTCCATCGTCTTAGGAGAAGCATTCAGAATGTGCTGTTGTGGATTGTAACCTTTTTTAAGGCTTGGGATAAATTAAAATTTCACAACAGTGGAATTGTCTTAAAACCCCTTTGTCTCCTTACCTGGGATGTGCTCAGACCTGGACGTCCCCTCCCTCCGTCTTCACCTTCTTGATCTTCACAAAGAGGTTCCTGGAGTTACTTCTGTAGGAAAATATAAAGACTTCGTGTCAGCAAGATGTGCAGTTTCAGGCCCTCATTAATTTTTGTCTGCTTTGGGTTTTTTCTAATAGCAAGCTTCAAATGCATATGAATATCACAGTGACTTATGCTCACTGAATTACTGATTTTCCAATATTCCTAAGAAAATATCATTCTTTTGAAACCTCAAGGTGGGGAGAAAAGTTGACATTTACACCATTGCTCAAAACCTCTTTGCTACATGTAAAAACCATGGGTGTTTCCAAAAGTCAGAGCAGCTGGACTAACCATCTGCCTACAAAGTGCCCACAGGAATCCCACTGTCTCCTGACTGCAAGGCCAGAATAACTAGGGTTTGGGGAACACACAGGCCTCTGGGTCCTCCCCACTGACACCCTTCTAGGGTGACCACCCTAGGCAGCATTAGGCTGTCAGGGCCCAAAGACCTGGAACTGCTCTGTGACCTGCATGTGGTGACCAGGGGACCCTGAACTACACCTGTTTGTAGAGGTATGTGGGTGACGATGGTGCCGTCGCTAAGAGGTCTGTGTGTAGCAAGGTCTCCTGGGAAAACCAAGGGCCGTCAGGAAGGCTTGTTGTCAGTCCAAGAAGTCCCAGATGGGGGACCCCAGGCTGCTCAGGTTGGGATGACAGAGTCCTTCTGGTACACCCCGCTGTGTGTCAGTCCCAGGCACAGGTCTTTGGCCATTTGGTTCTGTTTTGTGGGGTCACTGGGCCTGGTAAGTTCACTCGACAGTTTCCCCTGGTGTCTGGCAGCCCAGGGGTGCATCGGGCAGTTGGATGGAGTGTTCTGGGCAGGAATGAGGGGCCGGAACCAGGGCTGCGAGACCATCTCCCTCAGCAGCAAATAAATCTGGTCTGACTCCCAACCCCTTCTCTACTCGGGGGACAGACTATGCTTTAGGGGTATTTGTGAATTTGGAAAAATCTCAGAGCATAAATTATCACACAAAATTATTGATTTACTACTTCACCCCAAAATTACAGTGACTCAGAGGGAATTCGATTGAAACACACCTGTATCCACATGGCCTTATTTTTCATCACCTCTCCTGGACTGAGGTTTTTTTTTTTTTTAACGTCTTTACTGGAGTATAATTGCTTTACAATGGTGTGTTAGTTTCTGTTTTATAACAAAGTGAACCAGCTATACATATACATATATCCCCATATCCCCTCCCTCTTGCGTCTCCCTCCCACCCTCCCTATCCCACCCCTCTAGGTGGTCACAAAGCACCGAGCCGATCTCCCTGTGCTATGCGGCTGCTTCCCACTAGCTCTCTATTTTACGTTTGGTAGTGTATATATGTTCATGCCTCTCTCTCACTTCGTCCCAGCTTACCCTTCCCCCTCCCTGTGTCCTCAAGTCCATTCTCTACGTCTGTGTCTTTATTCCTGTGCTGCCCCAGGTTCTTCAGAACCATTTTTTTTTTTTAGATTCCATATATATGCGTTAGCATACGGTATTTGTTTTTCTCTTTCTGACTTACTTCACTCTGTATGACAGACTCTAGGTCCATCCACCTCACTACAAATAACTCAGTTTCGTTTCTTTCCATGGCTGAGTAATATTCCATCGTATATATGTGCCACATCTTCTTTATCCATTCACCTGTCAATGGACACTTAAGTTGCTTCCATGCTGGACTGAGGTTTTCAAGTTAAAAATGTTTTCACCTTTGAAAGTGGCCTTACGTGGAATAACCCAGGAACAATGACTAGTCACCAGGTGTTTTCCTCTCCAGAGGGAATAAATCCGCACAGACGTAAAGTGGTTCTAGGAGAAATTCTGTTTTCTTCTTTCTTTGATCTCATTCTGTGACGTCTGTCTGTCTTGAAGGCCCAGACAAGAAAAGGAGGGGCAGGGCCCCTCAGATAACTGAAGCGTGAGGGCACGTTTACCTTAGGGATGAATAAATTTAAGAAATAGTGAGAAAACACCATTATTTTTTCAGAAGAATAAATAAGAAAGACAAAAAAAAAAGAGCTGAGAAGGCAGTGGACAGCGTAGGGACACGTGTGGCTCTTTCGGCCACCGAACGACAGACCCAGCAAAGGAAGTGCAAGTCCCCAAGACTTCCCTTCACGCCCCAAAGCTGAGAACACTGGGAAAGGAAGGAGGCTTCAAGACAGGGGGGCGTGCCCACCTTGCACGGAAACTGCGGAGGTGGAGCCCTTACCTGCAAAGTGATGACACGGCGTGAGGAGGCGTCCCTGGGGTATCTGTGCACATCTTCCTTTGCCTTTAATGCTTGTCTGCACAGGGGACGTGACTGACACAGTCACCTTAGGGACAAGGGCACAGTGGCACTTTTTCTTATTCCATGTAGGGAGGTATTAGCTCTTTCTCTGGACAGGGACCAGATCTCATCCAGACAGAACCCGGCTCCCTCAGTCTGGCCCTCCCAACACACACACGCTCGGGAAGTTTTTATTTTGTTTTAATGTAAGAAAATACTGTGCTGTGGAGTTTCCACGATGTTCACGCGGGGTCCCCCCAGGGTTTGGGGCCGGTGCATCCGGAAGCCCGTCCTCTCTCAGGTCCCCGGCTGCTGGAAACCGAGGTGATGGCGAGCAGACAGGTGCTCTGTCGCCTCCTCGGCGCTCCGTGGTTTCTGCTCGGAGACTAATGTGGCCAATAAAGTCCCCACCCCTGTCTGTGAATCGGGGGAAGACGGCAGCTGTTTCACATCACAGACAAGAACGGAGGAAGGTGCAGGGCAGAGCTCGGGGAGGAAAATTCCATTTTGTCCCAGGTTAAAATCAATTCTGATGATTCAAACCCTTCCAATGAAGAATTTAATGCTCCCCACATAGCCGGTGAAAAATACAATGTTTCAGGCCAGAGGTATTGATGCAATCGGCTCTGCGATTCAGTGCATACATTGACTGTCTTTGCAAACCCTTTTCTTCTGGGATTCTTCAACCGATAAAAGGGGAAAACCCTTACAGTATTCCTCTAAGTTAAAATTTTCCTTTATTAAGTCCTGATTTTGTTTTTTGTTCCTCCCGGGCGGGGAGTGAAAGGATAGAGTCAGGGTTTTCTTTTTGACATTATTTATAGACTGAAAAGATGTGGTACACTGATTTTTTTCTTCCTTCCATTATCTGACGGGATTTAGTAGACATATGTACAATCCAGCAAAGCTGATCTCCTGAGATGGAGGAAATGTGAACATTTTCAGCGTAGGGGAAATCAAGCGCAGTAGACCTTTTCAGTTCAAGTTATTATTTTGTAGGAAATCATGTTTGTTCAAAGAACTTGTAGGATATTTTCTACTAACATAAGTTTGTCTGACAAAGCTTCCCAGGGAGGAAGCTCCCGCTTTAAGGGAGGCGTCAGCAGCAGTGCACTCGGAGCCCTTGGTTTGAGGCTCTTCAGGATACAATGTTTTTAATGAACATTTAATTACTATTAATGTTATGCTAACAAAATACACTGATGCAATAACTCCTGTAGTTCATTAAACATCTTGCTAGAAAGTAGCTCAACATACATACCGTGAAAATCCCCTTGGAAGTTTCAAAATGATGGGATAATTGTAAATTCAGAGAACACATTTCACTGAAAATTAATTTTTGTCAGTACTGTACGTTTGTTCTTATGAAATGCCGACAACTCTTACTCGTTGTGAAAGATCAGTTTCAATATGTCACCATTTTACTTTGGGGTCATTTTGGCTTTTTCGAGGCATCGCACACTCTATGATACGTCTCAGGCAATTAGATTAACTAATATATTCCAGGTAATGAGATGCACAGTCTGTGATTTTTAAGTCTCGATGGCAACAGAGTAAAGACATTGTTAAGAGCATCCCATATTTAAGCAGAGTGCAGCTGCGTGCCTTTTCTCTCCTGTAAGCGTCTGAATGTCTTCGGAGAGTTTACACAGAGACTGTAGTTGAGAACATGGGCGATTATTTTCCAACAGCAGGAGCCACTTGAAGGCTTGCGTTTGGGCTCCAGGACGCGTCTCTGAGGGTCCCTTGTCTCCTGGTGGGTGATGGGCGTCCACCTCAGGACTCCCCACTCGCCCTTTCTCCTTCTGCCCGTACTTAATGCTGAAAAGGTCTCTAACTTCAACCACCCAACTCTCAGGGTCCTCACAGGAGCTTCAGTATTGGGGAAATTATTTGCCTTTGTGGCGTTCATTTTTGTTTAGAAAATACTAATTACCTCTTTTATTGTTTGAAGAGATTAAAAGTTAATAGGAGAAACTAAATAAACAGAATGCCATTCTGCACAAACTATATAGGCTGGTAATTAATTTCTGGCCTCCTCTGAGCTAATTAACTCATATAAAGAAATGAAGTTAATGAAGCACAATCCCAGTCATACGAGGGTAGATACCAGCCGTCTGACTTAATGAATTAGTAAGACATTTCTTCTCTTAGAGGTTTTTCAGCTGTGTTCCTAAACTGAAGTCCCCTTTAAAGTTCCTTTCTGGTTAAAACATTTAATAAGTGGCAGGGCAACCTGGCGATGGGTGCTACTACCTGCTTCCGGAGGGCTTCTTTCTGTCACTCGCTGTGGCCTGGGCGTCACTGGGCGTGGCCAGCAGGGCTGTGAGGGGCAGAGCAGGCTCTTAGCCTCGTGCGGCTTTCCCAGCTCCCTTTGACACACTGGGGTAAACTCGGGAAGTGTCCCCAGGCCACCTCATAAAAGCCATGCACGTTTCTCCCCATGGATCTGGCTTATTTTCTACATCCACACCTTCTGAGAAGACTGTGTCCAAAGTCTGGATTAAAGAAGTTCAGATAAGTTGAAAACACTCTTTCTTTTTGCCTTTTACATGTTGGAAGCTGAATGTAACATCAGAAAATGGCATAAGGCTTAGTTCTCTGATATTTGGGGCATGAAAATGTTACCCAGAGTGGGGCTGTTAAAGGGTTCAATTGTTTTCTAAATAGAGACACCGCCCAGTATATGGAAAGGTGTATTTTTGTTTAAATAATATTTAAAGGAAACCAGCTATCTTAAGCACTGTGTTTTATTAACTTGCCACCTAGAACTTCAGATGTTTTCAGCCTAAGTGTCTGCGTCCCCGTAGTGGCACGTATCCCAGGGCACGTATCCCAAGGCATTCACCCTGCACCTAATTTGAGGGATGTACTCATGACACCAATTTCTATGATCTCCCGTCGCCAACAATCAAGAGCTGGGGTTAGACCTTCGCAGCGGCAGAACACGCTTACTTAGCGACGAGGTCTAGGCTGTCATCCCTGCCTCCCAGGGAAGGTGGGTCCATCCTCATCCTACAGGTGCTGGTCGCGAGCCCCTGTTCAACACGTCAACGGGAAAAGATAGGTGGAGAAGGAAGGGGAAAGGCGCATGAGGGTAAATGAACTGGACAGTCATCCTTTGGTTTACCGGTCCCATCGGAATGAGTGAAATGCTGTTCTGATCTTTGTGACATGAAACTAAGATTTTTAGAAGTTCATAGCTTTCCAAGGTCACAGCCGGTCAATGGAGGAACAAGGTTTTGAAGGTCATTTCTACGCGGACATCATGCATTTACTCTCCATCCTCCCTCCCCCCCTCCCCCACCTTGCTTCCTTCTAGAACGCCTGCCGGCCCGTGCACCGCTCGCAGGGCTGGCAAGATGGTGGGGTCGGTCATCTTGGGCACAGACGTGCCAGCTGCTTCTGTAATATCCTCCGCAGAGCCGGCTTCTTCATCAAGAATCCTTTGGACTCCACCTTCCCCTCACCCTTCCACACCAACTTAGAAGATGACGATGATCCTGAAAACGAGTGTAACAATAAAAATGATAAAGCAGGAGGATTTGGACAGTTATCACCTCGGTTTCCTCATCTGCAGAGCTGGGGTGGTTATGCCCCGAATTGGGGCGTGGAATAAATAAACAACCTGCAGCGCTTACGTGATGCCCTGTCTTGAGTGTCAGCAGAAATACACACCAGGAGCCACTAGCCCACACTCAGGCTTCCTCAAAGTGTTCAGAGGGTTGCCCTCATTTGCTCTTTCTCTTGCCATCAAGAGATCTCAATTTAGGGAGATACAGAAAACAATTTTTTGCTGGAAAGTGCGCATGAAGCTTCAGAGCCTCTGGGGTTTTTGGAGTTGGAGTTGCCACGCCGAGGCAGCCCTGCAGTCGGTCTTTGTTCTCCGCCTGTGTGCTCACGTCTCTGGAGATGGGCACGTGTCCACACGTCAGATCATGGGTGCAGAAGGCAAGCACTGCAGGAGGAGAAGAATTTTTTATTTTGAGCCCATCCAAGATTATTTGTGAGATGTCTTAGGGAACTTTAAAAAAACCTTGAACTTGAGTCCAGCCTGACTTTCAGCATATTGTCAGAAGAAAGAGAAGGAGAGAGAGAGAGAGAGAGAGACAGAGAGAGAGAGACAGAGAGAGAGAGACAGAGAGAGAGAGAGAGAGGGGAACCAGTCAAGAGCTGAAAATAACTCGAGTGATACAGAGGAGATAATACTGCTCTAGTCCCGTCATTTTAAAACATGCCATTAACGAAAGTATAAGTAGCCTCCGATGGAGACCTCTGCTCCTGCGTCGTGGTCAGAGATCAATTGTGTTTCCATCCTCCAATTGAGAGCAAGGCTGACACAGGCTCAGAAATGTATTTCATCTTGATTTAGTAAATTTCATTTATCCCTCTCCATTATTTACTCAGATGCTAAGAATACATCTTTTCTCGGCCATTTGCTCTTAATTGATGAGGTGGCCATGCGTGCGGATCCAGCGGCCCTGGGATGGGCTGTCTCCAGCTTTTGATCGACTATATATGAAGTAGGCTTTTAAAACTTATAACAGCCTCTCCGATGACCAGGACAGCACTTGTTATTAATGAAAAGCAGGACTGTCAGGCACTAGAAAGCAATCTAATTAAACAGCAAGATTTCCATAAAATGAGTTTGAAATCAATCGGTCAATACTGAAACCACTTAAGAAGATGTAAGTATGATAAACTGTGATTCAGCTGAAGGAGACAGAGGGCACACTGCTTGCCTTCTATTATAGACTCAACAGTCTGTATCGTCTGGAGTTTCTCAAGCCACTGTCGTCAAGAGTTATTTCTTTCTCTCTTAGAATTCAGAGGGTTCAGACAATACCTTGGTCATAGCTGTCCCTCCAGAGGACACTTTGGTACCTGTGGAGCTGAATGCAGGGGGCTGGTGGTGCCCCCAGGGTCCAGGGTCCTACTTGGCCAGCAGGGGGCTCCTGTCTGTCACCCATCTGCGGAGGCCCTGGCTTTGAACTCAGGGATTGTCTGCTGAGCTGCACAGCTGAGCCACTTGAACTTCCCTTCCTACTTCCCTTCCCTTCCCTCTTTGCAAACAGGCGCATATTTTCTTTAAGCTACTTTGTCCGCGAGGAAAGGCCAACGTGTCAGATATTTTCATTACATCTATTTTGCCTCATAAACTCTAGAGCTCTTTGTAAAAGGGAGGAAATTTATTGAAAACGTTGATGGTGAGAGATATAAATAATACATCCAGTCCATAATGTATTTGCATAGTAAGGAGATGCCCTGAGCTGGGGGAGAGATGAATAAACACTTGGTTAGATTTGCTTCTAATTCTTGACTGACCTGTGATTGTCCGCATCTCCTGAGCTGGCCTCACCTCATGGGTCTCTTTATAACACTTTAACTTGCTTCTTTATGAAAGCGTAAATGTTGAAGACATTTATGCTATTTTAGAGAAGAAAAGTTTCTGCCAGGATTAATAGCTAAGTGGAGCTCACGTTGCTGAAACATCCACAACAGTTTTAATTTAGAAATAGCTATTTTATTCTTACTCAGGTCGTCCCCCTCGTTAATGCCTGTTATAGGGTCTGTTTATTTAGGGTGCATTTCTGTCCCCTCTCTGGCTTCCTCGCATCTGTCCTGCAGGAGATGCAACCTCAAGGGCCACCTGGGCAGCAGTGGTACCATCAGCCCAGTCCTGGGTACCCATCCTGTCCTGGTACCGTGTGGGCCTCTAGAGCTCAGCATCCCTACTGATTGTCTCTGGGTAAGTACCCTTTTCTTACTTCTACTATGTGTTTCTTAATGTGTGTGTGCATGTGTGTGCAACTACCTACCTGCCTGCACACAACCCCCACACAGGTACGCACACACATATTCTAGGTGTTTCATGCTAGGGGGTGATTTCCAATGTCTGCTAATTCTGCCTGAAATTGTTTGGACTTCCATTTTTATATATTTAACTTTTGTGAAATGAGACGGTATCTATTTTGCAGGTGTTTTTGTTTCTTTCTTTCTTCATGTAAACCCAAGAGCTAGCACCTTTAAATTTCACAAGCCCTTCTTGGATCTAATTATTTTGTGCCAGCATTCATTCAATAATCATTTTACAGAAAAAAGTTGTAACTGTGTATGGTAATGGATGTTAACTAGACCTATTGTGATCATCTTGCGACACAAAAGGTTCCTGACTTAACAATAGTTCAATTTAGATTTTTGGACTTCGGGATAGTGTGAAAGTGCTACCTAGTGAGTAGTAACCGCACTTAGCCTTTGGCATTTTGATCTCTTGGGCTAGTGATGCTGGGGGTGGACAGCACTCCCAGGCACCCCGTGATCACAAGGGTGAACCACCGATACACTGACAACCACTCTGCACTCGACAGACGTTCTGTTTTTCACTTTCAGTGCAGAATTCAACAGATTATGTGAAGTAGCAACACTTCATTATAAGAGAGGCTTTGTGTCAGATGACTCCGTCCCGCTGTGTTCTGAGCAGGTTTCAGGTGGGCGAGGCTAAACCGTGGTCAGGTGTCAAAATACATTTTCAACTTAGTGTATTTTCAACGTATGGTGGGTTGATTTGGACAGAGCTTCATCATAAGTCAAGGAAGAGCCGTGTATACAAACACTAAGTTGTTACGTTGTACACTTGAAACTAAGATACTGTTATATGTCAATTACACCTCACTTGAAAAATAAATGCCCTGAATATCCTCTAGCCTCAGGTACTGCATTTACCAAGTGCTGAAATTAATCAGGTATTGATTAAGGGCATTAATATGAGTGAAGCCCTTTGCTCAGTCCCAGAACAGCGAGAAGAGGTAGCCTGAGCTGCTGTTGACACTACCATGGCCATTTGAAGGGCGTGTCACTTGAAAGATGTGGGTCCCACAAACTCTTGGCTTGTGGGACCAGTACACGCAACTCGTAGTTACAGAATAATACTATTGATAAAGGAGCATGGAGAATTCCTAAATCAGTCTGGAAGTCAGGTAAGACCGTGCAGAGATGCGGGACCTTCCCGATGGGCCTCTGCAATCAACCAGACAGAGGGGTCGCACTCAGGAAGGGCAGCGGGGTTGGGGGTCAAGGGCAGCCTGGAGAGGGCAGGAGGCAGGCCGGTCAGGACAAGGGCAGGGCCAGTACCGCAATGGTTGACGTTTAATGGTGGAGGCCCAACCGTCTTCAACATTTGTATTTTTAGCCTTGGAATCTTTTGATCAAACCTCTAGCTTATGCAGACTTCGTACGTGAGGGCCAGTGGCGAGGCTGGTGGACAGGGAAGGCGTGCTCCCCTCACAGTCTCCAGTTAGGACCATTCTTCCTCCTGTGTTATAAACGCCGGTCCCTAAATATCCATCCTCAGTCCATGGCTCTTCCTGCCAACACAGCTGCCTCGGGCTGCCCCAGGGACACCCCCGCCCCGGTTTCACAGCCACTGTCTTGCCAAGGGTCCCTGGCTCTGTGGCCAACCCCGGCCGAAGGTCCCCCAGTGTCTCCTCCCTGCAGGCCCCCTTCCCTCAGCGTTTCCAGAACCTGATGGCTTGTGCCAGGGCCTCAATCCCAAGGCAGAAACCAGAGAGCCGCTCTGGAGAACCTCTCACCGGCATCACACACTCTGCGCCTCAAAGGAAACCCCGCCTGGTCCCTTCCCTCCAAAGCTGGCAAGCACCGGAAGGAGGGAAACAGTGCTTGACATTGTATTTTTGAGCTAGAAAACCCTGCACTGCTGAACTGTAAGTTTTTTCACCTGTTAGGCTGAACCACAGAAACAGCTGCTTTTTCAGGTCGGAGATGGTCAGCAATATCGTATCAGAGTATCAGCAGTTTCACAAGTTGCAGCTCTTAGAAGCAACAGTCCACTCCCCAGCAACACCACTGCTTTGGGTCTTCTAACTGACACCCACGTAGGAAACTGCCTTTCCCGTGGGATTACCCAGTTAGTTGTCCTGTTTGCAGACAGTCATTACACTTGGGAATAAAACAACCTTTGGCTTCTTTTCTTGAAGGTGCACAATTTTGTTAGCAGGTGAACCTGGTTCCTTGCGCTGAGCTGTGTTGGTTTTCGAGATGCTTTTCCATCTCTGCTCCTGGCTGGGGTTGTCACCATCTGTATCCACAGAGTTTACATTTATGAAAGAGATCCTGCTAATACTCAAAACAATAGGAATGTGGTGAAACAGCTTACGACCCTGTCCCTCCAAGCTCTTATCACTCACCTCAATCTATTCTAAAAATAAGAGACTTGTCAGGACTGATGATAAAGGCAGAGTTTTAGAGAAATGAAGAGAACTGAACTGACACAAACATAATAACGTCAAGATATAAATCACAGAGTCCTTCTGCCGTTTCATTATCTTCCTTTACGGATTACTGTGGAGGCTCTGCCCACGGACACCAGTGTCAACACGGTGTCAAAAATGGACAATCTCTGCTCAAAGCCCATCAGACAGTCTATGCTCTCATTTGGGGCCTTTAAAAAATTACATTTGCTATATTAATATTAATATATATATATTTTTCCTTTTAGGAAAAACAAACTATGACTCAAATTAGAATAACAATGAATGAATTTAGAGGCAAAATCAATTCTTAAGCAGATAAGCAAAAGCTTGAATACATCATGATTAAACCATATGTCTGGCACCATCATCTCTTAAGTACCACAAATCTTTACAGAGGTACAGACCCTGTGGATTCCAGAGAACCAGTGGATTCTTTCTCTTCTGTGACAGTCACAGTTTTCCAAGTCTTTTAAAAGAGAAAAGGTTTTATTTTATAAATATCAAAATTCTTTTAACAAAGGAACTTAATGATTTTATCTTAAGAAACATTCTCCCATCTTTTTTTTTTTTTTTTTTTTTGCAGATTATGTTCATTTAAGGCTTGGGATACTTACCCATTCATTTGTAAATTCTCACTTAGCGAACATTTTTCTGAACTTTTCCCATTGTCCAGCATTGCGCTAATTTAATAGAAAAGACAAAAAAACCAGAACAGTTTCTGTTGACGTCAAAGAGTTTTACATTTAGAAGAGGCCTGAAATGATCAAGAGCATTGAATTATCCTCCCTGTAAACTTATCTGAGAGTTAGAAAATATTTCTTTCCTTGTCCATATTTCATCCCCAAAATTAAAAATACGACTATACCATGCAACTGATCAAGCAGCCACCGTGTTTTAGACAATGGCAACCTAATTATGAACAAAACTTGGTGAGTGATATTAAAACTATCATAGGTTATCACATAGTTGAATCTTCCAAGAGATATTTAAACCAAATTGCATTTATCAGAAATAATTTGAAACGTATGTGAGGCTGGGGGGCATAAAAAAGGGATATTCCTTCGAATGCTTTTGTTACTAGTAAGAGAAAGTTTCAGCATCAAAGTAGGTTTAAATTTTGAGGAAAAATGTTTTTAGAGAGAAATGTAGGTGTGTTTTATGAATATGAATGTTTATTTAGTTACTAATTGCCCTGTGTAAGGCAGAAGGTTGTTTATTGTAAGTAACTGTAGCTTGACCATATGTGTGCTTTAGTCAGAACGCTTATTCCTAAACATGATAAAAAAAATAAGTGAAACACGACGGCTTTGTTTGTACCCCTTGTAGTTGTCTGTCTTTGTGCTTATTCATGCATTTTTGTTAGGTCTGAGGCACATACGTCTGCACATACACAGACTAGACATGGGACCCGGGAGGCACCTTGCTTTGCCCATCACCCCCGAACCACTTCTCGGTGCCCCACACCCTGGGAGCTCCTGGATGTTTTCAAGGTGACTGGAACGCACGATGCTGTGTGCTCGGGGTGTCACTACACCAAGTCACTTAGAATGCGTCTCGCTTCTCTGTGATCCGGTGACACCAATTCTCTGTTTACTGATTGACGCTAATTCAAACAGTTTATAATATGTCAGAATTTTTCCAGAGGTGATAGAGGCGATGCTTTGGGGAGGCTTGTGCCGCCACTGATAATTAGTGCATTAGCCCCCGGGTTGTTTGCTATTTTTGTTTCTGCAAAGGGTCAAAAACAAAACGAAACACCTGGATATATTTTCTTTTAATGAAACTAAAACCTTGGTATTTACACCAAAAGCACATACAATTTAAACACACACACACACACACTGTCACATTAACACAATGCACCAACACACATACACACACTCCTTTGTTCCAACCAGCCAACGCCTGACTTCTACAGGGGGACTGAAATAATTTATGCAACTCTATACTGGTAAAGTAAAAACAGTAATTTTACACTGTACCAATTTCCCACTGAAACAGCTCTCACACACACTTAATAATACATAACCGAGTTTTCTGTTTTCATGTTTCACTTTATTAGGACCCACTCCTTCCATCTCACAATGACAAGTTTCTGCCACTGTTTCAGTTATGAAGCATCATCGTGGGATTATTCATTGGCTCAACGGCATCTATTGATTTATTAACTTAATATTCACCCCAGGTCTTATAACAAGGCTTCTTGATGTGATCATGAAGGAAACAATGTGACCCCTGGCTACCTTTTAGAACCAGGAAAGGAAGAGGGTGATGACGATGCACTGCAAAAAATATTTTGTGAACAAATCACAAGACAACTTGTGACACTAAAGATAATACTCTACCTGTTTTGTTTATTTTTTAATCTAGAAGTAGACTTTCTATTAAGGAGGAAAACTAACTTTAATTTTGTGACAGGCACCTTTTTTCTAGGTATGATTCCAGTTTGTACTTGCAAAATGACATTTTCTTGTCCTAGGGATATATTTATCGCTTTACTAGAGAACAGTAGTAAACTCATCATTTGCCATTTCACTCCCAAAAGGCCGGTTCTTACATAGACTTATTATTATATATGCGATGTACCTTTCAAAGCCTAGGTTGCTAAAATAAAAATAGTTTTATAAATATGACAGCAAAGCTTTTATCTTGGCCCAGTAAGGAGTTCAACAGTGAAAAGACTTTCACAGAAACGTGCTTATTTCACGCATTTCCAAAATCCTCTGAAAATATACTTTTTTGGGTAATCCTTTAAATGAAAGTTTCAAAAGGAAGAACACAGACTGAATTTCCCTATGAAGTCAGGACAATCTGGAACCCTCTTCAGGAAAAAAAAATCTGACACGTCAGTAATATGTCTTAATGTTTCTCCACCTGTTGTTCATTTGTCAAAGGAAATTTGAGACTTCTGAACTTTTATATAGAATGTTGAATTTCAAAATTCATAAATAAACACGCATAGCAACATATTTACTATTTCCTGGAAGTGTAGAATGTTCATATCTAGAAATGTTTAGATAAGAATCCTGTCTGCTAGCTGAAGTCCAGACCTTCTCCTTTCCACATACTACTGTCTGAAGAGCTGTCAGCTACAGGCGTGAAGCCCCAGCTTCTGACTTTTAAACCATTTCAGGATCCTCTTGGTGCCCCACCCACAAAAGGGAAATAGCAAGAAAGGCTTCTTACGTTTCTTAAAACAATGTAATACATGCAGGCAGAAGGCACAGAGAAGTCATGGGATTTGGCAAGGTCACACAGCACAGCAGTAGAAGTTTGGTAGGAACTGAATTCCAGGTGGATTTGTAAAGTCGTGCGAGGATGTCAGGCACCTGTCAAATGTGTAACTAAGGAAGGAAGAAAGCAGTAGAGGGAGGGGAGGGGGAGGGGACAGGAAAAAGATAGGAGGGGGAAGGGGAGTGGGGGAGGGCGGTGGAGGGAAAAAGGACTAGCAGTCTGAGTCTCCCATCAGCCCCCCCAACAGGGCTCACAACTCCATGTCAGGGCAGATAACAAGAATCGCAGTGTAAACCTGCCCGACTTTTATTTCTGCCTTTCCAAGCTATTGGCTCCTTCACTAATAATCGGAATTTATTACTGGACCCATCTGCTGCCTCTATAAGGTCAAAAGGTAAACCACAGGCACAGCCGATGTCACCATCAAAGGGGCTGGTGGCAAATGGAGCCTGACAAGTGTACTTTTAAGGGAATATTGTGGCAAGAGCGCTCTGAGCATGAGAGTCAAGCTGATAAAGAAAATAAAACCTAAAATACTAAAAAGATGTCAAGTTTTAACCCATTCATCCAAGTGATGGAGTCCAGCTGTCACTCTTGTATCTGAGCAGCAGTCAGAAAGAAGAATGGGTCCCAGGAAACGCAATCTGGTCCATCTCTGTATCCTGTGCACCACAGTTAACTGTAATCCTGGGACCACTCCCAGCACAGACGCCCAACAAGCGTGACACGGAGGAGAGTGGGATGAACGTGCAGCCACTCTCCAGCTCCTCAGTGCTATCTCAGACTTGGGGAAAATGGGTTTTCCGTTTTGCTATCTAATTGTAAGACCTCACTTCCCAGGAGGAAGTTTGGGATGTTGACCAGATAGTCTGGTTTTTGTCAGTGTTGTGAGACTGAGACATTTTTGACAGTGAATTTTTTTCCACATATTCAAAAATGTCGAAAGGATGCAGTCAGGGCTGAACCTTCCAGATGATTCTGTTTGTGTGTTCTTTACCAATTTCCAGTCAGGAAACTCCTTTTCCCTTTTCATTTCCAGCTGAGAATGAAAAGCAAAAAGGGAAGAGAGCTTGATGTAAGATCAGGCTCCCTCTTTTCCAATGGAGATGAAGAATTTACCTCACAGTTTGAGAACAAACTAGAAATCAGAAAGAATTTCTTGCTTTGTCCCAGCTGATGCTTTAAAGAGATTATCTCCTTTTACACAGCATCCCCAGAAACAAGTTGCAGGTTGCCAACAACTCATGTAAATTCTTATCATTCCTCTACTCTCTGGGTCATTCATTGCTGGCATCATTTTCTTTTGTCTTTCCATTCTCCATAAAAATAACTCAACAGATAGACATTTGTAGCACAGATATGAAGACTGAACCCCAAGCATCCCATAAAATATTGATAGATCACAGGGCCCTGCCCCCTTGGGCTCACCTGACCCCACCTCCTCTTCAGGTGCTGCTTCTACCCAGAGGTATTCTCATTCTGATGATGCTATTAGGACCGGGCACGCTTATAGCCTCTTGGTTGTGGCTAGTTACGTGTCTACCTTGTAGGATGGCAGCAATGAGTAAACTTTTGTCCTTATGGTGGGGAAATGAGGAAGAAATACTGAGTTACCCACAGTAGCTTGTACCACAGCTTCAACAGTTCAGGGTTATTATGAGGGTTAAATTCTACATGGAAAATGCTTAGCTCAGGGGCCTGCACATTGCAATCATGCAACAATGGCGTGTGTCTGTAACAGGACTGGTCCATTTTAAGGTCTTTAAGATTTCCTGGATCCGTCATGTCTAATTATCTTTTACACCCCACCTAGATCTTGACTCATTTCTTGCTTCACAGGATCAATAAACATTAGTTTTGTCTCCCTTTTCCCATTTGTGATTCCACTTTTTCTTATCTTGCTTCCACTGGACTTGATCAAGAAATATTCATAAGCTGATTAATTTGAATTATTACCACATAGAAAGGGGGAAGGTCATTTTACAGCCACCTTGATGAGTGGCCTCCTTCCCACCTCCTCTTGCATTGCCCCCCACCTGCCTTCACCTGCAAATGCACTCACACTCAGGGGCTTGCGAGGATCTGATGGTTCCAGATAAAGAAGCAGGCGTGTCTCTTTGTCAACTGTTTTCTCACCCAGAGGTGATCTCCTCAACAGCACTTAGGCTGGTCAGCCTTTCTAACTTTACACATTTTCATAAACGTGTAGTGGTGACTCACTGTGACTTTTGTTTCCATAATGACTAGTGATTTTGAGTATCTTTTCATGTGTTTATTTGCCATCCATGGATCTTCTCTGCAGAACTAATTTCTACTTATCCAAGAGAGAAAAACATGTGCCCCTACCCATGTTTGTAGATGATTTGTTGTTATGGACAGAATTGGAGACAGCCCAGTCCAAAAGGGAATGGAAAGCCTAGTGGATACATCCTTACCATGAAACACTGCTCAGCAATAAAAATGCATCACCTGTTGGTAAGTGCGGCAGCATGAAGGAATCTCAAAATAATTATGTTGAGAGCACAGTCATGTAAGAAGCCAGACAGAAAGGAGTACCTTTAGTGTGATTCCATGTATATAAGTTTCCAGAAAATTAAAAACTAATCTACGGTAAGAGAAAGTTCCCTGGTGATAGGGATGAAGACAGACGGGGAGTGGAGGAGGGGTGACAGCAGGGACAGGAAGTTCTGGGCGACAGTGGCTACAGGGCTGTGTCCACTTGTTCACTGTGATGACGGTTTCACCAGTGTGTACATGTATCACAAAGTGGACGCTATGTCAACTATACCTCAACCAAGCTGTTAAAGATATAACAGTCCCCGCAAATCATATGCTCTACACCGAGAGTTAATACAGTATTATATGTCAATCATCTCTCAATTTAAAAATACAGCCATCCCTTAAAATAGACGTCATAAGGGGGCACGCAAATGGAGTGGCCCTATTTTCTTTTTCAAAACGTGAACCACGTGTCCTTCTATTTCGTATTGCTTCTCTTTAAGCCCACTGCCTTTCCCCACCTGCTGCTCGCTAAGGCCAGGCTGCAGGGTAAGTGGGGCAGCCCAGCCTCAGGCAGGGGGAAGCGGCCCCTGCACTGTCGTGGGCCCAGTGTAGAGACTGCCAAGGACTGTGCAGACCCGGCAGGGAAATACTGATTTTGTCATTGTCCCCTGTCTTTTCTCCTAGGTGAGGAGGTATGTGTTTGCGGGCATTGCCCAGGGCAGGACCCCTACCACAGACGGCAGGCAAGTCCTCAGGATGGTTTCTCATTACAGAGACCGCCGAGGAGGATCTAGAGAACCAGGGAGGCCAAGGTCTGGAAGAAGCAGACCCAAGAGATGGGCTTCCCTCTGGCTAGAGATGGGCTGGCTGTGGATGAAGGACAAAGAAACGAGGAGGCCGCCAGGGAAGGGCTGCTGTCTTGGCCTCTAGGAAGATGGACCATAAACAGGCAAGGAGGTTCAGTCACCTCCACGCTCACAGAGCTCAGGAGCAGCAAGATGTGACTCTTCCCTCAAGTGCTACCTGGACACAGCAGAGCAAAGCGCAAGGTGGGCGGGGCACTGTGGCAGAGACAACAGTCAGGGCAGGGGCCAGCGGGTCCAGTGGGGAAATCACGCCGAAGCCCAGACAGCAGGGACAGAGCTCAGAGACCGGCAGGAGGTGGGGCCGGGTGGGTCAGCACCGAGCCCTCCTCGTGTCACCGCTCCTGCCCAAACCCCTGTTGTCGTAGCTTACATTGCCACCACCTTGACAGGATGGGCTGCCTATGGAAACTCACCCAGTGGGTCACAGCTGCCAAAAGATAAAATCACATTTTTCACTGTTATATTAACAGACCTAGCTTCAGTTTGCTACGTACACAGCAGACACCGTTTACTACGTAGTTTTAAATTTTTTCTAAATAATATAATTTTTTTTAGTTTTTTGGCTGCACCTCGTGGCACGCGGGATCCTAGTTCCATGACCAGGGATGGAACCCATGCCCCCTGCAGTGGAAGCGCTGAGTCTTAATCACTGGACCGCCAGGGAAGTCCCCAAATAGCACAATTTATTTTAACGACTTCTATAGACTAAATGTCTCTCCACGAAATTCATATATCAAAACCATAACGCCCAATGGGATGGTGTTAAGAGGGTAGGAGCCTGTGGGAGGAGATGAGGTCATGAGGGTGGAGCCGCCATGATGGGACTAGTGTCCTCATAACAGAGACCCCAGAGAGCTCCCTCTCCCCTCCTCCACGTGAGGACACGGTGAGAAGACGCTGCATACGACCAGGAGGAGGGCTCTCACCAACACCAAACCCAGAAGCTCCTTGACTTCCTGCCTCCAGAGCTGTGAGCAGTTGTTTATAAGCCCCCGATCTATGGTAACTCATTACAGCAGCCTGAACAGACTAAGACTAACTACAGAAATGACTTCTCAACAGTTCTGTTCTCCATGCAGAAAATGAGTAAATCTAGTATTCGTGAAAGACAGCAGATGGCATGTTTAAGCAATGATGCAATAATGTATTTGAAGGACAGTAAACGTTTTCTACATATAATATTCTGAGATATGGAGTTCCTTAAGTTTTTGAAAGGTCCCAGCTCAGGAAGTATGTTTTCATTCCTTCTGCATGAAACTTACCTGAAAAGGTGATAGCAAAAGTTAGTAGTATAAGGAGCTACCAACTAATCTCTAATGACAATTTTTGTTTTTGGAGTATAATTGCTTTACAATGTTGTGTTCGTTTCTGCTGTACAGTGAAGTGAGTCAGCTATATGTATACATATATCCCCTCCCTCTTAAGCCTCCCTTCCCCCCCCACATCCCACCCTTCTAGCTCATCACAGAGCACCGAGCTGAGCTCCCTGTGCTGTACAGCAGGTTCCCACTAGCTATCTATTTTACACACGGTAGTGTATTTATGTTAAATCTAATCTCCCAGTTCATCCCACCCTCTGCTTCCCCGCCATGTCCACACATTCGTTCTCTATGTCTGCCTTTCTATTCCTGCCCTGCATATAAGTTCATCTCTACCATTTTTCTAGAGTCCACATATATGCTTTAATATACGATATTTGTTTTTTAATCCCTAGTGGACTACTGGGCTCTTTTTATTAGCCTTTGTCAAGCCTCAGCCAGTCTGCTATTAAACTTTCAAATTTAGAGAAGGGACATGATTTTTGGTACTTGAAAACAAAGAGTGAATACACTTACACACACACAGAGGTTTAAGATGTGCAAACGTGGGCTTCCCTGGTGGCGCAGTGGTTGAGAGTCCGCCTGCCGATGCAGGGGACGCGGGTTCGTGCCTCGGTCCGGGAAGATCCCACATGCCGCGGAGCGGCTGGGCCTGTGAGCCATGGCTGCTGAGCCTGCGCGTCCGGAGCCTGTGCTATGCAACGGGAGAGGCCACAACAGTGAGAGGCCTGCGTACCGCAAAAAAAAAAAAAAAAAAAAAAGGTGCAAACGTATCTTGGGTGTGAAATGATGGAAACCACATGGATCATCGTTTCTCACAATCATGCTCACTCGCACGGGAAGGGCACGCACATGACTTTTAATAAAATTCAATTGTTTGTGATTCGGAGACTCCCGGGTTCAAACTAGCCTGTGTCTTTGTTCTTCGGTTTTATGCTGCTTGAGAGAATTTGGAACGTTTTCCCCAGTCTGACTAGTGTTCTCTGTGCTCTTTTTGGATTCTAAGGGAAGAAACTTTCAAGTCTATTTTGCTCTCCTTCCAACGTGGCAAATATCAATTTAGCTAATGAGGCACAGGTGTAATTGTAGGCATTCCTTCAAGAATTCTTTAGCTATGAATCTGCCTCAAATTATGCAGCACGGTTCCGTAATTGTAGTTGGTTGGGAAAATTCACGGCCCAATGGCCCTCATGCTCACACTTCCACCTGTGCCTATGGCATGTGGACCTCGTGTTAGTACATTGTGATGCAGGAAAAAAAACAAGCCCAGCCACTGGCTGCAGGGCTCTCTGCAAGTGTATTCCCACATCGCTCTGTCCTGTTACATTTTACTCATATCCCGTTTTCACATTTGCAAAGAGCATTACTTTTAGAAAAGATGGAACAATTGGTCCATTTCTTTCCTCCCCGTCCATCACTTTGGTGAGATGCTGCCATCCCACCTCCAGCCTCTACCCACATTATGGTCCTGGGGCTGCAGGTTGATAATTTGGTGTTGAGTGAATTCCAGACTATCATTTTCAAGCAACGTCCTCATGAATTGAACACCTGAACTGCGCCCCCCATAGCTTGTGGGGAAGAATACCTGATTGCCCACTGAGATTTGAACAGAACCAGAGAGTACTGAGATTGAACCTGTATTGTAAGTCTAGCACTCCTCTTGTTACCACTGCTTAACATTTAATTTCCAAGAACCTGGGGACCCCAGGACGCCTAGGGTGAGTAGAAGAGATATATAGCGGTGATTAAGCCAAACTTCCAGTTATCTGGAAATATAACAGCTTAGCTCAAGGGTTTTCATTCTTCCAAAGCACCACACAGTTTCACAAATGCACTGTCCTCCTTGTCTGCAGTCAGTCTTATTATAACATAAACAGAAGAAGACGGGGTGTTCTCTCAACCATCAATGAAAATGCTGCATTGTTAAATTGCTATATGTTATTTGATAGTTTTCAAAAATTGATTTTGTAAGTTAACTTTGCTTTAAGTAACTCATATTTGAAAGAAAACGTCAAATGTGAGACAAATATAAATTACTGTTAACTGTTCATCTTAACTTGAAAATATTATTAAATAATGTTGCAGTAACATTAACACCCAGTACATATCTTTTGCTGTAGTATCGGGGGCTTTCTTTTCCAAACAAGCACCTTTCAACGAGTTCACTGCTTCAACCCCAGCTACAGGGCAGCTCCCTAGGTTCCTCCCCCGTGGAAAAGGGTCGCACGAGGAGGAAAGCCAACTAGCTCAAGAATCCATGTGTCATGAGTCCAAGGCAGGACGGATCACAGAGAGACGAAGGGTGTTAATCACTCAGAGAGTCGGCCAAGTGCACATGAGTTCAAGCCGCCGCTCTTCTCCAATTCTGATTTATTTGTGGAGTAAAATCATTCTCTCTGTTACTGCTTTAGCAGCGGGATACAGTCGATGACTTCATGACAGGTCCAGGTCTTTGAAGGTTGAAGTTTCTAACTTCTGTGAAGGTTGCAGAGTACCAAGTGTTTGTTCAAAGCTGCTGATGAGACCACCTCCACTGTGGCAAGTGCAGGTGCGTGAAACTCTATATTTTATTGCTTCAGTGTAGTTAACAATAGGTCCATAATGTAATTACACATGAAAGGTACGAAGAGTTTTGAGGAAGTAAGTCTATAAGTATTCCTGTAGAATCTGGAGTAAGTGTGTCAAAATTTCTATAAATTCTGTCTTTTCAGTGATCGCTATTCCTTCTTTCAGGTCTTATGTTTCCAGCGGGGATCATTTTATTCCTTTCTTACTTTTCACAGTGCAGTTCTGTAGCGACAAGTTTTTTTCAGCTTGTCTGTGTCTGAAACCATCTCTTCCCTCACTTTTGCATCTGAAAGACAGATTTTATTCTGTTTCAGCAACTTCCAGATACGGTTTGCAGCCATGACAAGGTTGCTGGAGACCTGCCTGCAAGCAGCAGGAAAACTGGATATGTTCGGTGTTCAGGGGTCAGACAACATGAACGAGATAAGAGAGAAACCTCAACGTGAGCCTAGTGAATGCTTTGACCCGCTGTGAGCTGGAGACCCGGGACAGCACACTGACCACTGAGCCGAGAAGCAAGGGGCCACAACTGGGGGTGGGTGAATGGGCCGGCGTCTTCAGGTGGGACCACGGAGGGGAGGTGGCTGCATTTGCTCCAGAGCCTGGACTGAGCAGCTGCTCTGGAGTAGAGAGAAGCAGAGATTCTGGAGATGAGAAGGTGTGGAGGTGCTGAAACCCTGGTCCGTTTAGAACGGGGAGCCCTCCTCAACCCCTGTAACAGCAGCATCTAGCTGGGAAATGCTGAGTCTTGAAAGTAAGGATCGTGCCTTAGAGAAAGGCCTATTTTATTCTACCCTAACTCACTAGAATAAAAGAACATTCTGACAAGAACCACAAAAGGCTCAGAGTTGGTTGAGAACTGACAAATCAGAGGGGTTTGGGAAACCTTGGGCTTTCTACAGCTCTGCCCTAACAAGTCCTAAGACCAAGCCTACACAAGTGCATAGCGTTCAGTCCATAGTTGACCTAGGTACTTAAAACAATACTCTTCAGAGGAATATAATGGAATCCAGAGTACATACTCTGTATACCTTTTAATGCCCATAACACACTCAAAACTTACCATGTAGTGTGATGTCAGCTGTGGGGTTTTTGTGAATATCCATTATTAACCTAGGAGAGTTCCCATCTCTTTCTAGCTTTCTGAGACACTTTATCATGAATAATTGTTAAATGGTGTCAAACACTTTTTCTACCTCAATGGATGTGATCACATGTTTTTTTCTACTTTTTGTCTCTTGATGTGGTTGATTTCTAAATTATAATCTGCCCTGAACACCTGGAATAAATCCCACATGGTCATGGCGTAAAGTTCTCTTTATACAATGTTGATAATATTTTGCTGAGGATTTTTACATCTATATTCCTTACAAATATTGGTCTATGGTTTTCATTTCTTTAATGTCTTTACCTGGTTTTGGTATTGGGGGCTTCATACAATGAGGAGGGAATGCTTCCTCTGCTTCTACTTTCTGGGAAAGATTATGGGAAATAGGCATCATTTTCCCTTAAATATTCCATAGAATTCACCCATGAAATCATAGGTCTTGATACCTTCTTTTTTAATTTAATTTTTGATTTAATTTTATAATAAATATAAGGCCA
Organism: Stenella coeruleoalba; assembly: GCF_951394435.1. NCBI lineage: Eukaryota > Metazoa > Chordata > Mammalia > Artiodactyla > Delphinidae > Stenella > Stenella coeruleoalba. The sequence continues at coordinate 1,966,719 of NC_137160.1, read as the reverse complement.
TTCAGGTTATCTATTTCTCCCAGTGTGAATTTTGGTAGCTGGTAGTTTTTTTCTTTAAACAATTGGTTGATTTCATCTGTATTAACAAATGTGTGGGCATAGAGTAGTTCATATCATTCATTTTTTGTTGTTGTTGTTGTTTTGTTTTTGCGATACGCGGGACTCTCACTGCTGTGACCTCTCCCGTTGCGGAGCACAGGCTCCAGACGCGCAGGCTCAGCGGCCATGGCTCATGGGCCCAGCTGCTCCGTGGCACGTGGGATCCTCCTGGACCAGGGCACGAACCCGTGTCCCCTGCATCGGCAGGCGGACTCTCAACCACTGCGCCACCAGGGAAGCCCCACATTATTCTTTTGCTATCTTGTTAATGTCCATGAGATCACTAGTGGTGTCCTCTTGGTTTCTGATATTGGTAATTCGTGTTCTTTCTCTCTCTCCCTCTCTCTCTCTCTCTCTCTCTGTCTTTCTAGGTGAGCCTGGCCAGAGGTTTATCAATTTTATAGATTTTTGCCTAGACCTGACTTTTGTCTTTTTTCCATTGATTTTCTCCACTGTATTTTTGTTTTTAATTTCATTGTTATCTGTTTTAACTTTTATTATTTATTCTCCTCTGCTTGGTTTCAGCCTTATTGCTCCTTTTTGTCTAGTTTCCTAAAGGGGGAAGATAGTGTTAGCAATTTTAGATCTTTATTTTTTTCTTATATATTCATTTAATCCTGTTAGTATACATATTAATGTGTGCATTTTTGATGGTTTTGAATTCAGCAATAGCTTAATGTTATAGTTTTAAAATCCTTGGTACATTCTTTTCCAAAAGGTTTCATGGCACATTTTTGTTTTTAAATAAATTTATTTATTTTTGGCTGCGTTGGGTCTTCGTTGCTACGCGCGGGCTTTCTCTAGTTGCAGCGAGCAGGGGCTACCCTTTGTTGCTGCGCATGGGCTTCTCATTGTGGTGGCTTCTCTTGTCGCGGAGCATGGGCTCTAGGCACATGGGCTTCAGTAGTTGTGGCATGCAGGCTCAGTACTTGTGGCTCGTGGGCTCTAAAGCACAAGCTCAGTAGTTGTGGTGCACGGGCTTATTTGCTCCGCGGCATGTGGGATCTTCCCAGACCAGGGATTGAACCCGTGTCCCCCGCATTGGCAGGCAGATTCTTTTTTGTTTGTTTGTTTTTGGGGGGTTTTGGAGGGGGTTGTTTTTTTTTCTCGGTACACAGGCCTCTCACTGTTGTGGCCTCTCCCATTGAGGAGCACAGGTTCCGGACGTGCAGGCTCAGCGGCCATGGCTCATGGGCCTAGCCGCTCCGCGGCATGTGGGATCTTCCCAGACCGGGGCATGAACCCATGTCCCCTGCATCGGCAGGCAGACTCTCAACCACTGCGCCACCAGGGAAGCCCTGGCAGGCAGATTCTTAACCACCATGCTACCAGGGAAGTCCCTCATGGCATGTTTTAACTTAAAACTTCATACAGTAATATATCAAAAACTGGATAGATTATTTGTTATAAGAAAGTATAGACAGAGTCTAAGAGCACCTGTCAGGAGACAGATGATCCTGGGTTTGAATCCAGGCTCCTCCCTTTACTGCTATGTGACCATGGGGGATACTCCATGGCCTTTTCCTCAGGATCCTAGCCTTGACATGGTGATTTTAACAGTACCTACATCTTAGGATCATTAATAAGAATATATGCATTAATAAAAATGAAGTGTTAAGAACAGTGACTCGCACCTAGTAAGTATTTGATATACATCCTTTGTTACATTATTACTATTTGATACACTTTTTGGACCCTCTAAATTTGGTCAGATTATTCATATTTGCTGATAAACTTGAAATGGTTCCTACTTGATTCCTAATTCCTGGTAGTAACCAGTTACTGTAGACTTCACTACATTTCTCAAAACCCCACAATACTTTTTTTTGGAAACATGAGCGATCTAACTGATGTATCGCTGTGACTTTATAGAGCTTATCAAATAGATTGTCATATTCATGAAAATTCCAGAGCTATTGGCATTATATGTATGAAACCTTATCTTCTAAAATGAATGGGCAGGATTTTTAAGACAACTTTTGGGATAACCACTAATATTAATTGTCTTTAATCATGAATACCTCAAGTAGTATGATCCTTATCATTAAGGTCCACACTGATATCTCGTGGAAATGAGAGTGAAAACCATCAATTACAACTTATACACCTAACACCATATAAAACGGTGACGAGCTGCTTTATTCTTGGATATTAAAAGATATATAACTATAGAGTATAGCTGTTAATAAGATTAAATATGAGCTCAATTACTGGAAATTAAACACTTAATAATGTATCACAAATTTTAAATTTCTAATTATTTCAGTCTCTCTGAATTTTTTAGGTAGACGAGACCAGAAGCCACGTGTCCATTCTCTCGCAGCCCCTCAGCGCTTGGCGGGAGCTTGTACCCAGGAGATTCTTATCAAACACGTTTTTAAAGGAATTAAACAAGATTCCCTCTCGATGTGAATTTGAATTGTCATGAAATCCACATTTCATGCTTCGATTAAGATCATTTTACTGTAATTACCAGACAGAGCCTCAAAGTCAGCACAGCAAAAATATTGGTCCTGACTTAATTTTAAATAAATATAAGGTTTTAAAGGAAAAAACACTTTCTAAGAACTTCAGCGTTTCACTCTAAAGCACTGTCGTACCTCATTTCTAGACGTGCTGTGCTCCCCACCCCAGTTAGGGGCTGGTAGGTTGTCTCTGTCCAGTATGAGGTTCCAGGCTTGTGCTGCCGTGTACTGTTCCTTCAGGACACTGTCCTGTGGTCACCCTCATTGCCAGCCCCTGTCCTAAGCTTTTTACACCCTCTCCAGGAAGGAGAGCACAAAAGGGAAGTTTTATCAGAAAAATCTGCGGCCAATACTACCAACTTCATCTGCCTGTTCAGTGAGATTTATGGGCAACCAAAACTGCTCCAAGGAATAAGATGTGCGCTGTGACTTGCAGGCTGGCGTGTAGGGGGAGGGGATGCAGGAGGCCCCGCCCGGCCCAGGTGAGGCCAGGTGTCTCTGTCTTCTCTGTCGGCCATGGGCAAACTGAGTCTTTTGCCTTAAGTCATTGGTACCTGTCCGTCATGGAACAGAGATCTCCTGAAGAAGGGACCTCTTGGGCAGCCCTTCGTCACAGTCTTCCTGTGACAGGGACTGCAGTGAGGGAGCACAGACCACAAGTCTTGCTCTTGGTGCCCAGCTCGTGACCACCACACAGGGCTCTGTCCGTGTCCTGTTCCACCTGTCTGCTCCCCTGTGGCCTGGGCCAGAGCACCTGCCCCAGACATGGGGGTGACAATTACACGAGCGTCACTCAGTGCCGTAAGGGGGGATCCTCGGGAATGGTGGTCCCATCGCCGGGCGTGGTGACTGCAGGGGCCTCACTGCTCTGTCCCCCTTCAGCCCCGGGTCACAGAGCGTCAGCGTGGGGGACCCGTCCTGTCTCCTCACCCCCAGTTATGCCCCGTGAGGATGGGAGTCACCTGCCCCTGGGTTTGCATGGCACATGTGTCCCCACGGCCCGAGCTCTGCCTGCTGTGTGACGCCTCTCCCGTGGGCCCAGATCCAGGGAGCACCCTGGTTCTACATCGTGATGAAGATTGTAACACGCGGGGACTCGTGGTGACGCCTGGGCAGCCGTGTCACTGCTGCTCAGATGCTGTAACTGGATCTGAAAAGCAACCCTATGTGGCATTTGAGAAGGAAACATTTTACCCTCAAACATGTTTCAGTCAAGGACCTGCACTTCTCTAATTTTGTAAATAATTTGTGTTGGGGATACCTTTGCTTCTCCTGTGCTCTGTCCCTTGCTTCAGCCGGGCCAGCCCTCCCACCACACACATTCCTGTCCACACCAGCCCCAGGTTTGCCTGGTAATACTAACACCTTTAGAAAAGAGTATAACTACTGACTCTACTATTTCTTTTCCTTTAATGTGTCAATAAAAAGGTAATTACCTTTCATTGGTTTTTAGGGCTATAATTGGCTTGAAGCAAAACCTCGCTTGCTGGAACCAAAACTCACAGATGAAACCAAAAAACAAAACAATTCAAGCTGACATCTTACAGCAAAGTTAGCGATGTCGTTTATTTTTTAAACATATCAATAACTTGGCTCTGAAATTTACCCAGTGGAGAGTTCCAGAAAAGTCTCGGACTCAGAAGATACACGGAGGCTCTTTTGTTCTTACAGACATCTCGAAGCTCGAGGGCTTCCGGCCAGCCCAGTGACCTCTGTAACCGTCGTCAATCTGAACACCCTCCCGTCACCACAGGTGCCTCCAGGGATAAAGAAGTAGGTTTCCACTTCCAACGGCTCTAAATAGTTCAAAACACACTCTGTTTGCTGGCTTTGAATTTCCAGCCATCCGTGTTGAACTCTTTAAGGAACGCCATCATGGGAGAGAAGAGACCAGAGCGTAGATGATTTTTTTCAAAATTTAAATTGTACACATTTTTTAAAATCCCTAATAAAATTTATTTACTGATTTATAACCTTCCTCTCCATAACATAAATTATTTATGCTCATTAAATTAAAACTGCTCAAATGACAGATTCACAGAATTGCTCGAATATTGGTCCTTTTGGTTTGAATTATTTATATTTTCAGCCCTATATTTTTGTGATACTCTGTTTTCCACTATTTCTCTGTATCCGCACAACCCAACGCATGTATCTTCTGTTTCTCACAGGTTTTATTTGTTTTTCACACATATGGGTTTACTGTGTTCACAGTGATAAGCTGTTTTAAAAAAACTGAAAACATTTTACTAATGACTGAAAGGGGGAAATAAATACAGTACCAAGAAAATGTCATTTAAAATATTACATCTGTTTTCTATTTTTAAACCTTCATTACTTCCAATTCAACCCCTCTAATCACAACTTGCACTGCGTATTAATTGTTGAGCCAGATTTATCAGAAACTGTCTTTTATATGAAATCATTCAAAAGATAATTCCAGAGAAGGCTGGTAAGATGATCATGATGCTTCTTGTCCTAACAGATGCACTGTAATGACACATATATTGTTCATATTAAAGACTTTTTTCTAACCCGCGGAATTCTCCCTTATTCCTTAAATGCTTGTTTATGGTACATTTTTCTGGGCTAATGAAGTACAAGACACTTCTGCAGGCATAAGACAATATTTGCACTTATAAAGAGAATAATTCCACAGACTTGACTCAATATTTGAGGATAAGACTGGAGTTTCAAGCCCTGAAGAAACGTATTTTTTATGGTTGTTTGCTTCTTTGAAATTATTCATGTGTAGTCTAGAAGGGAAATTGTACCTAAATCCACGCTGAGAAGGGAGGTGTTAGAAATACCATTCTCAGTGCCGGTAGGATCCAGAGTCATGGGTTTACAAATATTGGAAGAGAGTCAATGTATGGAACCAGAGAAATAAACACGTAGGACAGAGGGGACTAGTGTTTAACATCACTGGGTCCACATGCCTTATAAGAATATAATAAAAATCTTTGGAGCCTCAAACCTGGAAAACTACATTTATGACCACATATGCAAAATCTTGTGTATAATTTCAGAAAGTTTACAGACTCTCTGAAACTCATCTATTGATGCCAAAAAAACCCTGGTAAGCACTCCAGATAGAAAGCTGCCTTTACATAAGAATTTAAAAGTTCTTTGGTTGTTCCGTTTCACTGAGAGGGTACCACTCATCCTCACCTGAGGGCTGAGCACGGCGTGCATGGAAGGAAAATTCCCAGGACTGAGAAAGCCCCCCAGAGAGCAGGGGGAACAGGGACTGTAGCAAACACAGGGCTGGAAGAGTTAGCTGTCCCGCCAGGCAGAGCGGAGGAGCCTAGCGGTAAAGCGGAACGTGGCATTGCCGCTGTGATGGGGCCGAGTTAGCCCTCCAGTAACAGCTGCTGCTGTGGCCGGTTTCCCACCTACCATCCTGCTCTAACGTGTGTGTCTTACCGTAACTCTTACTACCAGGTAGTTTCATCCTGCTCTAACGTGTGTGTCTTACCGTAAGTCTTAATGTCAGGTAATTTCATCCTGCTCTAACGTGTGTGTCTTACCGTAAGTCTTAATGTCAGGTAGTTTCAATCTCCCAAATTTGTTTGTTTTAAGTATTATTTTATCTATTTCAGGTATTTTCATTTTCACCCTCAATACACTGTTATGGTCTGTGGAGACAATTTAAAAAACTGAAATCATTGTTTGTGATACTAGCCACCTCCAGTCTGGGCACCGTCTACAGATCTGATGAACACATCTTTTGATTTCTAATAAATTTGTATATATTTTTAATAAGTCGGGGCTGAGGATAGAGCTCAAAAGGACAAAATTAGAGCCTTCCTTCTAAGTTAGCCAAAAGCCATTAATTAACACACTTTGGGTGGGTTTAACAACCAGGGACCCACTGTTCAGAACAACCAACAAGGGACACGGCAAAGATAGTCCAGAGACGTGAGCAGCCAGGAGAGACACGACTCCCTGTCTTTCTCCATTACACCTCCCATCTCTCCAAATACAGATTTCATTGCACAATAAAAAGGAAATGAAGCTTAATTCATGTATTATTGAAAGCGAAAGAGCAGAGTAATTGAGTTAAGACAAGAGAATTAAAACAGTTGCTTCACTTAAGACTTGTAAACTACATTTTATATTCAGCTCTGTTTTTTATTTATGATGAATGTCACCCCATAGTTGCTTTGAAGTTTAAGAAGAACTTAGGAAAACAGAAAAGAAAATGCCTTTTCAAAATAAAATAATATAGAACACAGTAGTGTTCATCTTCCTGAGCTTTTAATGAAATGATGTTTCTCTAAGCGGAATATTTTTAGGGTAATTTAAAAAACAGTTATTTTCTTCATGGGACCCCTTCCCTTGGGGTCCTGCCAGCCACACAGTCTGTGCCTCTTGCTCTTCAGCACCTGATTTTATCACGAGGATGCCCAGAAAACTGGCCGGAAGCAGGATGCCCGGGGCGGGGGTGTGGGCTCAGGTCCTGGGACCAAGGTGAGAGACCAAGAGTGAAGCAAAATCCCAGCTGTGGGCACTGCAAGAAGCCACAGTAAGCCACCTAGGCAGAACGCTCCCAGTGAAGGTCCCAGCAGCATCTGAGAGCCGCAAGCCTGGGGGAGCGGCAGGACTGTGTGGCCCCGGAGACTGCGTGTGCCCCTGGCCCCCACGTCCTCAAGCACCTCCCACCTCAGTGTCCTGAAAAGTGTACAATAAAAGCAGAGCTTGCGTGTTCTGTGAAAATGCAAAAGCTTGCTTTTAAAATCAAGAGAGGAAGGGCAGTAAAACAATGAAAATTCACCAAAAAAAAGGTAAGGGAATCTCCTAGAACTGAAGAGATCACATGGGCCACCCAGGAGAATGATGTATAAGAGATGCACAGCAACACACACCATCACAGAGTGCCTGTCACCAGGGGTGACAAGAGGAGACATCCAGAGGAAGAAGGATGAAGGGCTGCCATGAAGTCAAATGTCTCTAAGGGAACAGCAGAAGCTAAAAGAATGTGGAGCAATCCTTCAGAATTCTCAAAGAAAAATGATTGAAAGCTTAGAATTTTATACCCAGCTCAGACGAGCATAGGATGCTTCACTAAGCTCCTGTGCACCTGCAGGGTAAACCCAAAAGGGAATGAAATAGGGCTCTTAACCCAGAAGAGCGGCAAAGAGAATTCTCAACGAAACGGTACAAGAGAGTTCCAGAATCAGGATGGCTGCAGTGCAACAAGCCTGGTGCCGGAGGTCAGAGGTCAGAAGAATAAATAATTTAAAAAATTTTATTTCAAAGGCACTGATGTGCCACAACCAGTTTGACCATATTGAGAAGACACACGGGCTTGTCAGAATGCGAGCGCTGCATTATTGATAAGTACGTGGAAAACTGAGGTAACGAAAAGATAATTACAATTTCCAGGAGTAAAAGATAGTTGCACAGAAAAGCAGCAGTACCGGGTGATTCAGGAGGGAATAAACATGTAGAACTGCATTACGATGTTCATGTTGATTTTGATGTAACAAAAGTATCATAGAAATGTGTTTGGAGGCTGAAGGGAAGGCATATGTGCTTTTGTGTTTGTGGGAAGATGTAAGACAACTAGAGTTTCTTCCTTCATAGAGTGTCGATTGATAATATCTAAACTACGAACACAGGACAGTGTAAGAATATCATTTAAATATAAGGAGGTAAAGATGAGATGAAACAGCTACTACACTATTTGAAAGTGGTTTCCTTTAGCTCAGAGGTTGGCAAACTTTTCTGTGAAGAGCGAGATAGTAAACGTTGTAGACTTTGTGCCAAGCAGTCGATTCTGGCCCTAGAGCACGAAAGCAGCCGTAGCTAATGCCAAAAAGAACGGCCATCTCTGCTTTCCCAGAGAACACTGTTTGCAAAATCAGACAGTGGTCTGGACTTGGCCCTCGGGAGAGTTTGCTGACCCTTCCCCCGAGAACCGTGAGAGGCGTGGGGAAAGGAGGCTGTGGGGTCTGCCCTGTTTTTATTATCAATCTTTAAAACTGTCAGAATTTTAATAACATGCATATGTATTCCTTGGAGAACAAATAAAATCTAAATTCATTTTTTAAAATTCATATGAGATATTTTTCTTTGCTTGGACTGAAGGAAAAGAATATTTTGGATTTAAAGGACACCCAATGTGCAGTCAGTGGACACACCTTACTTAAGCCAGGAGGGCCGAGGAAAAGCAAAGATTTCTGCAAGCCCCAGACCAGACAGCAGCAAATCATGGTCACTGGGGACCCCACTGGGGCTCGGGGCTCCCCAGATGCCTCAGGTACCAGAAGAGGATGCAGCAACCTCTACCAAGCTCTGGGAAGAAGGAGAGTAGGGATGGCACCACAGGCCATGAGCCTGCTCCAGCAGACACGAGATTCTCTGGGGAAGAGCGAGAACCTGACAGTGTGATGGAAGGAGGTGGACACAGAACAGTCTGTCCAGCAGTAAACGTGGGGCTCAATGTGGAGGTGATTGAGACTGGAAACGGCTGTTAAAGCACAGACGGAGATGAACAGTGAATGAGTGCACTTAAAAAGCCAATACAAAATGATGGGAATGGACACACACAGAATAGAATGTGAGTGAGATCTGCATAACATAATAGAATGCAATGTATGTAATGTAATGTAACAAAACATAATATATCGCATAATGTGATATAATACGATATAATGTAATATAACAAGATAATGTAATAATATAATATATTGTATAATATAATATAATATTATAACCCCTGAAGTTAGAAGATAGGAGAAATTTGAATGGGAAGTCATCTAAAAATGCTTGTTTCTTTACTTCAAAACAAGGCAATCAATGTTCTGTATCATTTTGTTTTACTGTGTTTTGTAGTTTGTTTTCTCCTTTTTTTAATCCTTTCTTGTAGTGAAAATATTTACATGAATCTACTATATTCTTTGTCTTACTTCCATTTATTTAAATTTATTCAAATAAAATTAATTTTTTCATTTATTAAAATACCTATGGTATCGTCTTACTTTCATAAAAGCATCACCATTCATCTTTCTCTTTGTATCCAGGGAATGATATCTGGAATCATCACGAGTGTTTATAAAGTTTACTTCTGATTACAATTTTAAGCATTTTGTTACACTTATATGCTGTTATGCCTTATTTGAACTGTTTATAACTACGTGCGTGCATGCTTTCTGTAAAAACAATAGGGTGTTTTCCTTAAGGAAACAGGAGACTGGAAGTAAATATATACATATATAAACAGTAGTTAGTTCTGGATGGTAGGGATTGAATGATTGTTATTTTCTTTTTTCTTATTATTTTATACTTTCAGCATTATTTTTTTCACAAATTTTAATGAGAAAACTGTAAAAAGAAATCTATTGAATTTTCAGGACAGCAGAGCCTATACAAGTCCTTTAATTATATGTTATTCTGCATCTGGTAGATGTAATTTGAGCAAACAGCTTAGCAGAGACCAGAATAGCTGTTAGAGAGAAGCTGAATCCTTGTGCCTTTATTCCCGCCCTATCTGCGTATAACCGGTTCAAGTTACAGATTAGAACCTTCTAGATTCTGAGACCAATTCTGATCATAAAAGGAACGCGTAAAGGAGCTTTGTATGAAGGTTGGCTCATTACTAAGTTCCATCCTTCTGCCCAGATCTGATTTCAAGCCCAGATATTTTCATCTTGGGTTTTGACTCATCATTCTACGTTCACGTCACAGAATCGGTTATGCCCCGAGCCAAACGCTGGGTAAGTAGAACGTGGTTTTCGGGCCTGCAGGTCTGCATAGGAACTAGGTTCACGGCACAAACAAACACACAGCCTCCAGCGTGGGGCCCGTCTTCCTGCCAACTCTGGAACCCCTGCCTGTGCACGCAGCCCAGTCCACAGCCGCTACCCTGCTGGATTCAGTGCTGCCTCCAGGTTATGGAGTTCATCAGCTCAATGTCTGCATGGACTATTTTGCATTTGGACTTGGCGTTGTTCTTAAACCCTGTGCTGGATTCAGATCTTAAACCCTGTGCTGCTCCAGCTTCAGAAATCATCCTCGGGTGTTAGTGCTCGAACCTCCCCCGAGTCTTGTTAGCACGATTCCCAGGGATGGTGGGCAAGCTGCTTGGTTTCCGTGGCCCTGAGCTGAGGGGTGAGCAGACCAGACCTCTGGGATGAAGAGCCTGAGAGTGGTAGTGAGGGATGGTGCCAACCATGCAGGCGGCAGACTGGGCTCTAGCAGCCACAAAGCACCACATGTGACTCCAGAAAAGGTTCTTATAAACAGTAACTAGAAAGGACAAGAAAGAGGTAGTCTTGGGACCGTCTCGAGGAGGACATTCCAATGTCGCTTCTTCTAGCATGGCTCACCCAGACCACACGGGTCCCCTCATTCTGTGCTCTCTGCCCACGTTCTGGTTCATGCACTTGCTGAAACTTAAAATCCTTTTAAACTTTTGTCATATTTGTCCACAACATAAGGACTTTGTCTATGTTGTTCATCATCCAATCCTCAGGATCTTGCACGAGGCTGGTACAGGGTCTCTGTTCAGTAGACACCCGTTGCATTGTAGAATGAAATAATTAAGGAAGAATATAATTAACACCCTGTGGAACTTCTACAGATGACAGTTCACGAAATGCCAGACTATTGCAAGTGGGGTCTGGAAAGAAAGCAGGCAAGAGAGAGGCGTCAGCGTTCTTAACAAGCTCCAGAATTATCTTGTTTTGATCTTGTCTTATTTTTAAATGACTGACCATTGGATAAAGCTTACATCTAAGATATCTAATCAGTGCCCAGCCAGACCAACTGAAAATAAAATGCATAATTTTGGAATGGCAGTACCTAAAATCTTGCCAGTTTAACGGGGGCTCATGGAGAGAAAGCATCATCATGACGTGGAAGATTGTGGAGAAAAGCAAAAATCCCAGCCTGGAGTCCAGACCTGCCGAGTTAGAAGTCTCATTTCAACAACATCTGCAGGTGGTCCGTAGGTGTGCTGACGTTTGGGAAACCTCAGCCTGGGCTCTGGTTGTTGGCGGCCATCAGCCCCTTGTTGTAGGGACTCTGTCCTGGTTGCTTCTCATCCTCCAGCCTTGACGTCACCTGGCATGTAGTGGTCCCTCTGCAGGCATCTTTGGGATGAGTGACGCAGCTCTCTGCATCCCGCACGGGGCATCTCCCATGACATCCGTCTCTCGTGAGCCTTCACCGCTGTCCTCCCACGTGGCTCAGTGTTAAATCAGACGCAACATAAAGTCTGTTCGCCCCTGGGCTATTTTGACTGTTTATAACTGCGTTCCCAGTCTCTATGCATGGATGGACCTATCACTACACCCAACAAATACTGTGGAGCAGCAAATTTGTTTGATAACAAGCGATTATATACAGCGATTACAGGCTAAGGTTTTTGTTCCCGTTGTATAAATCCAGAAAACGCGTGGGGACTGTATATCGTGAAGTATGTTTCCTGGTCTTTACTATGGATGGGTTTCTACCGTGGCCTTGCTGCTTGGCCTCCGTTAGTTCTGCATGAGGAGTCAATTAGATGTTATAGGTGAGGCAAATGTATTTCACAGACTTAAAAACCATCCCAGGTGCACAAGAAATAAGATTGATATCCAACTCCATCTTTTAGTCAAGGCTTGATTGTTCTTTTATATAAATATTTTGCATTCTGCAGGGATTCTGATGGTTGTCGTGGCTGTTTTTAATTCTAATTGAATTAGAAGCACAGGGGGATCAACCCCTCTCGCTGGCTCCGCATGGAAGACCACTCATGGGATGAACAGAGGGACGCGGACCCAGCAGGATGGTTCCAGAAGGTCTAGGGACCGCAAGCGAATGAGTGAGAGGGCTTGAGAGCAACACTCATTGACAGAGTTCCACCCTAAGAATGGAACCAACCAAGTGGGGAGTGAGAAATTCATTTTCTGACAGGGGTGTCACCAGCAGCGTCAGGAGCCCATGACAGCAAATCCATAGCTGGGTAAAAACCTGACAGGGTGGAAAACAAGGGCCACGGAGGCTGGTCTCTCCCACTCAGCCGTCCAGGACGTCATTTCACAGCAATTATTGCTGCAGCTGGTTCTACCGACTGTGGGCCTCGCGGCCTTCCCTCGTTACTGGCCTCACACGAGAAACCAAACCCACGTAAGGGCGAGTAGGGCTTGTCGGTGAACTGCAGAAATTACCTGTGTCTTCTCTGCAGAGCAGAGAGGGCAGCGAGCTCAGGCCTGAGCACCTGCGTGACGCTGGCTGTGTAGAGGCTGCCGTGCAGCCAGCATCCCAGCCTTTCCCAAACATGCAGCATCCCTGTTGCTCACAGTGACTGCACCTCGCACTCCGGAGACACCAGAGATCAAACAAGCCACGCCTGCAGCGAGAAGCATGAGGGAATGAAGATGCTCTCACGCTCCGGCTTCCGGCCGCTTGTTGTTCCCGTGTTCACTGCACTCTGTGGACCCGAGTGACGAGGGTCCCATTTCCAACACAGCATGGAGTGGGTGATCTCCTCAACTGTAAAATGAAGCCGTAAGAGCACAGCATGAAAATGTATTAGCAACAGTTAGATAAGGGGACCTCAGCAAGGCGTATACGCTTTCAATTGGTAAAATAATGTCTGTACAAATTGTTTTTGGTACATTAAGTACCTTTCACAGCCAAAATTAAAAAAGAAAAAAGAACAAGAAGAAAAAACACACACACACACACAAAATGACACAGAGACACAGAGCAGTACACACAAAAGGCAGAAGCAGTTTTTTCTCCGGCAAAGTCATTTCATGCAGAATTTTTTTATTGAACTTGTTTCTCTCGTTGACAGAGCTGGTGTACAATGACAAATGACAATGTGCCAGGCGGCTTGTCAGCCCGTGCTGGGGGAAATCTCACACAAACTCCTCTATAATCATAATAAGCCTGCGTTCCTTACAACACAAGGTGTTTTAGCTCCTGCGTGCAGTGCCCGAGCAATGTGGCCTTAAATAGCAGCGAGGTGAAGCCGAGAAGAGATTTACACGCGCACACAGAGCCAGCAGCTGTTTACTGGCCGTGACACGCTGTCAAGGAAACAAGGGTTATGAAAAATGATCAGCCTCTACGCAGCGAAACCTATGGATGTCAAGGGTTTGGGCTTCTGGGGTTCTGGGCCGACGTCAGTGATTGGTATGGAAAACGAGGAATACGGTAACGGACCCTAAACTCATTAGAGTCATGAGGACGCCTGTGAACAGAACTGATGGAGACATTACTTTTGAACGTTGCCCAGTTTGAAGGGAAGATTAATCACAGTCAGAGATCTTAGATGACGTAAAAATAAGAAGCTAACGGATCCTGAAGACAGAGGGCTCACCTTGACCAAAGGTCACGGGCAGCCCAGCTCTCGCATGGGTCTCAGCCTCCCTAGACCCTGCCCGTGATGGCGGCCGCGGCATCGGGAGCTAACTTCATGTGCTGTGTGCGCACATCCCAGCCAGGCCTTGCCCAGGACGCACACGTTCAAACAGAGACAGTCTGACACCTACACACATGGTGGCAGAATCCTCCTGAGAAACACCCCAGTTACGATCACAGTGTGGTTTTCCCCAAACTACAAGGTAAAACAAGAAATCAGTATCTGTGATGGAAACATGAGGAAAGAAGCGAAGAGGCCAAGGAAGAAAGGTTTCCCGCAGTTCCTGCGGTCCTGCGTTTTGGTGAGCAAAGCCAGCTGTAAAGCAGTCACAGATCCTACTGCAAGTCAGGAAACTTGCATCATAGTCTTCACTCCGAGACTAAAGGGCAAAGCAGGACCAAGGGCCTGTGGGGCCTCAAGTTTTCTCATCAGAAAAATGAGCCAGATTCAGCATGGTCCGGATTAAGCAACCCTGAGGCCAAACTCTGATACAAGCTGTACCTCTCAAGGGCACAGTGCTTCTAGAGATCAGAACACACCAATCCGGAGATACCTTTGTTCTCCGGTCTATCAATCAATGGGGAGATTCACCCCTTTTTCTCTCTCACGTAAAATGGAACCATCATCCCGGGGTTCCTTGTTAGCTCCTCAGCCCCGGGGTGTAGACAGATGAGCAAGGATATGTTTGTCTCAGAAACACGGGTCCCCAGAGCCCCAAGGGCAAGGGCCCCACAGGTACCTAGATAGGGGACCTGACCGAGTCCCCTACACCTGCCTGGAGGAGTGGTCATGGCACCGTCATTCCCATGCTCCATGGTGTGGGAGCAGCGGGCACTGGCCAGGTGATGGTCAAGGGCAGGCACACTCTCCTCTGTGCCCGTGGCAGGAACCCTGGCTCTTCCTCTCTGGCGTGAGGGACGGGCCCCAGGAGGCCTGGGAGAGTGGGCTGTGCATCATCAATGGGAAGGCACCCCACCAGGACCCTGAGACCTAGGGCTGCCTCCCGGCGCGTCTGCGTGTCCCTCCTGTGCAGTCAGTGTGGCCAGTTTAACTAGCCTGACACCCCACACACAGCTTAATACAAACCTTCTCACTTGCAAACGGGGGTGTCAAAGCTGGTCAACACACCAGGCGAAAAATCACGGCCGCGAAAAGCCCAGAATTAGCTAAAACAAATTAACTAATAATTTAATTGTAAATTACAAGTAAATCACAATCGCTTTCCCAGGCTAAGCTAGGCCCCCAGTATACATTCACAGAAATTTTGTATTGAACATGCACCAAAATCTTAATCTGAGAAATTTGAAACTGTAAAGATGTCTGTGTTGGTAAACAGCAAGGAATGAAAGTCTACGTGGAGAAAATATGGGGCAAAATGTCAACGTTCAAAGAAAAAGCCAGCACGTGGTCTAAAGGACAGTCAGAATCACCAACTTCCTGTGGACACTCCCCAACAATATTGAGGTTCATTATGTTTACATTATGAATCTTTCATTGGTTCTCAAGACATTGTTTTTAGCAGGTAAACACTACGGGGAAAAACCACTGTTGTTTAATCTTTTCTACAAAGGAGCTCTGAAATTATCCACTTCCAAGAGTCTCTTCGACAGAATCTGACACGTTCCCGTTATTAGTTTTAACTACAATTACTAATGTTCTGACCTAACCTTGAAAAGAATCTGAAAACAATGGAAAAGAGGCTTGATGTGAACTGAAGTCCTTTTTAGAAGAGAGATTATTCCTAAAGCCCCGTAGCTGAGTTTGTCGGTCTTTTAAGGATAACTTTCTTCTTTGTAACGTGGCTCCCCCAGGCAGGGGAATTCATCCAAGACTGAACTTCCCTTAAAAATGCTTAAAGTGTTACCTAAAAATAAGCTTACATGAAGGCAATCGTTATAAGCGGCTCCTAATGTGAAAGCTGGAAGACTCTTGCACCTTTTTTGTTTGCGCATGAGGTCTGCAAAATATAGTTCTCCCAAATAAATTAACTCCAGCAAGCATTTGAAACTTCGTATTTTAATGTTAAGATAAAATGGGAAACAGCTTATAAATGCATGGAAAATCAATAGGTTGACAAGTAGATCTTTTAATCCAAAGAATACGAAATCCATGCCTGTGCCGATAGTTTATTCTATAGAAATAGTTATTGTTTATTCTCAGAAACCATATTGACGAACCAGCCAGTCTATGCGTTTATTTGTCCACGAGGCTTCTTATTTTCCATTTATGTGTTATTTCTGATGAGTATACTTCTCTTTGGCATACAGAATCTCATGTTTGGAAGAGGTAGGATATGAAAGGAATTTTTCAGAAAAGGAGAAAACAAGAAAAAGAGAGAAGAATCTGTCCTGGGCATGTTGCTTCTGATGAGAATTACTTCTTTGCTCTCAGATTTTACAGTTACTGAACATTTCACGCTCTATTCTAATAAAACCGTGGATAAATCACCCTTAAGAAGAGAAAGAAAATAGCCTAACTAGAATAGCATGAACTAACGTTTTTAATACAGCTCTTTGAGGCTGCAGTGATACAAATGTGTGAGCGTAGTGGGCATGACAATATCAATTTGCGTGTAAATAAATCTACTTAAAGGAAGAATTTTAAAGATATCAATACATTACGGAAATGTTAACACAAATCAATGAGCTTCTTAATGCAAGAAATTCTATGAAACATATTGATATTTAATTGGTTAGAATCTAGAGTTGCAAATTTAAAATTTTAAATTATACTATCTTTGAAAAGATACATATACTAGAAATGCATTATGATTTCTCTCAGTTTTCTGGGATCTAAAAATATTATGTTTTGTCAAAGCAGAATAGCTTATTTTGTAAATGAGCTAATTCTGAGATTTAAAGTAGGTACACCGTTTCAAATATTGTATTTGTATTTTAACAGCAAAAGAAAACCAGTATCTACTTCTTTTAGAAATCTATAAAAGTATTCTCCTGTATGCCTGAAACCTATAAACGCATCCTCTCATTTCATGAAGCATGTCTCTGTGCTTTCATTTTGGACCGATTTTATACAATGACAACCTTCCCGGGACAGCCACCTGGACACCTCAGCCACGAATGTGTTCTGTGTTTTAGCAAAACATCTGCTCGTGATTCTGGTGAAGCAGCACATCAGTCAATCATTCAGATGCTTTAAATTCTTTACGGCAATTGACACAGACCTGGGATGTCAACTGAAACACGCTTCCAAAACTTATGACATGGCCCAGTTCTCTGGTCTGCAAATTGAGGCTCAAGATATGTATTCGTAGGACTTCAGCTCATCGATTTTTTGCTAGAGTTGGACATCTCTTCTACGAGATGAGAGCTGGGAAGAGCCTTCCTCATTTACGCCCCGGGGCACCCTGTGCAGCCCTCAAGCTGGAAGAACCTTCAGGACTGTCCAGGCAGCGAGCATAGGCTGTTGATGACAGAGATCACAACCGTGGTCCAGACTGGGCAGAAGTGGGTCCATTATCCTCTTTCAGATGGAAAGTTTGGGCCAAGGCAGAGAAAGCCACGAGTGCAGAGCCATGAATTTCTAGAAAAGGTATTGGTGTTGGGACAACTGTCTATAAAGAGCAACTCAGTTGCTTGTTTTCAAGGTCAACCTTTTCAAAATCCATTTTCAATTGTCTAGTGTTTCCATTTAAAACTGAAATCCACAAACACAGAGCCACTTTTCTGTCTCTTGTGAACACATCCTTTACAGCCTTGGGATGTGAGTGGGAAAACCATGGTCCTCTGACTCCAAGGCCAGTCCCTCACTCTCCCTGGGGGCACAGTCAGCAGGAAGCCAGCAGGGTCCCCTCCTTGGGTGCCCAGCATCAGCTGGAAGCAGAGGAAGGTAGCTGGATGGGCCATGTGTGTACTTAACTATATAGCAGAACTGAACATTAACACTAAAAGTTAGCAAAGGTGTCTTGTGTAAGTAAACGGAATCCCAATGTTTCTGGGCCAGAGTAACTCTCAACGTTAGCTGTCAGGGTCCGGACAGAGGGGAAGCCAACGGTTTTGATGTTTTCGTTACCGTTGTTGCTTTTGTTCAGGTTTATGAATTTTTGTTCCATTTCTAAAAGGATGGAGGGGTCAAGAGCAGGTCCTTGGTTCAGGTAGGCCATAACCAGTTTGCTCCTTGCTGACCTACTTAGCTGTCCCAGCCTCACTTTTCCCCATCTGTAGCATTGGGTGATGGGATGCCTGCCTAGTGGGACAGCTCTGTGATCGATGGGCCAAATGGAGTCTGCAGCTGCACACGCTCAAAGCATTGGCCGTTAGGGTCACTAAACCACGTTGTCTAGAAGGCGTTGCATTAGACCTGGTGGATGTCTGCCCTTGACCTGCCTACACGTGCTCCCTAACAGCCTGCTTGCGGCCCCTCCATCTGTGGGCCAGTTAATGCAGGCACAGCGGTATTCCGTCTCTGATGGCAGACAGTAAGTTTTGCCAACACAGAAGGATATCAGGGAACTATATCCAATTTCCTGGGATAAACCATAATGGAAAAGAATAGGAAAAAAGAATGTATGTACGTGTATAACTGACTCACTTTGCTGTACAGAAGAGACTGGCACACATTGTAAATCAACTATACTTCAATTAAAAAAAAAAGAAGGGGGGACCTTCAAGATGGTGGAGGAGTAAGACGTGGAGATCACCTTCCTCCCCACAAATACATCAGAAATACATCCACACGAGGAACAACTCCTAGAGAACACCTACTGAACGCTGGCAGAAGACCTCAGACCTCCCAAAAGGCAAGAAAGTCCCCACGTACCTGGGTAGGGCAAAAGAAAAAAGAATAAACAGAGGCAAAAGAATAGGGATGGGACCTGCACCAGTGGGAGGGAGTCGTGAAGGAGGAAAAGTTTCCACACACTAGGAAGCCCCTTCGTGGGCGGAGACTGCGGGTGGCGGAGGGGGGAAGCTTCGGAGCCACGGAGGAGAGCTGAGTCCATCTGACAGGTTTCTGGGCTCATCACGCTGGACAAAGGGCCTCATCTCACACTTTCCTCCCGTGCTGTCCATCCTATGCCCGTCGCTGTCTCAGGTCTATGATGCAGTCACTGGGAAGCTTGCAAACCTCCCAGGAGCAATGTCATGCTCTACTCATCTCTGCCTCTCCCTCCTGCCCCGGTACAGGCCTCACACACAGTGTGTTCTTAGCATCTTGAATTAATTTAAATCATCAATGTATCTACACCGCAAAGGGTTGATCTCTGGGCCACTTTGGTAGTTTCCTTACATGTACACATATGCATTTGGAAGGGCACATTCCCTTAAAGGACAGAAAAGCTCATCACGTTTCCTACATTGACTTCTACCAGCTTGACCTGTGGTGGAGGGACCACCTGGTGGTCCTTGAGAGGGAAAAGCCCTGAAGTGCATCAGTGATGCTCCCCTCAGGGGTGCTTATCCTCAGTGAGCCTCGTCATCAGTGACGTTGCAGGGAAGTCCACGATCCTCTGCATGGCATAGAGGTCCCGGTGTTTCTCCCCAGACATATATTTAACACCTAGGAAACCAGTTTAGATGCAATACTCAGTGGCTAGGTGTTGAAGATTTGCTTTGCACAGAATTCCTGATGCTGGTCCTTACCAATCCCCCCAGGACTGTGCAGACTGCTGCTGCGATTGTGTTTGTGATCCTGGAACAGCCCCTTTTCCCAGCTGGGGTGTGAACGTTGAAGATTCAGGGCTGCATTGGGATAGTTCCCAGATGCTGGTTCCCTTTTGGGGCTGTGTGGATGCATAACTATTTCTGTTAACTTGGTTTAGCCATCTGTAAAATGGGGTTAATCTCACCCAAGCCACTGTAGGGTCGTGTGGAATCCTTCAGGCGATGTTTCTGGAAAGCCCTACGTAGACAAAGCTGGCATTGGAGTGCCACGTCTGATCACCTGAAGGCAAGTTTAGGGTTTGAGCCCTGGCACTGAATTTCTAAGCTCCTGGGTGTGGAACCAACTTTAATGTTATTTTAGTGGAGTTGACTTTTTTAAGGAGTTAATTTAATTCTTGCTGTTAATGAAATCCTGCCTCTTATGCAAGCCAAGTGTGCAGGCCTGAGGCAGAGGATGAGGAGGCAAAGGGACTTCCAAGAGAGGGACAGAACTTTCTGGAAAAGTTAGAACTGGTACCACTTGGGGCGTCTGCGCCAGAGCATGGATTTTTCAATTCTCCCTTCTCCGTTACTTCACTCAGTGAGTGAGGCTTCGTCTGTGTCTTCCTCATGTTCTGAGCCCACAGACTTCTTTAATGGACTCTACTCATGCCAATCAATGTGCAAAAGTTTCTAGTCCAGGAACTTATCCAATTCCAACCAAACAACAACAAAAATGCAGCATAAATATTTTGGAGTTAAAGTAGAAACAAAAAGCGAAACCTGAAAATTCACAGTATTAGTCGTAACTTCAGATCATTCTCTCCTGAAAAGATCGCGTGCTCCTTTTGTGTACAAGCAGAATATAAACTAAAGTGAATTTTAAAATACTTAAATGAAGTTTTGAATGAGTGATATTCGTCAATGAGTGTTTTAAATACTTGAGGCTTTAAAACACTACATGAATCCACACATCCTTGCCGGTAGAGCCACACCACTGGCTGATAACGGATAGAATCCCATCTACGTGGTATAATGAGAAGAGAAGCTCAGCCTGGGAATTATCAGATCTCCTGCATCCCAGGGTCATTGCAAAGCAGGGAAAGAGGACTTTAAGTGGTCTGGAGTTACAGTGGAGTTTCCTCACACATTCCTTTATGATTGCTTTCCTAAGTTTTTAATAACGATTGGTGATGAGAATCCCGAAATGGAGGCATTAGTAAGGGTGTGCAAAATAGAAGAGCAAAATTTAATTATTACAGTGCTAACAACTACCATAATTATTTCAACTACGTTTTTAAAAATTCCATTTTACTATTTTCTGTTCTTATGAAAATAATGGGTGGTATACCATTTAGTATCTTCCCCAACAACAACAACAAAAAGAAAATGAAAACAAAACAACACCACAGCCCTCAACAAAACATAAAGTTATCAACTTTAGATCCAGAAAGGGGGAGTTTCCAGAGAAATCTTGAGCGTCTGTGTCCATACAAGGCTTTCAGAAGGGAGGTTTGTATCGTGCCAGACAGATCAGTGAGATTGGAGAAGGGTAATGAATGCATCACTATCTGCTGGGCAGGCCTCCAAGATATTAATTCCTCTGTAATGAAGTTGGGAGAAGACTCTTCGCAATCTTGTTCCTATTTCCAGCGACTCATCAGAGCTTTGAAATGTACTTCCATCTGGAGGAAACAATGGCTCCCTCGAATTCTTCTGTCTCAGATCTAATTCCAAACAAGCAGCCCCTCCCTGGAGACCAAGCCCATCTCTTGTCACATCTTGTCTAGGCTCTGGGTCGGGGGTCAGTGGGAGCCCCACGGGCAGGGTCTCCTGCATGGCACTGGGATGCTGAAATAGCAGCATCTGACACATTTAAAACTTGCTGTTTGTGCAGTCACTAAAAACTGCACCATTAGCTGGATTTTCAGATTGCATGAGTGCAGATCATTAAGCGTTATTACAGTATTAATTATTAGAAATGTCCTGTCCTGCCCAAATTAAATTGGGATAGTCAACGGCCTGCGAGTTCCCAATACCACGGATAATTTGCCCGGAGATCTGCCACCCTGGGTAAGGTGTCTTCACACGCATCTCGCATTAGTTCACATTAAGTACCGACTGAAGATCCCAGAAGAAAGTGATAAATCAGACCTGGCTATTTTCCAACGGCAACCTTGACCCAGGAACTTTTGGGAAACGGGCAGGGACAACGTTGATGCCTAAGTGACAACTTGATACCTAAGTGACAACTGGATGCCTGAGCGAGAAAGTTGACCAGCGACCATCAGTGTTTTCATGGTGATGCGTCTTCTGGCTACTGCAGGGATTTCATGGGATTTCAGTGTCTCAAAATCTGTGCTGAGTTGATTAAAAAAAAAAAATAGTGAAACGAGCATCAATATTTAAAACCAATCCGTTCAAAACTGGATGAATATTTGTTAAACACAGTTGACTAAACACCACCGTCAAGAAGCTGAGATTGTCTCAATTGAACACCTAGATATTTAAAAATCATCCTTAGATCCGATTTTAAATTTTTTACTTATAATCTAATCTAACTTACAAACTCAGTTTTTCAAATTTAGTATAAAATATATAAAAGTTGTTTGAAGCATTAATTATATTAGTTCCAAATGGTGATCAACTTAAATACCAAAAAAGCTGGACAATGATAGAGCTACAAAATGGTATCTGTTCTTAAAAACAATGGTTATGAAGACAGTGTAGCCATACGAGAGCAATTAGGTGACATTACTGGAAAATGTAATATCTAATATCGAAAGCTGTGTGGATGCAGCATGTTAAGATTACAGTTAGGTACAGAAGTGGCATACTAGAAATCTAAAACACCAAAAATTGTAAGCATGATGGAGTGTACATATACACATACACATACAGATACGATACTTCAGCTTAGATTAGAATAGATACTTCAGATTAGATACAAAAGTATCTAACCTGAAATTTAATACGGTTCAAGGTCCCCTTCTAAAATGAAAACCTAATATTCCCCCGAACCTCTACTCCTCTTAAAAACCTACTTTTGCTTAATTTAGAACAAAATACAGTAAATCACTCTGTCTTTTCTATGAGTTAAAGCGTTGCAGGATCTGAAGCAGGAGGCGGGAAGGGCCGGGTGCCGGAGCCCTGGGCCCAAGTCCCAGCTCCGTGCTCTGGGTTGTGCAAAACCAGGCCAGTCGGTGCTTCCCGAAGCTGTCCCGGCAGGGCCCAACCATCCCACACAACAGCTCTGTAAGTTCATCTGAGGGCATAGAGTAGAAATAGGTTATAGTTTCTAAAGCTCTTTTAATGTTGTACCTCTGCAGAGCCTCATGCAAGGGCAGGAACCACCATTATTTTCACAAGGAAGAGGCGTGACGGTCCTGGAACTGACCCTTCTCCAAGGCCGGGCCCTTAAGGAACCACAGAGGGCCGACCTGGGCTTGTGCCTGAGGAGTCAATGCCCCTCTTCTTTGCAGGAATCCACTCAGGGCCTGCTTGAGCTCTCCCGAAAAGCACCAGTGGAAACCACCTTAGATGCTACCAGACAAATGAGCCCAACACAGGATAGTGGCAGAAGCAAAGCCCCAGCAGTAGGAGCCCCGGGGCTGACACCCACTCGTGTAGCGTGAAGCCCGGGGTCATCCTTCCCAGAGACAGGTTCTGGCAGAAGCATTTCCGTCTCACACATTCAGAAACTAGTAGCCTTTCTAAGACCTTAACTAGAGCTCACTAACTCTGTGTGGGACCATCCGCATTACTAGACCAAGCACAGTAAGGATCTCACACGGCAAACACGTCTCCTTCCCCATCTTTCTGCCTGATTCTCCTGCCAAATCCCCATCACGTTAGAGCCCGAGGTCCGGCCAGCAGAGGCCATGTCCCACACTCTACGGCGAGCCCTGGCCCCTGGGCTGGCCCGATGGGACCCCGAATGTGTCCACTGCTGTGAGTGGCAGCTGTCACGTTAGCTCTGTTAGGGACCAAATTTCGAGAAGCAGCATCAACACAGGAGTGGGGCTGCCCCCAACCCCTCTAGGCTCTGTGATGCCCAAGAGAATGTAGGGTTAAGTGGAGAAAGGAGGGAGGGCCGAAAGTGGAGACTCAAATGAGAGGCTTCACCCTTCACCTGGCGAGGCCCCGCCTGCCCCAGATCCACATCCTCGGGGCGGCTTGACCCAGGAGCCCCCTGTTGGACTCTGGTGTCAGTGCCGCCAGCCAGGTCGCACTCCTGGGCTGTGACTCTCGAGATCCGTAGAGCCAGAGCAGCCCAACTATCAACTCAGCCTGATCTGGTCCACTGGCCCTTCCTGGAGACTGGTCGGTCGGACGCTGTGGTTGAGATTCTCGTAATACCAGGTGCACGTGGGCTGGAATATCTTGGTCCGATCCAATTCCATCACCATCGGTAGCTCAACAATAAAACACCTCTACAATTTCTAAAAGTGTTTTTTGATCGAGGGAAGAAGTACTATTTTAATATTTTCACTCCAGTGTTTGCAGTCTCGTCCCTTTCTTGTCAAGTACAAAACGTTTTAGAAATTTATGTCTCCTGGTTGGTTTTCTGTTGCAGATTTTCAGACAACAGAACAAAATCCAATCTGCTGCTGTGAAGGTAGAAAAACACCTCCAGCAGCAAAAGTGTGTGTTCCCTCCCTCCCTCTACTCCACCCGGTGAGGTGGTAACTTCCCGGCCCACACAGGTGATTTAAATGCAAACGCTATTAAGTACTGTCTGTTTCTTTCTGTTATTTCAAAAATTGGAGAAGAAATGAAACACAAAAACTCGTTAAAGCAAAGTTAAGATTACAAATTTGAGCACAAAGCAGTCAGTAAATGCAAATGCCAATGTTCTAATTGTAACAGTAACTGAAACGCACTTCACACCCTGGTCACATTGACTCTCTGTTTAAAGGTCTAATCAGAACTTTCAGCTACTTTGGGTGATACGGACGAATTCTTTTATTTTGAGTACATTTATTTCTTACAGCCTTACACCTTGAAGTAGTAAGCTCCTTGAAAGTAGGGATTTTCCTTTAATTCACTGTGGGTGTGGTATCAACCAGATGGTGTTGATCTAACGAAAGTAATAACTCTAGGAATACACTCAGTTTGGCCAGATCAGCGCTCTCACAGTAACCACATGGCGACGTCTGTAACAACACAGCTGCCCCACCACACACTGACGAACGCAACTCGAAAATGTCTACACCTCCACATGTACTAAGGAGACCAGCCTTCAACAGTCTAAAAAATCTCTTCCAAAATAATTTTAGTTTCAGTTTTAATTCTTGTTTGTTTTGTTTTTTGAGTTATTTTTATTTAGATTTTATTAGGAAAAATTTAGAACACTAGTCATGGGATTAGAAAAATAAATGGAATTAGAAAAAATATGCCCACATCCTAGAAAATCACCCATTTTTCTATTCTCATGTTTCCTTCCTATCTTCACTAATGCAATGTGTAATATTGCGCAGTTGAAAACTAATAGTACAAGTATGCAGACTTTATTTTGATAGCTGTTCCACACATCTATTTTTTGGGTATATTATTATTTGCCTGACTATTGCTCTACCCTTGGACATTTTAAAAATATTTTGAATAGTGCTGCATTGGGAATACCCTGCAGTACCACTTTGTGACAGAATTTTCCCTTAGTTTTTTTTTTTTTTTTTTTTTAGTTTAATATAATCCTTGAAACTCCTTATGAGCTTTCCATATTTCTTCAGAATAACATATAAATTGAAAGCACATTTCTAGCACAATAATAATTTATTACAATAAGTTAGCCACTTGACCGAAGTTTCCAAAATTTCATAAAAAACACAAGTACAGCTGTCACCAGTTTTTCAAATAGAACCAGAATATCCTCTATTTTTGTGATTTGTAGGAACTAATCTACTAAAGAGGTTATGAAACATTTATAGACCAAAAAATAAAAAGAGACTAAAGAATATATATTGATACTTATTACAAACATGACAAATGATTCACAAATAAAAACACTTAAAACTAAATTCTAAAGATATAAACAGATAATTAGATGAAGTGAAAAGTTAACTGGAATAAAATATCTGAAAAGTGTTCATTCTCACAAATAGTGAAAGAAATGACAGCTAAAATTTTTTAAAAAAGCATTTTTCACCTATTAGATTAAAAACTAATCTAACACTTAATCAGTAAAGTTTAAGAAAACAGGCATGCTAGGGATTTGAATAAAGCTTTTAAAAAAGTGATTCACATTCTAGTTATGCAGCTATACTGAGGAGTAGAGAGATAGATTAATAAATAGAGATAGAGGTGATGAATGAATGGAGGGAGGGAGGGAAGGAGGAAGGGGGGATGGATGGAGGGATGGATGGATGGATGGATGGGTGGAGGGATGGATGGATGGATGGATGGGTGGAGGGATGGATGGATGAGTGGGTTGATGGAGGGGTGGGTGGATGAATGGAGGGATGATAGGTAGGTAGGCAGATAGGTAGATGGGTAGATAGATGATACATAGAGATAGATATTCACTTCAACAAAATTGATAATTGTAAAAAAGTGAAAATTGCACTTTTCCAGAGATAATAACATAAATTATATATGTTCTTGTGAAAAGTTATTAGAAACCATTGTAGACACATTTATGACAGTTCTTATTGGCATAAGACAATGCTTGTTACAGTACATAATACTACTTGAAAAGAGCAAAATATGAGTAAAAACAACTGCATAGAAAAGACAAAAAGGAACACTTCAAATGGTAAGAGTAGATTTGTCAAGATAACCTAATTATGGATTTTTTTCGGATTTTTTTCACTTTTATGGCGTTTCTGTATTTTCAAAAATGAGAAAATCTTGTTTTGACAACATAAGAAAAGTTAGCTTATAAAGATCATCCTACTATCTCCCCTCCATAAGAAAATGTGTTGGTGACTTCATTGTTCTTTTCATCTCTGACAGTAATTCTTGCATTGAAGTCCGGTGATCAAATGACTGGCATTTTATATTATTTAATTGGGAAAGATGACATTTATATTAAAAAGGTGCATAAACATATGTTTTATATAACAAGTAATAATAAAGGGAGCACCCATGAAACTTTAAGCAAGACAAATAATATTTTCATAGCATCTTACCAACTAGTATGCACATCAGGTGTGAACTTGGTGTGAGTGTTCAGCTCCACATATTATGAGACCCTAGTAAATGCAGTACTGCCTGTAGGAGGCCTTCAGGCATCTCACGCATGAAGGGTCCTGCCTCTGGTCCTCCAGCACCTCACTGCTGCTCCTACTGTGAGATTCATCACACAACCCAATCACATGCCTCAACGGCACCTCCTCATTAAACAGCGAGATCATGTACATGTTGAAATCCCCCAGTAGAGGAAAAAAGAATAAATAGTTCCTTGATCCTGCATCTCCTGATATCCACCTGTTTCTCTCATCCCCTCAGACAAATTTCCCAAGAGCCAGAGGTAATGAATTTAAGTCTTCAACCTCCTCACCTTCTGGTCACTCTTCTTGCAATTCAATGGCTCTTAAACTTTTTGGCCTCAATGTCCCTTTGCACTCTTGACAGTTACGAGTACTTCACAGGGATTGTATTATGCTTCATATATCTATATTTGCCATGCTAGAAATTAAAACTCATACATTTTAAGTACTTAGTAACTCATTTTAAAATAACAACAATGAACCTATTAGATGTTACCATAATTTCCATCTTTATAAAAATAATTATTTCTCGGGCTTCCCTGGTGGCGCAGTGGTTGGGAGCCCGCCTGCCGATGCAGGGACACGGGTTCGTGCCCCGGTCCGGGAAGATCCCACATGCCGTGGAGCGGCTGGGCCCGTGAGCCATGGCCGCTGAGCCTGCGCGTCCGGGAGCCTGTGCTCCGCAACGGGAGAGGCCACAACAGTGAGAGGCCTGCGTACCGCAAAAAAAAAGAAAAAAATTATTTCTCAAAAACGAAGAATAAATGATTACAAGAGTGACCTTGTTTTACATTTTTGCAAATCTAATGTCTGGCTTAATAGGAGGTACATCTTGGCTTCTGCTTTTAATATGTTTTTTGGCAGACTCACAGATATGCAGTTGGAAAGAGAGAAATATTTTAATAACTTTTCAGATAATTGTGCATATCTTTCTTTGATAATATGCCAAAACTCAGTAAGTGTTAATTTCTTAAAGATTGCTTGGAAGATGGAATCTAAAACCAGAGCGATGAACGCCTCATACATTGAACACTGCTGGTCTCTCTTGCGCTTGGAATGGATTTTCTCCCCATGATTTTATGTTATTTTCCAAACATAGACCCCATTCAATATGAAAACATTACATTTATTAATATCACTACCAATTTCATCAGAAACATTTTTGAGTCTGTTTTTACGGGTTACTCCTGTTTTTCCTACTTCCTATCACATTTCCTGCTTCTTTGTCGATCATTTTGTTTAGATCCTGGAACTTGTGAATGTTGTTTTTGGGTGTCTGGGTTTGTTTTCTTCCTTTGAAGCTGACCTTTCCTGTAAAGGGGTCAGATGGTAAATATTTTAGACTCTGTGGGCCAGGTGGTCTCAGTCTCATTGTGGAAAATCAGCCACGGACGATGGGCACACAAATGGGTGTTGTGTGTGCTAATAAAGCTTTATTTACAAAGCCAGGCGGTGGGCCAGATTTGGCCATGGGGCCACAGTTTGCCAACTCTTTAAAAGACGGTCAGCTTTGCTTCTACTTAGTTGGGCAGCTAATTACCTGTGGATTTGTTAGAGCAGCCCTTGTTCTGGGCATAGTGTACCCTTAATGCTAAGGTGAGAGTGTCCTTGGGTGTCTACTGAATGTCCTAGTGACCAGCAAGTAGTTTCTACCATGCTGGTTGGACCCAGAGTCCCTCCTGCCCTGTGTAAACGCTGGGAATGTCCAGTGTCCCCACCCCAGCCTCACGGGGCTCATTCCTGGGCGTATGAAGCAGTGGTTGTCAGCAGAATCTCAAGGGGCCCCATACAATTTCTCAAGCTCTTTCTCTACGTAACTCTGCTCTCTCCAAGCCCTGGCCCTGCCAGTTCCACAATCCTCAGCCCTGCGAACTTAGGGCTCTGCCTCCTCAACGCTGAGCAGAATCTGCTTTGCTCGGTTTCCCTTCACTGTGCTGAGGCTCAGATAGACTCCAGGCAGAGTGGGGCAGTTTGCGTGTCACCCTCAGGGGTGGCAGTTCTGGGCTATTCACCATCCATCGTCTGTAAACAGGTGTGGATACACCAAGTCCAGTTGGTGGATGTCCAGCGCTGAAGACAGGCCCTTCCGCCCTCAGCCAACTATGACGGCACATGGAAGTATTTCCATCTAAGGGTCATTCATTCAATCATTTCGTCATTTACCCAGAAAACGGTTTGTCTCTTCTCTGAACATAGATCTTGCAAAGTTCTGTGAGTTCTTGAAATCGGGGAAATACAGGCTGTTTGCAGTGAACAGCCCTGTGCACAGGGTAAATGTTCCCTGGACCTGACTACAGATTTCCCACGTGCTGGTTAGAGGAGATGGAAGAGCCCGCAGGATGGGAGGGTTAGAGAGACGGGGGAGAATGTTCCAGACAGCCGACATGGTGCCAGTCCAAGTGCAGAAGCATCTGGAACTAACAGAATGAGAAAAGAAATGAACGCATGGGAACCACGAGGACTTAGCTGGAAAGCACTGAAGAGCCTCAGACCCGCCCGGCAGGGGAGCGACTCTCCCCTCCCCCGTCCTCTCTCCCCCAACCTGCTTTAGTCACTTACTCGTTTCTCTTCCCCTCCGCCCTTATCTGGAGGGTTTCCTCAAAGGTTTTCTCTGAGCCTTCTTCCTCTCTTTCTGAAAGATCTCTACTGGTGTTCTTAGCTCACAGTTTATGCCAGTGACTCCCTATTTCTCCATCTCTAATTTCTACCCAAGGACAGAGTGTAAATATTTTGGTCAACACCCCTGGTGCAGGGGCCTCAAACAAGCCCCAGGTCAAAGCTGCCCTCTGCCCTCACCAGCCCCTGGTTGTTACTGACGCCCCATGTCCCACATCTGGGGTCGCAACCTCAGAGGTACCTCAGTGGCTTCTGCTGCCCATACCCCACCCCTTATCAGCGACTGCATCCTCTTCCCCCTAGAAAACCTTCTCACATCATCCTTGCCTTTCTTCATTACCGTCAAAATTTTGGTTTACCCCCCTCCACCAAAAAGAGAGTGGAATATCTAAGAATATTTTTCTTACTTCTGAGGAATTATACATGTTCCTAATTAGCAACCTGGAATATCTTTGTACATAAAATCCATTCCAAAAGAAGTATTTTTTATGTCACAAAATTTTCAATATGCACAGAGGGAAGAATTTCCAGGAAATCTGATATGATGAAGTGAGATGGGTCTAGAATGAAGGGCCACAGGGAGGGACTTCTGCACTCACAAACACCAATTCACATCTGTGAGCTGCTAGGGGAAACGACAGACAAAAACATCAGTAATGCCCGTTGTAGGGCCTTTGCACCAGCGGGAAGCCATTTACCCACTGATTATAGTCCTTGCAGTGTGCTGGAGTGACTCTAGGTCTTAAATAATTGTCACAGTCATGGAACCATGTCATTTACCAAAAAACTAAGACAATAAACAGAGTGTGTGTGTAATGATGGTGAATGCACGATCACAAATGTGATAGACACACAAGTGTACAAATGTGCACACACACTTCTTCCATCGGAGCACATAAACAACTGTGTGCACGTCAGTGTGTGCATCTGTGTCTGTGTGTGCACATGTCAATGTGTGTGTGTCTACATGTATATGTCTGTGCCACATACTGAGTCTGTGTCTATGTCTGTGTGTGTACCTGTGTGTGTCTGTGCGCACGTGTCTACCTGTGTGCACACCCGTGTGTGTGTCCCTCGGGAAGTGGTGGTGAGGGCTGGCTCACGAGTACCTGAACTTGCTAACTTGTGTACCAACACCTTGTGTGATAACGTCTCCAGATAAAAGGGGAGAAAAAGAAAAGACTGAAAAAGGAAGGAATTAGGCTTCGTACTGAAGAAACAAGTCTCCTGCAGTATAAACACACCGTCCACCAGATGAGTAAAAGCCACAGCAGACTTTACCCCGTTTGGAAAGACCCATTTTTATTCTTCTTCTGTCCGCTCACCCTGAGAGGCAGTGAGGGATAATTACGGAGGCCCAGCTGCATGGGATGTTGCGTGCGCATCCGCGTGCTGCCTGAGTGAGTTGTGGTGTTTGGGTTGGAGGGTTGTGTTCAATCACCAAGCCTGCTTATGACAGATCAATGAACAGGAACTCATTACATCCTGACCAAAACTAGCCACGGGAAGGGAAGCCCACTTAGGTGTATGGGGGCAAAATTATATATTGTTTTTTTCTGTTGTTCCATTTCACAAAACTGCAGAAGTCCAGGCAACGTTTTGTCAGTAAAACACAATAAAGAATATGAAAAGCCCATCTTCACAGAACACTGGACATTGCAAAACAACCTGCAGCTATTATGGGATATATCAAAACTGACACGTAAAACTTTGGCTGTTGATTGAACCATATCTCACGGGGACAGCTCAGCTTCATCCCCTCTGCCCGGATGGAGCTGCACGTCCAGAAGGACTGGGGCCACGAGTTTATGAGCTTAACTAAATTGGTGGTATTTGGATGATTGAAAAACCTTGGTGACATTGCAAAACTGGTCATTAGATTTTCAGGAGCGGAGGGACGCTTACTCCTCAGGGACCTAAAGGAACAGCATGGATTGGAAGCAACGTTAGTTTGGTTCACGTATCTTTTATAGAAAGCAGAAGTGCTTTACGAATCCATTGTTAATGTATTTGCTACTCGTGGTCTCTTACCTTTTAAAAAAACCTGATGGACTGACACGCACCTTGGTTCTAATGTCATCAAAAATGCAAGTAATTCTTGAAAACAGGAAAATGAGTCCTGCGTCTTCTCTCTGACTTACACCTAGACGGTATACATTCTGTGAGTTTTAATATCACTTTCTGTCTTTCTTATATTGCACCAAGAACTTGTGTGTGTGTCTGTGTGTGTGTGTGTGTAAAAACTGTAGCCAATTCAATCAGGAAGAAATAATTCGGAACATTGTTTTTCCTGTGCTGCTTACAAGTAAGAGACAAACAAATGCATGAAAAGCCAAGTAGGGGTCAATCCTAAGCCACAGATGTGCCAAAAGGCCCTGTTACACACAACTGGCACCCCCGGAATTCCCATCGGCACACCTAAATGATACCGGAATTCCCATCGGCACACCTAAATGATACCGGAATTCCCATCGGCACACCTAAATGATACCGGAATTCCCATCGGCACACCTAAATGATACCGGAATTCCCATCGGCACACCTAAATGATACCGGAATTCCCATCGGCACACCTAAATGATATCGGAATTCCCATCGGCACACCTAAATGATATCGGAATTCCCATCGGCACACCTAAATGATATTGGAATTCCCATCGGCACACCTAAATAATATCGGATTGGGCTCTTCACGTGCATTATACTGCCGAACATCTATTTCCAGGGTTCTGAGAGACTGGATTTAAAACCTAAGGGTTTGGTATTAAGGGAAATAATTAACATGTTTCTTGGCACCTGGCCAGCAGGGACAGGACATCACCTGAAAATGGCGAAGTTTCTTCATATCCCACGTCATCATGAGCGATGCCTGGAGTACTTCAGAAGAATGGCTGTAATAATATGCCCTTCCTCTCAAAGGCAGAGCTGTGATGTAGGCATAGGGATGACGTAGCAATTTCCCATGCAGCTGGTGTGGAGCTGGAGCCAAGGGCGCTGGAGGTCAGTGGAAATCCCAGTCGTAAACTAACCATCACCTGGGACTCTCTTAGTTCTTAAAACCAATCCTGTTGCATTCATAGGAAATTGAAATTTTTCAGTAAATCTAAAAGCTGAAAAGATTTCCATTTTGAACAACATGGAGACATCCCTCAGACACTTTCGGTAGAGATTTACAACCATGGTCCTGAAATTGATTTCCACTTCTCTGTGCAGAACCCCATCTCCCCCAGTCTTGTTGGAGAAAAAGTGTCTAGATGGTTCAGGTATCATTTTGGTCATGGTTTTCTTTGACTACACAGAGAAACTCACCCTCATGGGAGGTAAAACTTCTCAAGATGGAGCAGGAAGGGTGTGGCACAGACACTGGCTTTTTTCTCTCTCTTCCGACTGTTAGGATGATTTAAATATGCAGGTGCCACAGCACATGTACAGATGCATTGGGCCCCTCTGACACAACCGCTGCAGACTTCAGATACGATGCATTTCTTCTTATTTTGTTTCCAGATTTATAAAGCATTTTTATTTTGGTTTTAATTTAGGGGAAACTCAAGAAGATACTCACAGGGCAGTTGCTCATCCAGCCCAGAAATGGGTTCCCTATTTAAACATTTCTGAGAAGCGCTGTATGACAGTAAACATCCATCCAAGAAACAGCATAATAGGTCCCCAGCAGAAGCTATTTGGAGAATGTTAGTAAATGAAAAACACCCCCTAGTTTTTATTTTTAACTAGTGAGTACCATGAATGGACTGTGCTTCTTCTTTCTTCCTGTGTATGGTGTGTCAGTTGGCTCCGTTCTGAGGGCATTTAGGCGTTTATGTTGTGATTTGCATCCCCGCTTCTCAGTGCCGAGGCAGGAAAGTGACAGGGAGCCAGGGTCCTGCAGGAGAGCATCATGGCCACAGAGAGTGATGGAATGATCTCATTTCAGCCTTTTTCTTAGACAACAGGCAGCGCTCTATGAAGATTGATACAGAAGTGCGGGGCTTCCTCGGCTGGACCATCAAATGGATTGATATTATTCTCCAGTGGAGGATGAAGACAGAGTAACCGTCATCATACTCAATACACAGGCTTGTCAGGAGCGGAAAATCATCCCGCGTCACTGATTATAGGAACGTTTCATGACTGTCACGCAAATTTAGTAGTGCAATGTCGCGGGCAGGCTACTGGGCCAGAAATTCTCTATGTGTGAGAAAAGGACAGGCTGCCTGTAAGCCCAGCCCCCAGAAAGGAGCCCCCGATAGATAAAAGGGCAGAGGACCAGGCTGGTGATTTGCAATCCGCAGGAAGCTTGAACGCATTTGCATAGAACACGTGTAGCTGGATCCCAGGGGCAGGGGCCTCTGCGTGTTTAGTTCTCTGACAGGTACTTGCCGGGTGAGAAGAACTCGGCGCGGTCAGAGTGGTCGTCTGCGGGGGTTGGGGGGGGGGAGGAGGAATCGCGTCTATTCTGAAAGACGGCTATGATGGATTGACCCCTTACTGTTGCGTTTCATTCATTCTTCACACACGTGGCTGAACACGCTCATACACACACGTGAGCGCGCAAGAAATTAACGCCCCTTCACTGTGAATGGAAAACTGAGGCTCACGGAGCAGCTCAGGGCACAGGGGGACACGTTGCCTCTGACGCCCGCTGGGGGCGGGGTAAGGTGATCATTCCCCACGTGGCGTGACTGGGGCCCCCCGAGGCCTGTCCCTGCCCCATATCCTAACCAGCCAGGCCCCGATTCCCATTTCTGATGCCGAACCGTCATTCTTTCATTTTCACCTCCTAACCCTTGTGAGAGGCAGAACCCCCCAAGGAAAGCAGGCAGTGCGTGGTCTGTGTCACCCCCCAATGAAACAATGTGACGGCAGGGATCCTGATGCTACCGAACCGCTGTGGCCAGGCATGTCATCATCTTTTCTGTTTTCCAAGACAGTGTGGGCGCAGGGAGAAAACTCTTCCTGGAAACCCCCAGGACAGCAGTCCTGTGAGTCCCCAACACGTAGAGCAGACCCACATGCACGACCAGCACTCGCTGAGTCAATCATTATTTCCCAGGGCGAGATCAAGAAAACGCTGGTGGTCCGCGTGGAGGAGGCGGCAAGAACGCAGGGGGAGGCTGATCACGGGGCCGGGCCCCTTCGCGCAGCAGAGAGAAGTGTGCGGAGCTGCTGAGATGGTCCCAGGGGGCCATGTCCCTCATCCGATGCGTGTTGAGAAACGGAGCCCTACTGCCTGCCACGTGGACTCGAGATTGCAGGGCAGCCAAAGCAGAGCATCGTGAGTGGGGACGCGCCGGGCAGACTCGGACCCTGTGGACGGAGGCATGAGGCGGGGGCTTCAGCCGGGCTTTGGGTGGAATCGGCCAGACCTGCCGAGGGACCGGATGACACATCGCGAGTGGGGATGTGCTGGGCAGACTCGGACCCTGTGGATGGAAGGCATGAGGCGGGGGCTCCAGCCGGGCTTTGGGTGGAATCGGCCAGACCTGCGGAGGGACCGGATGACAGGGATGAGGGGAAGGCAAGGCCGAGGTGACCAGGGACTGAGCAAAGGGCTGCTGGAATTCTGGGCAATAACTGGGGGACGGAGAGGCGCTTGTGGGCTTACGGGCCAGAATTCGAGGGTTGTCATTTTGACTGGACTCCTTCTGAACTGGCCACGAGGCTTTCAGATGAATGTGTACCTGGATGAGACAAGCTGGCTGTGTACACTGCGAGCCGTTCTCAAACGATGGCATTTCAGCCCAAGGGACAGCTTTGTGAAGGAAGAGGAAGCGGCCAGACCAAGAAGGAAAGCCAGACTCGGAGACGGCAGAGCACTTTATTTGTCCAGGGGGTCTGCCCTGCACTCCAGTTCCAGGTGCGGGGAGAGGGGATGCATCAGTAAAGGGACTGTGGCCCGAGCGGCTGATGCCGGACCACAGCTCAGCAGGACGTGCGGGGAAGACGGTCCTGGAGATGAACAGGGGACCTCGGCCAACAAGGGGTCGGGAGTGAGGATCGAGTCGCCCTCTTGGTGAAGCCCGTGGGGCAACGGGACGCAGGAAGGCAGAGTGAAGGGGGGCAGACTCTTGGTGCACAAATTCAACTATTAGTAACAGTCTTAGCTCTGCCTTCTCCCTGTCCTCGCAACCAGACGGAAAATCTGCAAGAGGAGAGACCGAGCCCTGACGCCTACACGCTTGCCTTTCCATAGGAATTACTCAGTACACATTTGTTTTAGGAAAGAAAAGACGAGTGAGGTCTGTTTTGGTCACTTATGACTGCAAGTCGGATCCCTTCCAAACTTAGTGCCCTCAAACCATAATAATCATTACTTTGCTCACGATTCTGTAACTCGGCAGAGCCCAGAGGCGTATGCTCTCTGAGGGCGTCGGGAGGGGCTGCCCGCCTGCATCTGCAAGGCAGCCTCTGCACGCGGCTGGAAAGGGGGTCCCGGCTGGCGGCCTCGATCCCCCCCCGTGGGGATCTCCACCGCTGCTTGAGCTTCCTCACACGATGGTCGCCGTGCAAGGCAGGGAAGAGGAGCTGCTTCTCCCCTCTGGCTTCCTGTGGCTTGTGCATATGTTTGTCACTGTGCAGAGGTGTCATTCCTTCATCTGTCTATTCATCTTGCTGATCGCCAGGCCCTGCGGCACCAGGTTCAGGCTGCATCCTGGGATCGTATTCGAGCTTTTCAGCTCAAGGTGCCGGTCTAACATCCCTGACTCACTCTGCAGAGTCAGCCACTCGCAGGGGACAGGGTTATTACTCTGCTGTTCGCCCAAAGACAAAAGGCTAGCAGAACTGATGAAGCCCCACACTTCCCGTGTCATTACAGACGGCTGATCACTTCTCCTCACTATTAACGTTTCAGAGCTAAAAAGACCTCAGAACCACAGGATATCATTCTCAATATACACAAGTTCAGCTGTCTGCCATGTTAAAAACATAATGAAACAAAATAAAGCAAACCTCCCACTATGTTACCTCCCCATCTGTTTATGCTTTACCCTCTCCTTGCTTTATCAGGCCAGCTCTTCCCGAAAAAGCAGTGTTTCCTTGAGGCTTCCACCTACCTTCACCGTGACCTGGCGTTCCCACGCCCTGACTCTGCTGACTTGGCTCCGTGCCGTGCCCCCGGGTTCTTCTCCACGGTGCTGTGCTGGCATGTAACCACCACGAGAGGCAGCATCCTTTATGACAGGAGTGTTGACCTTGGGGGTAAAAAGACTGTTTTTGAGGGCTGACTCTGGAATTTTCTAGTTATTTGATCGAGCACACGCTAGTTTACTCGTCCGCATAAACGACGATTTCCCTCTGCTGTCAGGTGATTGTCTCATATCGTCTCCTACACACCCTGCAGCACAAGGTGGGTGCTGCTAGAGTTCGTCAGCTCTCTGGTCCTTTGCTCCCTTCTGGGTGCACAGGTATGTTTGGCTATATCCCTCCTGGAAGTGAGGGCAGGTACGACCTGCTTTGGCCAATGAAAGGCAGGCAGAAGTGACGTGTCACTAGCAGGCAGAGGCATTGAAAAGTCAGGGCAGTATCCTGCTTGTCTAGTCCCTCTGTGGAAGGGACAGTGCACGTGGAGAGGGGAAACCCCAGGACCAAGCCGTCTATGCTGGGTCCCACTTGGAGGACAGTTGACCTAGACAGTCGCTGGGATGTGCAGTGTGAGCTGCTGCACGAAGCAACTGTGAGGCACCCCCCTGCCCTTGGGGATGCTCCCTCAACCCCTCAACCCACCAAGCACAGAACCACCAAGCCAGACCCCAAGCTGGACCGCCTCAGCCCATCCCCGGCCCTGCTCAGACTCCTACCACGCTTGCGCCCAACTTTGGACTTTGGAGTGAAAAGTCCCAGAAGGAAGGAAGGGCATGAGAAGGGGAAAGGGAAACGCCTCCACCAGGATTTCATCAACTCCGTTTTATCGCACAGTTATTTCAGGTTGATGGGAAGATGGTGAATACACACACTTCTGTAATATTATATATTTGTATGCTATTCATAAAAATAGACTATTATTTAGCATATGCTGTCTGGTGGACAAATTCTATCAAAAGATGTGGTTCCTGGGAGCAACCTTAATTCCAGGATGGAACCAGTACGGAGCTGAGTCTGGCCTCTGCCCCACAGCTTCCCTCTGGGCCTTGACCTCAGTGGGGTCCTGACCATGCAAGTGTGTAACACCTGAGGTTGGCCGTAAGTCTATATTCAGCTGTAAAAACTATGTTTCAAAATCAAACCCAAAATGCATTCATTAAAGATGACATGATTGCACTTGAAAGAGATCACACTTGAAAAAATAACCTTGATGTCTGTAAATATATCGTGCCTTAAAGAACTCTCTGAGCTCTGGACATTATAGGACACAGACAGCCCTTAATCTGCCCACTTTTAAACGGCTACTGCTATTTTATGCTGCCTTTTTATTTCAATTGTACACATCCTACCTGCCCTTGGATACCTGGGAACACCAACCACAGTCCGTAGGAGGGAAAGGGTCACCTCCAACAGGGGGCATCGCTTGTCATGGACACATTCCTTCTGCAGATGGAGGGCCCGTTACACACAGGGGGCCCAGGGCAGCCCAGGCAGCATCCACTAGACCCCAGAGGCGACACGCCCGCCTCTACCGTCTGAGAATAAATGCACATCCTAGAGACTGTCATACTGAGTGAAGTAAGTCAGACAGAGAAAGAGAAATATCGTATGATATCACTTATATGCAGAATCTAAAAAAAAATGATACAAATGAACTTATTTACAAAACAGAAATAGACTCACAGACTTAGAGAACCAACTTCTGGTTACCAGGGGGGAAGGGAGGGCAGAGGGATGCTTAGGGAGTTTGGGATTGACATGTACACACTGTTGTATTTGAAATGGATAACAAACAAGGACCTACTATAGCACAGGGAGCACCTCGATATTTTGTAACAACCGACATGGGAAAAGAACTTGAAAAAGAATAGATATTTGCATATGAATATGTATAACTGCATCACTTTGCTGTACACCTGAAACTAACGCAACATTGTTAATCAACTATACTCTGATATAAAATAAAAAGTTTAAAAAGTATATTAAAAAAAAGAAAACAGGCACAGCCAAGCAAAATGTACAACTCCCTACCTGATGCTCCAGGTTTGGTAAACAGGACGAGTTGTGTACTTTCGGACAAACTGAAATCCAATTTTTGTTCCAATCAAGTCTAAACTTTCAGCCACCAATTAGTATATGTGATGGAACTAAGCTCCCTGAGCTGGCATTTCCAACTAATTTCCATATGTTAAAACATGGAAAATCAATTGTGCAGCATACTTCTAAAATTGAATAATTAAAGGACATAATTATTATAAGAAGAGACTTTTGACATTGAATGGAAATCAAGAACAGACTTCCAAATAATTGGGAAATTATTTTCCAGTTCTCTGGCACATTTTTGACAAAGAGATGGTTGTTCAGATGGCATGAGAAGCTGTAGGATTCTAATCATGTTTGGTATAAATTTGGTGAACTGTGTCAATATTTTCATTCATGCCTTAAAATTTTCTGGGTGGCATTTAATTTAAAAGGACAACATTCTCTTCGGGTTTAAGATGTGATTTGGTTTCATTAAACATTCTTTAAATTATTACTGCTTTTAAAAAAAGGAAAAAGTCCTCTTTATTTCCTTTAAGTTTTAGCAATATTTCCATTATATAATTAATTCCTTTCATGGAAATTCAGTTGTGTATATCCATTAATTTCTGCAAAAATATCTTTTTTGTCCCTACGTCCTTGTAGAGTACTACAATGTACTTTTGACTAGAAAGTATGGCTTGCCTCTGGAATACAGCAAAACACTTCACATACCAACAAAAATACAGATGGCTTCTTCTTCAAAGATTTTCCAAAGTTAGGTTTGCATTCATACAGCCAATACTGTATAATAAATATTTTTAAAGAGATTGGATTTCGAGAACAAATGAAATGTGTTCTCTGAGGCAAAGCAGGTGAGTCTGATTTTAAACCATGGTGGTCGTTTATCTGTGTGATGCTACGGTACATGGGCACCTGACCTAATGTCCTTTATAATCTGACATCTGTGATTTAGTTTGATACTGATTTCTAAAACTCATTTTAAAGGAGTATTTTTCTATTCATAACCTATAGAGTTATTTTTTTTAACTGAGGCATATACTGAAATTTACCAAGTGAGTTTGTTAAATACCAAGGTAGTCATATAGTTTCATGGCAATGATGAATTCACCAGCACGAGTCTTCATGCTGCATCTTACATCCGGTTCTGTTCCCTCAACGTGGGGTTTGCTTACTACTCAAAGGCCACGTGGACCAAGCAACGATTCTTGTTCTGTGGCAATTCCAGCTTTCCACATCCGAGGGGTGCTGAGATCAAGAGGAACCAACAAGGACAAACCAAGCTCTCTGCACCCTGTTGTTAATTTTATTTTAAAAGAGAGTTTGTTTGATCTCATAGGATTAAAAGAAAAACCAAGGTGCAGGGAAAAATAGAAATTCCACACCTAGGTCCAATCATATAATAAACACTTTTCTTTCATGTTGAGTTAATGTCCCAAGAATTATGTCCAAGAAGCACCTGTACCTCAGCTGTCCCATTAGCTGTGGGCGGCCGTGCACTCTTTCACCCCATAAACACCCCCTGGGCACCTGTTGTGTGCGACCCCATTAGGACCGGCATGTGGTGATGCGTAAGGCATTGTCCCTGCCCCCAGGGAACTCAGAGCACATGGGGGACAGAGGGGTAATTAGACAATTCCACAAGGTCTCTGCAGGTGACAGGTGGGGGGCTAGGGCGATGGAAGCCCCCCCCCCCCAGCTGGAGAGGTGGGGTTTAAGATGGGACTCAACAGAGTGTCAAGGTGAGGCAAGGAGTGACCCTGTGACCCACAAGCCGCATGGGGTCCGCCTGCAATCGAAGGTCATGATTTGACAGAAACGAGAGCACAGGAATGAGACACCTGGTCACAGTTCACAAGGGGTGTAGTGTTCGTTTCTCAAGCCACAGTGGACGGGCTCAGGCATCGGCTGGACCCAGAAGGGATGGTCCCCAGCCGTGTGGCCCCATCCTTCCCCCAACACGAGACCCTGTCCTCTTGCATCCGCATCCTTGCCATGAACACTCTGTTCGTCTCCCCCCAAAACCCAGGGGCAGACTTCTCTCCAGGCTCCTGGGACAGAAAGAAGTCAGCTCCTCCCCTAATCTCTTCCCGTCAAGGTTATGGCCTCATGCTTAGTCTTCCTTTTCCTCAGAAGCGTCCCTTTTCATTTAAAGAGATGACTGTAGCTCTAGGAAAAATCAGCTAGAAGTTTATCCTGTTTGCTCTTTGCCTTCTTATTATAATACTTCTCTGGCTGAGTCAGGGAAGGGCCACGCATTAGGGAGCTTTGAAAGACACACCAAACTGAGGACTGCTAAACCCTGGATCTGTCTCATTGTGTCTGGGGTGTCGTCTAATCGCCCCTTTAAGAATCTGTTTACAGAAGGCGTCTTGTGTCCTGAGAGAAGAGGGGTCGCTTTAACAACGCACCAGGTAAAGGGGGTAGACATTTTAAGGGAAGGAAGGTGACTGGGCCCCCAGCCCCGCCCCATACACCCAAGTCCTAAAGAAAACCCAGCACGTTTTCCACGAGAAGAATGAGGCACCGAAGCATGGACGCTCCCCAGGTCCCGAGAATCTGGCACCAGGAGGCCGGGGTGTAGGGGCGCCGCACGACTCCAGGGCAGTGGAAGGGTGGGCTCGTCAGGGTGGCACTGCCAGCAGCCCGAGACCAGCACCGGGACAGAACGGCCACAGGAGCATGGGGCAGGGACCCTGCAGCCCTTCTTACTCCGGCAGGGCGGCTGGTGGGCACTCACAGGGGACCCGGGAGCAGTGGGGCTCCCGGGAAAATCACTGACTGCGGGACGTCCCTGGAAGGAACCAGGCATCATCAGAGAAGCATCGTCTGTGGGTGAAACAGGATCCCGGCTCCAGCACAGTCGGCACCGCCCAGGAAGCCAGGCCTACAGCAGGAGCGGGGCCGGTGGGTCCCAGGTTCTCCACCCGCGTCCGCCGCCTTCCGGCCTCTGGTACTCCGCAGTCACAGCAAAGGCCTGGAGCGGTCCTCACTGAGCCTGAGCGGGAAACCCCTGGCGAAAGGACAGAGCAGAAAAAGCGATGCATAGAGCTGGGCTGTCACCAGCTGCGTCCCCAGCGCCTCTCCAGGGGACAGGAAAACGGGGAAAAAATCAGCAGATTTGGGGAACTGCCTTTGCTGATCCCCCTTGTGGTCCCCACGGTGATGAAATAATCCCCATCGACTTACCTAAGGCAGGTTTATTTGTTGTATTTAACATTCAGAGCTATGCAAGAGACCCTGGCAGGAAACGCGCCACATCCTCCAGGAGCGAGCAGGGCTCATCCCGGGGCAGGGAAGGTACAAGGCGCAAAGGCAGGGGCCGATGGCTCAGCGCCTCCATGGGATCGCGCCGCAAGAGAGTCGCGGGCTGGAGACCTGGATTACAGTTTCTGACCGAGGCCGCACTGCCGGGGCTCCTGGCCACCCAGCCCCTCACCGCCGGGCACGTGGGAGCGAGTCAACTCCTAGGTGACTTCCCGGGCCCCGGGCGGGAGGGCGCAGCCACCTGTGTCCACCCTGGGTGATGCTACCAAGAGAAGGCTGAGGTGCCCGGCTCCTACGGCCGCTCACCGGGCAGGGAGACTTGATCGCAAGAGAACCAGTCAGATGCGAACGTCGGACGTGGGAAAGTTTTGCTGACTTGAATTATAGAAAGACTGAGGAAGAGGCGGAGTGAACTCCTGAGGAGCTGGATCTTAACGTTTCGCGTCCTCTTCACCCTTCTGGAGTCAGGTAGGATTTTGGACATGCCCTGCGCTCTGGGAACGGACTTACAGGTCCAAAGCCCGAAGATTAAGCCCTGAGCTTTGCTGTGGGCTTTCCTGAGCTGCCAAGATGGAGTTCACACGCAGCCAGCAGCGCTTGCTCTAGGGGACGTCAAGATGGCGACACTTCCCTGTCCGCCGCAACCCGCCCGGGTCCCCTGGCTACATGGCTCTCTGCAACCCAGGAGCTCTTGGGGGAGATGCACAGGGTCCCCTCGAGGCAGGGCCGGGTCTGCCTCACTCCCCCAAACCCCTATGTCCCCTGAGTGCCTGGCAGATGGAGAGCACTTCACAGGGTCCTGCACAGGGAGTATCCAGCTGTCAGCCCGCATGGGGTCCTCGTCCCTTTTCTGCAGCCTTGGGCTTAGCTGGACCCAGGTGGATCCCCTACCTGCCCCTTGAGCTCTGGTTGGCTTGGCCCGGGGTGCAGTCACTGACCTCACAGAGGTGGGAGCAGCTCTCCCATCCTCTGAGCCCCTGGGGTTCCTGTATCAGCCAGTGTTGTCCAGAGAAAGAGAACCAGTAGGGTGTACGTATGTACGTGTGTGTATAAAAGCTACATATATAAAAGGAGAGACAGCTAGATAGACAGAGATGGAGAGGGAGAAGACCGTGGAGGCTGGAAGCCTGCAATCTGTGGGACAGGCCGGCAGGCTGGAGACCCAGAAAAGAGCTGATTTGCAGGCGGAGTCAGAATCCACAGGGCACAATTACAGTGGAAATAAAGATGGGAAGTAGCATTTCTTGTGAAGCCACTGTGTGCCGAGCCCCCAGGGCAGGGCGCCCTGGAAGCCCAGCTCCGATACGGTTCATCCTACCGCTTGGCCCTGGAGCGGGTGGTGGGCTTGTCCAAGCCTCCATCCTCAACCTCAGGGTCTTCTGAGGGGAAGATGGAGGGAGGAGCCTGCAGAGCTCAGGGTACAGTGCATGACACAGGGCCAACCGGCTGTCCTGTCCTCCCTTTACATTGTTTTAAGCTTCCCAGAACCTATAGAATAAATAGCATCACAGCCTCACTAAAAGCATGACCCTCAAAGCCCTCAGAGGAAAATGCACCCCGGCAACCAGTGATGACCGTCCTCACTTCAGACCCAGACTGGTCACAGGGATACCATTGACCACAGAGACAGGACGGACTCGTCACC
Organism: Stenella coeruleoalba; assembly: GCF_951394435.1. NCBI lineage: Eukaryota > Metazoa > Chordata > Mammalia > Artiodactyla > Delphinidae > Stenella > Stenella coeruleoalba. Next base: position 1,923,340 of record NC_137160.1, on the reverse strand, counting down.
AGCGGGTCAGTAACCAGCTGCCGCCCAGACAGGACCCTCGGGGAATCACCGTGTTTGCATCAGAACAGGAAGCGAGTCAGCAGGACTTCTGCCTGATATCTGCCACCTCATGGAAGGGTACTTCCCAAACCAGCCTCCAGGGAGAAATGTGGCTGTCTGGGAATAGCGGGGACTTTAAGACTCATGAGAAGGGCCTCATCTTGGTCTTTGCAACAACAAAAAGTAATCCATAAGTTACACTGGCCTTTAGTGAGCACCCTCTCGTTCTGGCCTCGTGCTGGGTGGTGAGGATGCCTGGATGCAAATGAAAACGGAAGCTTCAAGGACACGCTGCTGTTCTCCATCCAGAAGAAACCTGAACTGGGGTCGGTCATTTTCTGGTAAGACTTGAGGAAAGAGTAAGTGTAAGTGGCCAATTTTGTGTCAGACTTGCACTATTCTATACGATAAATACAGTTTCCCCTTCCCATCGCTGCTACCTGTCCGGCTGGTTTCCTCCACACTCGTGGGACACAGTTTCAGTGCAGCCCTGGGAGTGGACGTGAGTGACCAGTGGCCAGCTTTGTCGCAGCAGAGCACAGATGTTACAGAAACAGGTATGAGCCAACCCTGGGTTTAGGTGAATTTCATTGATTCCGGGATGGGAAACTAACAAGACTATTAAGAATCAGATGGGTGTCAGCAGTGGGTTTCCCAAAGTAATAGTGCTGGGTTCTGCACATATGTACCAAAGAGGTATTGGACCGGGTCTGGGGTAACTAGAAGTGATGTCAAAGAACAGAGAAGCTTTGCTAAGCAAGGGAAACAAGACAGGTATTGATCTAAAGCAGACGGAGGAGTGTCATTTTCTCAGCCGATTACAGCTAATTGGGAAGTCCCGGAGGAGGCTCGAGCCCCCGGCACTGGGCACCGGGCAGGGTGCATGTTTCTGAGAGAACTCAGGACTGTAAAGTTCCGTGTGGCTGAAAGAGTAGGTGCAGAGGAAGTGTATGCATCAGTCAATACATGAACATGTGACTCAAGACAGAGAATTGTGTTTGCTCAGGATTGCGGGTGCAGTGGGTTGAAGTGTGTCCCCAAAAAAGGCATGTTGATGTCTCAGCCCCAGTTCTTATGAATGTGAGTTTATTTGGAATAGGGTTTTTGCAAATAATCGAGTGAAGCTGAGATCCTTTTGGGTTCCTAGGGCCCTAAATCCAATGTCTGAGTCTTTATTAGAAGCAGGAAATTTGGAGACATACACGTGACGGTGTGATGAGGGAGGGAGGTGTTGCAGCCACGCCGCCACAGGGCAAAGAGTGTCGGGAGCCCTGGAAGCTGGAGAGCCTGGAGGATCCTCCCCTAGAAACTTGGAGGGAGGCAGCCCCGTCAGTGCCTGGATCTCAGACTTCTGGCCTACGGAGCTGCAAGAGAAAAGACGTCTGTGGGGTGAAGCCCCTTGGTCTGCGGTAATTTATCACGACGTCCTGCGCGGAGTGCGTGAAGGGAGCTCCACCATCAGCCTGTTTCTTCAGAAGGCGCCAGGCTGTTTCCTGTGTTCTTTTTAAGGAATCGATGCACCCATTTCACAGGATCAGTGCAGAGGCAGCACCCCTTCCCACGGCCAGCAAGTAACTTGACTCCGTGTCCCCTTGGGCGAGATTCATATCAGAACATCAGGACTAGAGGCCGATCGGACTCATCTGTGTCCTTGACCTCACACCACATGACCTAACACGTATCCACGTGGGACGACGCGGGATCACGGCAGCTTCTTGCAGCGATACTCCTGCTGGTTTAAGTACTGAATGAGAGTCCTTCGACCTCTGCGTTGGACCCCTCTCGGTGAAACCTGCCATCCAATGGTGACTCTCAAGAAATATGAGCCGTTGCACCGTTCCCATTTAAGACGGAAAAGAAAGAACAAGAAAAAGGAAAGAAGCAGAAGCAATCTGGTATGAAGGGAAGCCGCTGGGCGGATATTTTCCGTGCGAGACAACCGTCTACCCACCTCCCCTTTACAGCGTCCGGGCTGCGTGGCTTGACGATGATGTGAAGATCCCGGCCGCTCCCCCTCGCCCGCTGGGAATGAGTGATGGCACGGGACGGCCGTCACACACAGCCGAGCCTGTGGCGGGAGCTTGGCTGGCCTGGCCCTTGGAATAAAAAAAAAAAAAAACAACTGTTTTTAAAATAATGGAGCTCCCTGGGAAAAATATACTTCATGGTTCGCTTTGTAGGAAGTATTTATTTCTGTCTGTTAGTGAAAGGGGTTTATCACGCCTGGTGCCTTTCTCCACACCAAAACCAAAAGCTTGAAATCTATACGGAGGAAAAACTCACTGAAATAGAGGTGCGTACATATATACATTTATAAACAGACGCGTGTACACAGACACATGTACACACACAGATGCCTACACACACATGTACATACGCCACACACACACACACACAGAGATATATACACACACAGAGGTACACACATATACTCACACACATACACACATACTTACACACATAAATACACACATATGCACATACTCATACACACATACACATACATGTACGCACACCTGCATATACACACAGATGTACATACACGTGCATATACGTACACACATATACATGCACACACGCACGTGATTGCTCGGATGTTTGTGCATGTTTATAGGCTCATTGCCCGGCTCCTTTCTGGAGCAGGGAGTGTGAACTGACTCTGGGTACCAGCAGCACCCTCAGGGATTTGAAGCCATGAACTCTAAACAGACCTGAGCCTATTCCAATGTCAACCTTTGCTCCCGAGCCCCTTCAGGGACCAGGAAGGGAAGCAGGATGGAGCCAGAGGGCGGGGCACGTGCGGCTAGGGCGGGCAGGGGCCCTGCCTTGGCGAGTCAGGAGCGCAGGTGGGGAGAGGGGTTGGATTTGCCTTCGCTGGCTGTCGACTGGACCAGGCGTTACGGGGGTCTTGTCCCACTTCTGCACGTGAAGAATCTGAGGTCCCCGAGGGTAAGGATGCCGCCGAGGCGCACAGGGCCGCAGGCGCGAGGAAAGCAGACCAGCAGCGGACACTGGCTGTGGGGTGACCGCCAGCTGCCAGCTTGGCCACGCACCCTGCGGCCGAGGGCAGGGCGGGGCGCGGAGTGGCGGCCAGGCTTCGAGCTCAGCTCCAGCCCCTCCTAGTGAAGGGCACTGGCCAGCGTCCCCTCCCGTCGGCCCAGAGGTGACGCTCACACCCAACTCCTACGGCTGTCGTACTAAGTACCACCAAGTGTGTGTGCGTCACGGGCACAGAAGCCAGCCCTGGGTCCCAGCCTGGGCCAGACTCCTGTTATCACCACAAAGAAGGCGGCTGGGGCCCTGTGACATCTTCACAAGAGGCGTGTGTGTGTGTGTGTGTGTGTATATGAGAGAGACAGACAGACAGAGAAGACAGACAGACCGACAGAGAGCTCACAGCTGGGAGGAGGGGTGGGGCCGGCCTCCTCCTGAGACAGTCTTATCTGGTTGGAATCTCCTTCCTCCCCTGCCCCCAGGGAGAGAAGGAGGGAGCCCTTGGAAACACACGCTTATCTCCTCAAATACCTTGTTTTGTGTTCGAGACGAGAGCGTCTCCGAAGTGACGCACAGCCATTCTGATGTCAGATCTACACGACAGAGGGGGCGAAGTGCCGTGACGCGGTGTCACGCCAACACCGATCCAGCCAAGTAAACAGGCGTCCCTTGGCGCCTGGCCACCTGCAGGGCCGATGCCGGTGGCCAGGGAGGCCTGGCCCATCACATGCTTATTTTCTGTTCACCTCTCAGCTGACATCAGGGCACGTAACTCCCCACAGAGCCCTGCGGACTGAACGTCTGTCCGCCACATGCGGACCACAAAGCGAGTCCCAGAGCCGAGAGTGTGCAGAGCTGAGAAATTCACATTGAATTCTAAGGACAGAGATCTCACCCTGCACCCTATTATTTTTTGAGTATAACAGGATTATTCCAACCCGGCACACTTAGCCTCATTGGCAAAATTTTAAAACATGTCGTTTGGACTTGGGGTCGAGAAGATGGCGTGAGCACAGGCATTTACTCCCTTCCCTCCGGAAACCCGTATTAAATTGGTCGAAAGCACATAAAAGTGCATTTCAAGCTCCCTCAGAGAGAACAGGAGACCTGGATGTTGAAAAGAGTCCCCAGGAGCTCAGGAAGCGGGGCACGGGTGGAGGACACAGGGGCGCAAGCAGGGCGGCAGCAGGCGGGGAGCCACCCGAGCTCCGGAGTGGCCCCGGCTCCCAACGAGGAGGGAGACGCAATGTCTGCAGGTGGAGTTTCTCTCTGACATCCCATCCCCTTCTCACACCCAGCGCAGCAGCTCTGCACACACCCAGCCCCTTTCCGTTGTGCTCAGTTATCAGCTCAAGGTCACCGCTCAGAAGACCGGCAGCCCTGCTTCTTTGGAGCTGCTCCGGGTCCCCGTGGGCCCATAGCCAGGGGTCTGCTTCCACCTGGAGGCCCCTGGGGAGTCGGCTTCCCGGCTGATGCAGGCTGTCAGCAGGATGCGCGTTGTGGGTGTAGGACTGGGGGTTCTGTTTCCTTGCCGCCTGTCTCTGGGGGTCGCTCTCACCTGTGCCCCTGGTGCGTGGCCCCCTTGTTCCTGCAATCTGGTGCCAGCAGGTGAGTCCTGCTGAAACCAAGCACCTCTCCTGCCTCCCCCTCCCCCTCGCCTGGCTGACCCCTCCCCGCCCTCTGCCACTTGTAAGGGCCCAGGGGACTCCATTGGGCCCCCCACCCCGGCTCATCCAGACAGCTCAGCATCTGGAAGTCCAGATCCCTAGTCACACCTCTGCATCCCTTTGCACATAACGCCACTCCTCCCAGCTCCAAGATTAGTGGGGACACTGTAGTAGGTCCCAGGATTAACAGGAATACTATTCCAGGCTCCAGGCTTCGCAGGAAGAGCTCTAAGGGGCCTCACACACCCACTCAGTAGCCAGGCATTTACTCTCCAGGGGAAAAAACCTTCAAATAAATTGAACACACTCTGTCTGGAGATGCACTCTGGCATCTAGAAGTTCTAACGCATGGAAGCGAAGATTCCCAGTGGGGACGCCCGTGCATGTACGTAGAACCCTCAGCCCGCTTTTCCACTTGCTCTGTGCTCTTAATGAACAGGCAGGAAAGCATTACCAGGTATTTGTAGAGGAAAGAAAATAATCAAAGAGTAGCGGGAATAACTCCTCCAGCTGACGTATGTGTACCCCTATTTGGAAAGGGACTGTGATGTGTTGGCCCTCCATGTGGGTTTTCAAAGAAACAAGTAATTAAAATATTTCAAAATTCAGTACAGGAATAGAGTCCAAGAGCTCCCCAAGAAAAAGAGAAAATGGTCTCTACAAAGGAATGAATCAGACCATCACTCAATTTCTCTTCATAAACAAAATCTTAGGTAACTGCTTTCAAAATTCTAGAAGAGATGTGCTTTCAACCGAGAGCTTCATACCCAGCTGAACTATCCATCCAGTGTAAGGCGACTCCTCAGGAGGACATCCAGGAGTGCACACCTTCCCGCTCCAGGAAAACAGGGCAATGGAGAAAGGACACCCAGGAGTGCACACCTTCCCGCTCCAGGAAAACAGGGCAATGGAGAAAGGACACCCAGGAGTGCACACCTTCCTGCTCCAGGAAAACAGGGCAATGGAGAAACAAAGAAGGAAACTCAGACGGTCGCTAAGGATGGATCCGGCCCAGCATGGCATCGTCACAGGCCCAGAGAACGGGCCAGATCAGGGCAGGGGGCAGAGCCTTCGAGGAGAACCTTGAACAACAGAGGTGTGCTCAGAGGAGCGGGTGATGCCGATGGAGACTTTGGAAAGAAAGAGGGAGAGGGGAAAGAGGCTCACGTGACAGTACAAAGTGAATTCAAAAGAAGAAAGGCAATTAGGTAGAGAGCCCATTGCTCTGGGGGTCCCACGCCAAGGGTGGTCTGTGCACGGGGTAACCAGAGCAGACACGTGACCAGAGCAGCTGCAACTCCAGGAAACCCGCCGAGCTGGGGTGGGTGCCGCCTCGCGCTGCCCAGAGCGGCACTGCACATCCACAGCGTGAAAGCTTTCCACCGATTTCAGCCTTTAGAACCCATCTATCAACAAAGATTAGAAACTTCAAATGCAGTCAGAGGGAAAAGCGTAAATGAATGTTGTCAACCCTTACAACTTAAAGGTGAACTAACAGAGGATAGAAGTTAGGGAGCAGAAGTAGGGAAGGATGACAGAGAAGAACAAGGGTTCTGAGACCCCTTTCTTATGAAGTAGGCAGTCCATCACTGAGAAAACAGGAAATGGATGAAGACACGCATTCCACAGGGTTACAAAGGAAGTGCTGTAACCACGGTGGGAAGGTCATAGCAGAAAAACCATCCCCAACGTCAAAAAGGGCAAATCAACCAGTAATTCCATACGTCATATATTAAAATCTTAACGTAAGCTTCAGAGTGGCTCCTTCGGGAGCAGACGAGGCATAGAAGGAGTTGGGGCTCTTTTTCTCATTATGTCCTTCCCTTACTATTTAATCTACCAAGCCATGTACAGACATTGCTTCAACACGATTAAACAATATACACATTTTTAAATGCATGAAACTTTTATTTTGAAGCCACACTAATTTTTACAATGGAAGTAAGTCAGCAGACTGTTTTAAATTGGAAGCCACTTTTAATCCCATCTTCAAAATCTAAATCATTTAAACAAATCAAAAATATGAAACACTGCTTTTTCTTTTTTTGGTGCCAGTTGAAATTCTTTCTCTCCCATTCTCCGTCTCTCTCTCAACACACACACACAAACTTTTTTAATTAAAAAAATCAGTAGGTCATTATCCACACGAATTCAATGAGAAAATGTAAAACTGACAGTTACTGTCACCCGAGGCAAAATGATATAGACCCACATTTGCAGATCTGCTTAACTTAACATATCAATATTAGTGTCAAATGGAAGTAAGGGCAGATAATTTTAGAGAGTTGTTATTACATGACATTCAAAATCATATGCTGTGTTCTGCAACACTCAAAGAAAGATAAAAATGAAAAATGAAGTTAATGAAAATTTATTGCCTGACTGAAGACTGCAGAATCAGGCACTTTACATGAAAATAAAATCTTTTTAGAACACTAAAGCTTACAGAAAATAATAATCTAAGAGTGAATCGTCCTAATGGAACCCTCTGCATCTCATGTCCGCAAATAGTCTTCCCAGCTGAATCAGAACTCTTTATTTTTATCATCACACATGATTTATAAATACAGATTTCTGAAGAGCTAGCATGATGGCTGTGGTGGAGGCAGGTGGGGACTGCCTACAAGCTGGACTCAAATGTCCGTTTGCACATCATTGCCGGAACGAGACGTCTGCGTCACCTCCGGCAACAGGTCCAGCGTCTAATCACGCATGTGTGGGTTCATGCAGGTGTCACGGCAGAAGCGAGCTTTCTGGTTGCTCTTGTTGTAACCGGAATTCACCCTTGTGTCAACAGCCTGCCACTTTCATGGCTGTCCGTGCACTGCTCTCCTTAAAGACGACATGCAGAGCATTAAAGCTCTAAGGATTTATTTTACCCTTCGTTGAAATTTGAACTCAAGGTGTGAACCTGCAACACGTCCTTCAACACAGCGTAAGCAGTGTGGTGATCTTGGAGGGCTCGTGATACACAACACGCGCTCACAGGACGTCTGTGCCTTTCTAGAACCGTCTACCTTGGACTCTTCAGTGGCCCCCGAATCAGTCTCTCTGGCAGTCTTAATATTAGCATCAGCTTCTGAAAAGAAGCCCTTTTCATCTCAAACCCTTAATTTTCAGAGACTGTTTCCCTGGCTCACAGAATGCGTTCCGTGGTCCCTGGCTGGGTGTTTGACTTCCCTTCGGTCTTATGTTTATCAGCCTAACCCGTCTTATTCAGAATGTGGACAGACGATTCCAAACAACGTCCAGGCTTCTGCACGCAGCCCCTGCGATGCTGTTTTTGTGATTCCTGCCCTTCGATGACAACAAAACGAGGTCCCATTCTAAGTGCTCACCTTTGATGGATGGATGGTCCCCTTCCTGCCCTGCTGTCCTCATGACCAGAGTTTCGCCCACCTTGTCACGGTGCCGACAATTGCCTCCTGAACTCAGGGGGTCGGCCTCACACACACTCACGGCAGCCCCGGGCATCCTCTGAGGCCCAGGCCCTGGGGCACGTAGCCCTGCATTGGGCAGGGCTGGTGTGTGACTTCAGGCTGGAGCCTCAGAGGGCGGAGGTCCCCGTCCCTGTAGCCGCCGTATTCCCGAACACAGCAGACCTTGCCTTTTGTGGGAGAGTGGGGCGATGGACGCGGGCGGTTAGGAGACCCCGTGGGCCGTGGTCTGCAGATGTGGAGGAGGAAGGACCAGAAACAGGAGGGTTAGCACGTGAACCGGGACGCGGCCGGGAGACGCCCAGGCTCACACACACGCGCGTGCACACACACGTGCACACACGCTCACACGCTGCGTAGCTCCCAGGGATGTGCTCCCGCCTCTGCTTTTCCTCACACTGAGACTTTTAAGAGGAATTGGCTTCATCCTCTCTCTTCTCGCTCTCACTCCAGTGTCTCTGGATGTGGTGCACCTTAGTTTTACTCAGTTTTATGGATGTATAAGTTGTGTGCAATAAGACCATAAAAGCACGAATTTAAAGCATAGAATCCGATGATTTCTGACAAATGGAAAGGGCTATGCAGCCCTCCCTCCCAAGCAGAGAATATGTCCACCCCTCCCCCCAAACCCCCTCGATCCTGGGGTCCTCACTGCCTAGGCCGAAGCTTTGTCTTTACTGGAATTTCATGATAAGTAATCTTTCTGGCCTCTTTCACTAAACATGATGCATGCTGTTGCATATGTCAGGGATTTTCTTTCCTCTTTGTTGCCAAATAGTATTCCATGGTATGGGTATACCAAACTTTGCTCATCATTTTCTAGTTGACACACTCGTTGTTTGATGACTATTTGGGCTTTGTGGCCAAATATGTTTATTTCTTTGGGGTAAATACCTAAGAATGGCATTTCTGTATCGTGTGAAAATATCTATTTCAGTTAATAACAAGCCATCTTCCCAAACGGAGACACCATCTTGCACCCTCACCAGCAGCGCGAGAGCAGTGGTGGCCCCGTGTTCTCACCAGCGCTTGGTAGGGTCAGTCTTTTGTACTCACCGTTCTGGAGGCTGTGTGGTGGTGTCCTTGTGGTTTTGATTTGCCTTCCCCTGATATCTCGTGATGCTAAACATCTTTTCATGTACTTCTATCACGTTGTTGCTTATGTTACATTGTTTACTCGTGCTTTCATTGGCTTTTTGGTTTTGTTCTTTTATGATTCTAGGTCCAAGTGCTTTTTCAGATCCATTTTTGAAAAACATTTTCTCCTAGACTTCAAATTGCCTTTTGGTTTTCTTAACTGTTTTTTTTTTTTTTGAAAAGTTTTTAATTTGGATAAAATCCAATTTCTTTTTTCTTTCATAATTTGTGAATTGTGTGCCTTATTTAAGAAAGTTGTGTCTAATCTTTGCTTAAAGTTTTTAAGATTTTCTCCTAATTTTTTCTAGAACTTTACATTTTTAGCTTTAATATTAGGTTCTGGACCCATTGTGAGCATTTTCAGTATACTTTTGTATAATATGAGGTAAGGATCAAATATGTAATATATAGTATACATAATATATTACACACATATTGTATACAAAAAATATATGTTACATTTATATTATATGTAATGTTTATTACCTATTAGTGTATATTTTTATAAAGATAACCAATTGCTGCAGCACCATTTGACCAAAAGAGCATCCTTTCCTCATTAAATTGACTGGGTACCTTTGGCAAAGATCGTTGGTCCTACACGTGTCAGTTTATTCTGTACTCTTCTGTTCCAAGGATCTGAATTTCTTTCTCTACGCAGGGCAATACTATCTTGATTATGGTAGTGTTACAACACATCTTGAAATCAGGTAGTATCAAAGTTCTCCAACTTTGTTGGTCTTTTTTAAAAAATGGTTTGGTTGGTTATTCTAGGTCCCTTGCATTTTCATATAAATTTAAGAATAAGCTTTTTGATTTTTACCAAAAACAAAACCAAATAAAACAAAACGCTTAGGATTTTTTTCCTGGGTTCCTCCAGGAAAAAAGAAAATAACTTAGTATTTGTGAGTATCTGAAGGTAGTAGAGGATTTCAGTTTTTATCTTTCTGCAAACATCATCATCATTCCGCCCTTCTTCCTGGCAGACAGCAGGTGAGGACAGCTCTCTGCCCCCAGAAGTTTCCGCTCTCTTCTGTGCTGTGGTTCAGCTCTGGGCTGAACGTCTTAGTTCAAAGTATGAAAGCTTTCTCTTCTCTGCAGCTGCTTTTCAAAGCTTCTGCACTTTGATTACAATACAGGTAAATGCATGTTTCTTCTGATATGTCCTGTTTGGAATTCACTGGGCCTCTCAAATCTGAGGATTGGTGTCTTTCATTAATTCAGGGAAATTTTAGCTGTGTCTCTCGGATTATTGCCTCTCTCTCGTTTTCTCTGTATTCTCCTCCTGGAATTTTCATCAGGCATGTATTTAACTTTCTCACTCTATGCTAGTCCATGTTTTTAAATCTGTCTTGCATATTCTCTATTTTTTTTTTAATTTCTTTTTCTCTTTCTGTTGCTTTCAGCTCCATCTTCCATCTCACTTCTCTCTTCAGTTTTAGTTACTTGTTCTTTAATTGCTCATTCATTTAATCCATGAACGAGTTTCTAATTTAAATTCTAACTTATGAGTTTTATCTGATTTTTTTTCAAAACTGCTTTGTCCATTTCATCAGCCTCTCGTTGCTTCTTTTTTTTTTTAGGACCCAATTTTTTTCTTTTAAACGTACTAACCGCACTCACTTTGTAGTCTGTACTTGATAATTCCAATACCTGTGTTCTTGCTGGGTCTTCACCTTCACAGTTCTGCTGACTGTTGCCCACGGTGCCGAGTTCTACGGTGCAGAGTGACTTTGGTTCTGGATCCGTGTTTCTCAGAACTACTTCTGTGCAAAGTTACGGAAACCTCGGTCCAAGTTTATTCCCTGAGAAAATGTCCGCTTCTTCTCACTACCACACTAAGACAATTAAAAACAAAATTTTTAGCTTGAAATTTGTCCCACAGTTCTGTGGATTTTATCCCAGACCCCAGTGGGGCCGCCCCGATCAGCAGCGGCAGGTTTTCCCCGCGCAGCCTCCGCGGGGATCAACATCCAACCCTGCAGGCAGGGAATCAAGGTCTCTCATCCCTGTGGATTTCCTCTTTCTTCTCACTTCTGGCCTCTGAGGATTTCCCTTTTCTGATCCTCCAACGATGCATTTAAAAAGACTGTTAAGATCTGGGGTTTTTAGCAGTAACATAGCAGGGTTACCATGCTGCCAGCCCTGCCTCAACTTCAGCCACCATTACACATTTGAACTTCTGTACCAGAAAGTGGCTTCTTTCCCGCATCCCCCCACCGCCCTGCTGACAACAGGCCCGATCTTCCTACTCGTTCAAACAGGAAGAAGTTGCCAAGCGGCTGTACAACTTACACTGGTAAATAACAGCCTTTACTCGTTTGTGATGTTCTGGGTTCCTGTAAGGATTTATTAAAGGAAAGTGTTAGCTGTGAATAGAAGATTTTCAAAACCTCACCCCTCCTGTGGAACTGCCGACCTCAAAATGTATTTTGGGAACTGGATGACTTCAAGATCATTGTTAATCCTCTTCCTGCACAGAGAAGACAATGTAGCTTAAAAAAAATGCCTGTGACTCCCATGTATAAACAAAACATTCAAGTTAATGCTGAAGAAATTCTGTTTGGTGGAGCAGAAGGTTCCAGTAAGGCAGAATTTAGATTCTATAACAAATCTGTCTGATAATCAAAACCTTAAAAACAAGTTTCTGTTTTGACGCTCTGTTGAGAAGACACGAGTTTGACGTCCCATCAGTGATGTCTGCACCTCAGCGCTTCCTTGGCATGTGGTGTGTTTGGCCACAGCGTATGGATGTGTGTGGAGCAAGGGTCCCCTTGCAGAAGGAGCCCAGGCCGTGTGGGCTGCAGGGGGCAGGGCGGCGGCCAGGCTGGGGACCCGAGACCGAGGAGACGTCGCTGATGCAACAGGCTGACGCGAGTGTAGAGGGGGCACACCTCTGATTTAACTAATCAAACCTCAACAGAGAGAAACCGCTTGGCATCTGTGGGTACAGCCATGACAAGACAGGCCCCCGTCCTGATAGGACAGCTGCCGTGAGATCTTAGGGACATATTTCCCCTGCTGGTTTCCAAGCGATGACATCTTGGCACTAATCACGTGAAGTAAACGATGACCTTTTAAAATTACCTGGATTCAAAAGCTATGATTATTGCTTACTGGAGAGTCATAAGGTTTATTTGGTTTATTTTTTTTCGGGGGGGGGTTCGTTTGATCATTTCTTATCTAATTAGCTGAACAATTGTGGGTACTATTGTGATATGAATTTTAATTTAAGGCTTAAACATCCACCTCTCAGCCTCTTTGATTCATTCACAGTAAATAATCAATAACTAGGGCTTCCCTAGTGGCACAATTGGTTAAGAGTCCGCCTGCCGATGCAGGGGACACGGGTTCGTGCCCCGGTCTGGGAAGATCCCACATGCCGTGGAGCGGCTGGGCCCGTGAGCCATGGCTGCTGGGCCTGCGCGTCTGGAGCCTGTGCTCCGCAACGGGAGAGGCCACAACAGTGAGAGACCCACATACCACAAAAATAAATAAATAAATAAAAAATAATTAATAACTAGCCACACCTAATGGAAGCAAATAGTATTCACTGAGAGTGATTAATCCAGCTAATAATTTACAAAATAGTACACAACAATTGCATTCTCATCCTAAAAGGAGGGCAGATTTAACTGTTTTCAAGGTCAGTCTCCAAGTTAGTCTGACTCTCTTTCTAGTTGTGACAATTTATGTATTTCCAGCCTAAGGATGGGGTACTGGTAGGTGGCCATCGAATTTCTAAAATCTTGGAAATAAATTATCTTTGAGATGAATGGGTGTTGTTTTGGCTTATTTATTACTTATTATGTGTTTTTGGAAAGAAGTTATAGAAACAGATCTGACGCCGTGCTAGGTGTAGATCTTCATGTTTTCCTCTGAAGATTTCCGACGTTCTGCCTGTAGCTTCCGAGTCTACCAGCAATTTCCATGATGCTGTTCACCATTTGGGCGATGAAAGGGTGAGAGCACGAAGCCTGATTTTGGCACGGAGAGAGCACTGCTAGAATTTCACACCAGCTGATTCAAGTGTAACGGTGCCGGAATCTCGGCCAATGGCATCTTTGTGCCAATGAGGTCAGTGCAGAGCAGCGCAGGGGATTAGCAGGCTCTTTGGAACAGGAGAGGTCTGGCACGGCGCTTATTAAAATGTAGGAACCAAATTAGCTCTACCTACGACGTAGCTCTCATCCATCACATAATTCATCTCGGTTCTCTGTGATGTTAATGAGATATGAAAAGCCTCTTCTCTACTTGCAAGGTATCAGCATAGTAACATTAATGACACAGAATCAGCTCCAGTGAATGGGAGAGAAAGGGTTCACCTACACTATAATTTATAATTGGCCGACTCAGGGGACCTAAGTCTTTTTGCAAGAAAACTGGAGCAGTTCAAGCTTTCAGATATGTTCCTTTCAAGCTCCCATTGTCACGGAGAAGGTCTGAAAGAATCCGTTTGCATCTAATTCAGACTTCAGTATTCCAGTCTGAAAAGACTCAGAGAAGAAAAGAAAGAAGGAAGAAAAAAAAAAAAACCTCCAGCTTCTATAAGGCCCGCGTGTGACACTGGGATTTGTTGGCATAAAAATGCCCTTGTGACAGACATCATTATATCATTGCAGGAAGGAAAAAGATGAATAGGTCCCCCAAATATTTCTGGCAAAGCTCCCAATTGATGCAGTGCACACCTCGTTCTCTGAATGTCTCCCGGCTTTCTGGGCTAATGCGGGGCTCAAGGGGGGGACCCGCTGGGTACCACTTTATTTTAAGCTCCCATCAATGGGTGCTTAGCTACTACTAATTTAGAACAGTGGCCTGGGGAACTATATTTGTGAGTCACACACACATCAAACGATTCCATTGTGATTGGTTTTATTGCGATGACGCCAGGACAGTGGAGCTTTATTGAAGGAGCAGCGAGAAGTGGGCTGCGGGCTACGTGCTTGGCTCAGCTGGGCCGGTTATGGGAGCGAAGGGGTGCCCATGAGGTGTTTGAGCCGTTCCCGGGGACCCAGAACCAGACTGCCTTGACCCAAATGCCCAAATGTTGACCTGGATCGTTGAATTCTCTTTTTCCTACTAAGTTTAGGTTCCCAGGCTCCCAGTCAGCGATGGATGGCCCTGGGCCACATAAGTGGGATTCTGATCCGGTGTCTTCACTGCAGGTGGGCCTGGAGTCATTGTCTACCAGGGTCCCAGCCGTAGACACAGAACTCATTCCCCTGTGCCCACTGTCTCCAGGACGCCTGAGCTGCAGGACCGCTGTGCTGAGGCCTTGTCACTGTGCCCACCCCCCGTCCCACGAGTGCGCCCGACTTGCAAAGCCAGGTTCTATGCCTCCTCTTGTCCGCAGTCATCTGGCCCGGGCGGGTGAAGGGCCCCGCCACCACCCCGTGATACAGGGCAGGCCCTCCCTGTTTTCAAGCTCCCAGGGCGGGTGCAGACCCACCTTGACGCTCTTTGTGAGGACGGTGAAATAGCACACGGGAGTAGCTCAGTAGATGGAGTGTGACAAGCGAAGGATTTAGTACAGAATTCTTGGTGAAATGATCGCACCTTCAAATGCTCCTTCAAATGTTGGGATGAAGCCATCTCGTCTTTGCTTTGGGGGCTCTGAGGGATGTGGAGACGCTGAGCAGGAGGGAGGTCACCTGGAAAACTGTCGAAGCCACAAGAAGGCAGCCCCATGCGCGGGGCCAGGCTGCCGGCTGAGGGCGCTCCGGGCACCTCAGGCGCCTTCGCGTGATGGCTGGCCCTGGCGCTGTCCGTCTCCCAGCCCCTCTCCGCCCCTCGTCCAGCAGTAAACATTGCCATATTTCCTTCATATCCACTGGCTTCGCATGTCCCACCATGAGACCCTTGGCTTCTCGGGTTAATTTGGTGCAGAAGAGGAACCAGTCACCGGACGTAGGGTCAGCTGACATACAAGGACCCATGCGTGTCGGTATCCGTGACCACTTCTGTGTGTGTCCATCTGCGTCCACGGGCTTCACACCCGTGTCTGAAACTTGATCTGCCACCGCACCGTCACTCCAACACGGGGACCTGGCCCCAGCCACCCCCCAGCCCCGTATACCGTATGGCAGCTCCAGAGTCGTCCCTGAGAGGGCCTGGAAGCGATGACACACCAGGTGCCAGACCTGGCTTTCTGATAGGATTATCCAGCAAAAGGCACCAGTGTTGTCGAGACGTGGCTCATCCCAGAACTGGGGCAGGAAAAGCTCAGGACGTCCTGGAGCAGCTTGTAAGACCACAAAGTACAGATGTGCTCAAAACCGAAGCCCACCATAGGGTACGTCAAGGGCACGAGGAGTGACTGAAGGGAATCCCAACGGCCAAAGCGCAACAATTTTTAAAATTTATTTTATTATAGTTGATTTACAACGTTGTATTAGTTTCCGTTTTACAGCAAAGTGATTCAGATATAGATATATATATTCTTTTTCCTTATGGTTTATTACAGGATGCTGAATGTACTTCTCTGTGATATACAGAGACCTTGTTGTTTATTCTATGGACCTTGTTGTTATTGTTGTTTATTCTGTGTGTAATAGTTTGCATCTACTAACCTTGTTGTTTATTCTGTGTGTAATAGTTTGCACATGGAATATTTTACACATAGATTAGGCTGGGGATTCTGGGTAGAAGACACAGGGGTCAAGTGTCATTCAAGCCACATCATGCCTGGGCACATCCTGTGTAATAGTTTATTGTGCACAGAACCTATGTGTAATAGTTTGCATCTACTATCCCCAAACTCCCAATCCTTCCCTCCCCCTTGGCAACCACCATCTGTTTTCTATGTCTGTGAGTCTGCTTCTCTTTCTTAGGTATGTTCATTTCTGTTGTATTTTTAGATGCCTCATGTAAGTGATATGGTATTTGTCTTTCTCGTTCTGACTTACTTCATTTAGTATGACAATCTCTAGGTCCATCTGTGTTGCTGCAAGTGGCATTATTTCATTCTTTTTATGGCTGAGTAATATTCCATTGTATATATGGACCACATCTTCTTTATCCATTCATCTGTTGACGGACATTTAGGTTGCTTCCATGTCCTGGCTATTGTGAATAGTGCTGCTATGAACAAAGAGGTGCATGTACCTTTCCAAATTATGGTTTTCTCTGGATATATCCCAGGAGTGGGATTGCTGGATCATAGGGTAACTCTATTTTTAGTTTTTAAGGAACCTCCATACTGTTTTCCATAGTAGCTGTATCAATTTACATTCCCACCAACAGTGCAGGAGGGTACCCTTTCCTCCACACCCTCTCCAGCGTTTGTTATTTGTAGTTTTTTGGTGATGGCCGTTCTGACCGGTGTGAGGCGATACCTCGTTGTAGTTTTGATTTGCGTTTCTCTCTAATCATTAGCAATGTTAAGCATCTTTTTATGTGCCTGTTGGCCTTCTGCATGTCTCCTTTCAAAGCCAGAACAATTTGAACTAGAAAATAAATAAAATACTGTTGGATTACCACTCAACAAATAAATACCCGTGAGTCATACTGATTAAAATAAATGATTGAATTTAAAAAAATGGAGGAGAAGAGACAGATGTCCCAGGCAGAAGAACTCCGTGTAACTGACGCAGACACTCTGCTCTCAGGAGGAAGGGCCCAGCCTCAGGCCTCAAGCAGGTTTGCTCTGCTTTCACACCACCTCCAGCGGCAGTCAATGGCACGGCAACAGTGAAGGTCACCTTGGCAGGATGTGCCCGGGCATGATGTGGCTTGAATGACACTTGACCTCTGTGTCTTCTACCCAGAATCCCCAGCCTAATCATGAGAAAAATACTGTACCAAATTCCTGACCACTATTATTTGATGTTACCGTCAACAGCAAAAATAAGGAAATTCTGAGAAACTGTCACAGAGCAAAAGAGTGTGGAGTTCTGGGCAGGATCCTGGGACAGAAAGAAAGGATATTAGGTAAAAAATATGGAAATTTGAATAAAGCATGGTCTTTAGTTCACAATAACGTATCAACATTGATGCCTTAACTGGGACCGATGAACCACATAATGTAAGATGGTAACAACATGCAGGGCTGTACTCTGCACTTCTCCCACTGTTTCTGTCAAGCTAGAATTATTCTAAAAATAAAAAAAAAAATTTAAGTTAGCTCTAGGACACATGGAGGGCGTCCTATACTAGGTAAAGAGGTTTGGGCAGTAGGAATTTTGAGCAGATCAACATGATAAAAATAACCCACCAGGAAGCCCTGACAGTGGAGTGCGGGATGGATTGGGGCTCAGGTGGGTAGAAGCCAGGACCCCCTCTCAGGCTGCACTGTCAGACCCTGAACTGGCACCAGCTTGTGTCAGGGGCTTTCAGTGGACAAGGCTGAAGCCCTCCGCGCCTCAGGTTCCCATCTCGGCAAACGGTCTGAAGAAGGATTTAGAAGAAAACCATTCGGGTGCATATGCTTCCTTGTTCAGGACGGTATGACTTAAATTCAAAATCACCGTGGTATAAAATGTAGGGATAAGATCAAGCAAAAATGCAAACGTTCAGAATGAATTTTTGGATGTCTTCAGGAAGGCATGGTGGTAAGAATTCACGGAATCATTTCTCAGATGCCGTGTGCCCGGAGCCCCCTTGGAGACCATTAATTAGCTCAAACCCCTGACTTACAGGTGAGAAGACTGTGGTTCATTGTTACACGGCCAGGTAGGGGGAGCTGAACGCTCACAGTCTGGACACGCTCCCCTCTCATGTCCCAACATCCAACATCTCGGAAATCCCTTCCTTTTTTTCATATTCTTTAAGCCACTTGTAATTTTTTTTTTTTTTTTTTTTTTTTTTTTTTTTGCGGTACGCGGGCCTCTCACCGTTGTGGCCTCTCCCGTTGCGGAGCACAGGTTCCGGATGCGCAGGCTCAGCGGCCATGGCTCACGGGCCCAACCGCTCTGCGGCATGTGGGATCTTCCCGGACCGGGGCACGAACCCGTGTCCCCTGCATCGGCAGGCGGACTCTCAACCACTGCGCCACCAGGGAAGCCCGCCACTTGTAATTTTGAATAGGGTTTTAATATGATACCAAGGTTACGGAAAATTAAGAAATCATCACCTTGCTTTCTGAAGAGCTCCACCTCCTCCGTGAATCTGTTGGTGACCACGAGGAATCTACGTAATTGGTTTCAAAACAAAATCACCTTTGTTTCTACTCTCAATCACCAACCACCTGGCAATAGAACTGCTATGGAAGTCAGTATGGCTTTTTGCTCAGAAGGTATAAAGTTTTCACAGATTCCTGAGAACATTCAAAAGCAAAGATGAAGAAGCTTGTGTTTTCAGGAGTTTCTACGAAATCTCTTTGAAGCATGCACTGTAGGCATGTGCACAGAAAACCCCTCTCCTCTGCATAACCATCTCCTTGTCAAACCTCTGCCCACAGAGAACTCAGCTTTCTGCATTTCCAAGTGTCATTTCTCCGGCTAAATTTGGCCAAAAGGACCTGGAATCTGATTGCTAAATATATGGACATTTGGGAGAAAAAGATGAACTTGGATTTTAGTTTTATAGCCCAAATAATTTTTAGCTGAAGAAAATAATAGAAATGAACAACAGACATAAAACTTTAGCCTGTGTAAATTAAACGGTTCTGCTGCATTAACTTCATAAAGCCATAATCCTCTCCCCCATAAACTATTACACGCACGGCAACATATCTGATTTATGGGGTGTGGAATCGATGGGAAAAAATTAATGCTTGAAAAACATATTAGAGACATTATTGAACAGATTTTAATTGAGATTTGATTTCAATGCCCCTTATCCACATGATTAATGGGCCCTACCCTCCACGCTGCAGCCAGCAAAGAGTCTTTAATATGACAATTAAGTATCTGTCTTTAGGCTTATGTAACCCTCACCCCAACCGGGCCACTTCATCTGTACAGTGCGGCTTTTGTGCAGATTAAACCGAGACTCAATTTTCTCTATTTTCCAGCACTTCCTTATGTTTTATGACAAGCACTAAATCAATTTTATGCTATTATTGATTTTTTCTTAAATGGACACGAACCATTTCGCCTTTCGCCCTTCTGCTGCTCTCTGTCTTCCCTTCCTCACCGTATGCTTGGTCTGCAGCCCGCAGAGGAAAGGTCCAGTGCTTCCTGAGATTTCCACAGGGTGTGCCAATTCATTCTGTTTTTACAACATCAGAATTGACAGGCTTAACCTGGAATTCTATCAAAACTTACCTATGGTTGTGAGCAGCCTCGGGCTGGGAGCTGTCGGCATTCTTTTTCTCCTTTTCTTCCTGAAGCAAACAAACAAAAAAGCCTCAAGGTTAATTCGTTTCCCTGTAAGTTCTGGCACGGTTTCTCCTATAATATTGCCTAAATTTTTTGAGCAGGAGCTTAAGCTATAATTTTTCTAACATCCTTGAAGTCTAATTAATATAGCAAGAGGAAGAATCTATTTCATTGCTTGCAGGGAAAGGGCATTATCTACAAGGTGCAATAACTCCTTTGAGATGCCTGGCGACAGCTAGTTGTATGCAATGCAATTAAGAAGCTCCCAGATCTTTGGGGCTTTATCCTCTATGACCTATGGCAAAAATTAACTGCCGCCTGGGGTAAAAGAAGTAAGAATAGGTACATAATTTGTAATCAGATAGCATTTTTTCCGAGTGAAGAATTATACAGGAAGAAAAACAGCCAGCAGTACAGCCTGGTCTGAAGGTCCCACATTTATTTGGCGGTTCAACTGCTTGTCTTTGAAAATATAATCATACTTGAGGGCAAATGCCTGTTTTCTTTATATGTGATTGAAAGACACACAAATAAGGACAGTTATTGCACTCCATATACATGTCATTAACACAGTTTATGTATTTTATTCAAAAAGGTTAATAGCTAACCTAACATAGATATGAAGACAGCATGCTTTTTCTTTTATATCTGTAAAAATATATAAACAGTAGAGTTAATGCTTGCAACAAAATTTTGAAGACAATAAAAGTGGCAAATCCAAATGATGCAGAAATCAAGTGCTTGCTTTTGGTTTATTTATTTATTTATTTTTGGCTACATTGGGTCTTCCTTGCTGGGCGTGGGCTTTCTCTAGTTGGAGCGAGCAGGGGCTACTCTTCGCTGCGGTGTGCGGGCTTCTCAGTGCGGTGGCTTCTCCTGTTGCGGAGCACGGGCTCTAGGTGCACGGGCTTCAGTAGTTGTGGCTCATGGGCTCAGTAGTTGTGGTTTGCGGGCTCTAGAGCACAAGCTCAGTAGCTGTGGTGCGCAGGCTGTTACTCCGCAGCAACTGGGATCTTCCCGGATCAGGGCTCAAACCTGTGTCCCCTGCATTGGCGGGCGGATTTCTAACCACTGTGCCACCAGGGAAGTCCTTGGTATCTTTATATGATGCATTTTTTAAAGAAAAAGAAAAAGAATACAGTGTCCAGGAAGCACATTTTCTTGAATTCGTTGGGTTCTGCTTTTTTTTCTATCAAAGCATTCTCAAGAATGTTACTGAAAAGTAGTATAAAATGTCCTGTGATTAATTTTAGGTCAGCAATAAGCCAGGGCAATGTTCATTAATACATAGGTTTAAAAAAGAACACTGTTTACATATTCTCCACGGAATACTGCACGGTGAATTAGTGATAAGTGTTTAGACACCCGAAGTTACTCTCAGGTTGAAGTGTAATGGACGTTTGAGCCCCGGCGGCTTGTTCTGCAGACATCGGCCCACAGGTCCCTGTGGCCGGTGGCTGACCGGTGCGAGGGGGCCAGCGTCAGCAGAGTGAGGCCACCAGGAGGCTGGGCGCCCCACCCGCTGGGCTCCCCTGGGGGAGACATGTTTCAGTAGCACTGATGTCAACTTTCACGCCATCAGAGGCTCCCTTCGTGGCCTTCGGGCTCCACTTTCCCCTGAGCTGGGGATAACAGGGGAAACATCACGCGTCAGCACTCATCCCCCCGTCGTGATGAGAAAGCTCTCTGATGAGCAGGGGCCCTTGGAGAAGGGTCACATGGCGGGAGGCCGCACCGACCACGTTTGTGACAAGTAAGACGAAGGGCCCCCTGCCTGCCTGCGTGACAGCACGGAAGGCAAGGAAAGTGGGCAACAGATGAGCAAATATAAGTCACTGAAGGAAAATTCTAAAGCCTGGGGAGGATGAAGATCTTTTCCACTTTTCCTGGAAGCAGCTCTGTCGACTCAATATCCTCTAGGCGTTTCCTCTCCTGATAGCCGGGCTCACCTGTCTCTCTGGCCAGGTTTATCAGCCTGGGCACATTTTAGGGGGCTGTCGTGTGCAACACGGGTGCTCGGCAGTGTCCCCGCCCTCCACGCCCCAGATGCCAGAAGCACACCCTTCCTGAGCGCTAACAACTGAAAAGCTCTAGCAGCCGCCAGCGTCCCGGGGCGGGAATCACCCCACTGGGGCCTCTGCTCTACAGGAAGCCCTTTGGACTTACCAGCTCAGCAGCCCTGCTCCCCAAAAAACCCGCGCCCCCCGTGCAGGGCAAGGACTGTTGCCAGTGGCGTTTAAGAAGGAAGCCTGCAGTTCCGTAATGCTTTCCTAACGTTCCCTCTAGGTCTGCATGAATGATTTCACTTATACTTTATAAACTTCAAATACAGCCCAATCGATCCAGGTTGGCTTGTGTTCAGTTGATCTGTCCAAGGAACCTGTTACAGAATTTCAAAAAGGAGAACATCCCTCACTCTATTAATTGCTATGAAATTGTTCTAACAGCAGCAGACCACACTCATCCTGGTGAAGCTCAGTGACAGGTCCCTCAATCTAAGAAACGCCTTCCGCCAAGTGTCTGACCTTTCACCCCCGACGCTGTGTGAAGCAGCTGGGCCTCCCTTGATTTCACTCAACACGGGCAGCGGCCAGGGGGTCGGGCTGAGGGCCAGTGAACAGCGGCAGTGCCGTGCAATCAGGTTGTTCCCTAGTTGATGCTGGGGAGTGAAAAATGCCTGACTCGGAACCAAGGAGCCCGGAGCACAAGCAGCCCCGGAACCAGCACCCTTGCCACCTTCACCCACTTGGGAAGGCTGGCCAGCCTCCGCGGCTCAGATCGTGACGCTAAGATCAGAGTCCATCCCCGTCTGTGGGTCCCCGGCACCTCCATTCCCAGCTCTGCAGATGAACTCAGTGAGGAACTGGAGTACTAGTTACTTTCATTCCACCAGGTTTTAGAATGGGAGTGAGTTTGTTTGAATAGAACTACAGTCAGAATAATTTATATATTACTAAAAAACAGTTAGTAATTGAAAAATCTAATACCAGGCCAGTTTTCATGGCATAAACCAAAATACAAAGAGAGTGCTAAGTAAACAACAGGTACTTAAAGGTTAAGATTCACAATCCTTTCTCCAAACTTCCATTGAATGTCTATAGCTCAATAATAAAAAACAGACAAAAATACCTGTCTTCATGCTGCTTAAATTCTGATAAAAGGAGACAAATGATAAACAGAATAAATAAGGAAAATATTTACAATATTAGATGGTGATAATACTGTCAATACTTAAAATCCCGGGCAGGGAAGAGAGTTAGAGATTGGGCCTGTCGGTTGTCACAGCGAGGGTCTCATTAGAGGAATGAAACACTAGAACCCTCGAATTTAAGTGTACTTCCCGTTAAAGAAGTACAAGTGTTGAGAAGGTGTTCACCCATTTATAATAGCACGTAACTAAAACTGGCCTGATGCGTCACGCCGATAACGGAACAGAGACAGGTAACAGGTTTATTCTTCAATTAATAACCTCACTTTCAAGAATCTTCAACTTCACACAAACCCTTTGTGTCTCCACCTTCTCTGTGCCCTCCATCAATAGCCCGACTCAGGTGGGACGCTCGCCTGGCGGCAAAGGACACAGAAGACTGGGGCTTTGCATGCAGTCAGGAGCAAGGCCTGCAGGCCCCCGGGGAGGTGGCCCCCGGCAGCCCCGTTCAGTATCTTCGCGGGGTCACGGGCACAGCCCTGCTCGCTGGCAGGCCGGCCCCCTCACGGGAACCTCAGAAGGCAGGCGATCCCCTTCACTGTGGCCCTGTGGCTCTGTCGCCCCAGCCCTGGGGTCCACCTTCCCCTCCCTGCTCCTCCCACCCCAGCTGGTCCCCTCTGCTCACCCCCGCTCCCCTCGCCCAGCCCTGCAGCGCACGGTCCTGAGGCTCTGGAACCGAACCTGTCTGCAGGTAACGCCTGATCTGATCAGAGAGAAGGCCCCAGCCTGGTTGGTTCCCCGACAGGATGTCCCTCCCCCTTACGTGGACACCTCTGACGGGCCTTTGCGGTCGGCCACATAAACGTAGGCCGTGGAAGCCATTCTCTGGCCACCACTGCCAGGGGCCCCCGGCCGGGCAATTGCTCTGTGTGGTTGTCCCAGGTGTGGCATGGGGACCGCAAACACCATTGTGGGGTGGGCTTGACAGGAAGAAGGGGGCGTCCCGAGACCCTGCACCGGGGCAGTGGGAGGGTGGCAGTCTGGGCCTCTTCCACGTGGCCCGCCTGTCCCCCCGGGGGGGCAGGGCGGCCAACCCGGGGGCTTCTTGGGGCGCATGTCGGGCAGGGAATCTCCTCCGTGCCCGGGAGCTGCGGTGACAGAGAAAACACCTTAACTCAGCGCGGGACCCCCTTCAGAGTGCAGCTGGAACGGGAAGCTGTCGGCCCGGCCGTTAGAAACGTGTGGAGAAATTACCGCACGTTCCCTGTAGAGGCATCCAGCCGCCGTCCCGGCCCAGCCTCTCAGCGCAGGGATAATACGCTCCTATCAGTTTTAATAGCCCCATGCTGGATTCAGGAGGTATTATGGATTGTACAGCAAGCATATTGTCATTAAATTAAATTTTCAGAACATTCCCCAGCTCATCACAAATACCACAGAGAGTCATCATAATCGGTTCTCAACACATGTGTAATTGCCTTCAGCTGGCGTTTTTTACAGTTGACATTGCTCAGCAGTGATAAGGTGATTGGCGATTTGAATACACAGCTTGTTTCATCGCCGCCGTAATTGAAATATGGTGTGTGTGAGCAGAAGATTACATTAAGACCTGGGATAATCACCTGACAGGAGAGTAATTGAGTCTGCAATCTGCCACTGGGTCTCTCAGGGAGGCTGGAAATGAGCAGCAGCCATTAGCGCATTGCACCGCCACCGCCTGGCTCCACAGCAGTGCCCGGCCGGCATCCCCGCATCCCGGCACCCCCGCATCCCCGCATCCCGGCATCCCCTCATCCCTGCATCCCCGCATCCCCGCATCCCCACATCTTCACATTCCAGCATCCTCACATCTCCACATTTCCTTATACCAGCATCCCCGCATCCCGGCATCCCCTCATCCCCGCATCCCTGCATCCCGGCATCCCCACATCTCCACATTTCCTCATACCAGCATCCCCACATCCCCACATCCCAGCATCCCCGCATCCCAGCATCCCCGCATCCCTGCATCCCCTCATCCCAGCATCCCCGCATCCCCGCATCCCCTCATCCCACCATCCCCGCATCCCTGCATCCCCTCATCCCAGCATCCTGGCATCCCTGCATCCCCTCATTCCAGCATCCCAGCATCCCTTCATCCCCTCATCCCAGCATCCTGGCATCCCCGCATCCCCTCATCCCAGCATCCCCACATCCCTGCAACCCCTCATTCCCGCATCCCCTCATCCCAGCATCCCTGCATCCCAGCATCCCCGCATCCCAGCATCCCTGCACCGCGGGCACCCAGCCGCAACGTCGAGGCCCTGTCTACACCAAGGAGGGGAGGGTGAAACCGAGCAGTGGAAGAGGAAAGTGCAGCTGGCCTCCTCAGGGAGAGCGGGCAGGTTCTAGAAGAGAGACGCCACCTCCTGTGGAAGCTTCTCTCTGTGTTCTCTTCCCGCCCTGGAGGAGAGGGAGCCAGTGGTGGTGGGGGTTACAGCTGTCTCTCTCCAGTCCCCATCTCCATCTCTGTCTCTCTCCACCCCCCTGTCTCCATCTCTGTCTCTCTTCTCTTCATCAGCCTCCTTCTTTCTGTCCGGGGACCCTGCCTCACCCCATCTGCTTCTCGAGGGACACACAGCTCCCGCCTCAGCTTTACTTGGTACCCAGGTCATCTCAGCAGGGCTAACTGGAAGAACTCAAAAAGCACTCCTGCCCTGGAGTCCCTGGGACCCAGACGTGTGTGCGCGCGCGCGCACACACACACACACACACACACACACACACACACACACACACGCATATGCATATGTCACTGCTGGAGAAGGCAGGGCCAACATCTCCACTATCCAGGCCTGGGAGGCAAAAACATCATTTTTCCATGGAATGTGCCTGGTCATACCAGGCTCGGTATCATCACCTTCTGGTGGAAAGACTCCTGCCAAGCAATCTACCCTGTCGTGTGCTGAGCAATGGCGTGTGGGATAAAGAGCTCATCTCTCCCCAACTTCAGCAAACCTACATCACGCAGTCTATCTCCTGAGCTATGTTGGAACAAACACCTGAAGACATTTGCAAAGCGAGAGCTTATGTATTGCTGCATATTAAATTTAGATAATAATGTCCATTTCGAAAATATTGGCAAGCAACGGGCATGCAGAAGCTCTGTCACTGTTTGATTTTTCATAGCTAAAAAAAAAGCCTGAGCATTTTGTGTTACAAAATCTCCCCTAACCCCACATGTAACTTTTTAAAATTGGAAATACCGTTTTACTTAAAAAGCTGACGTCACCATTTAAAAATGCACTGAAACACAGGAAATAAAAAATCAGAAGGAGCCTGGGTGCAGAGTTCCAGCAGGTCCTTCCTGCACCACGAGACTAGGGGAGCCAGAGACACACAGCGAAGGGACAGAGGTGGGAAATGTGTCCCAATGTCGGCAGTGTGCACCCCGGGGCTCCCCAAAGTGTCGGCTTTCTGGGAGGGGAAGCAAATCGCACAGGCAAAGAGCCTTACTCTGATGTGCAGTGGTACCATTCCTGGAAAGGTTTTGGGAACCTTTGAGATGAAGGCCTCTGCTAAGCAAGGACTCAGCGTAGAGCAGGAGTGTAAACAGATGCAGGAGGACGCAGCAGCCCCAGTCGGGCCCCTGAGGAACCGCAGCCGGAGCGTGGCTGAGGGCTCCCAGGTCCCCTCTGCCCTCCCTTCCCCACCCACGTCCCTGTCCCCAGGGATGCGTGTCACTGAGGACCTGCTGCGAGTACCTCCATGGGTATAAACGTTGGCCATGCACTCTTCCAAGGTTTATTTAGTTTTTATCCATCCCCACCATGTCTCTTTCACACAGTTCATGGTCTGCACACCTATGCCCGCTACATACATTTTTGGGGCTACGTTATTAAACGGATGATAAGGGACAAGTGGAAACGTTGATCCAACAAAAATTCATAGGAAAATAAATTCATACTATTCCTTACCAGAACAAGACTAAAGCTTCTGACCTGTAAATTCATGGCGGAGGAAAATCAGCGTAAAGGTTCCCTATTGACTGCAGAGAATAACAGCTGACGTTCACCGAGGTTTAATTATGTGCCAGACACGGTTCCAGACGTACCACTGAGATCAGCTCCTGAGGCCTGACCGGCCCCCCACAGGTGGGCAGTGTCACTGCCCTGACGCACAGGTGGGCAGACTCAGCAACACAGGTGTCCCCTAACTCCCCCAGATGCTTAAGAGCTTGCGGAAGGGCTGGGTGTGAACACACCTCTGCGCCTCCGAGCACCTGCTGTATACGCCAGCTGTATACATCCGCGGTGGGGCCCTCCCAGGAGGGGAAGGGGACCGCCTTGCTTCAGCCAATCATGGCTTTTACATCCATCGTCTCATTTAATCCTCTTCAAAAACATGCAGTCATGTATTTCCATAAAACTCCCGTGGAAAGTGAGACTCAGGAAGGGAAGCCAACCAGCAGCTCGAACCTGCTCCTTGGTGGCAGAGGGAAGCTTGGGAACAAGCCCATGGCCAACCTCACGTCCTTCCTGGGTAGAAATCAGGGCACTCAGTTCTGAGTAAGTTTCCTTCCAGAAGAAACTTCGTTCAAACTCTGACTGCATATGTTCTAAGAAGTTTGAATGCTGGTAGGTTCAAAACGCTGCAACCCACAGAGGTTTTCACAATTTTGGAAACTTTGTCTATCCAACCAACCATATTTATTAACGAAAATTTCATTCGGTTTCTCCATTCTATTAAGCAAAGATGTACAATTGCGGATGCTCTCTTACTACCAGCAAGAGACCAGAGATTGCCATTTTGAGTTATCATTACAATTAAAACCGAGACATTACTACCTCAGTAAGCTCTCCGAGACTACGAATGCAAACTTCCATTCCTTCTTTGAGAAAAGTAAGGTGTCACTTGGGTACACATCTGCATCATCAGGGACCCTCTCAGGACCGCGGGCATCAGGCCAGGTATTCAGAACTGACCCATTGGAGAGGAGGTTTTGACGGGGGAGCCCTGGCCGGTTGGAAGGACGTCACCAAGGCTGTACTCACAGAGAGACAAGGGTTCTCAGGGAGCTTCAAAACGAATAGTCTAGGCCCAGACAGAACCAATTCCTGCCTAGAAGGACCACACATGCACACGCCTCCAGGATGAAGCCATGTGTGAATAAAGGCCAGAAGGTGACCGACCATGACGCTAACGTGTCAGATTATTCATGCATGGACTTGCAGACGTGGCAGTCTTTCCAGGTGTCCTGCAGACACCTCTCCAAACCATATAGCTTCTCCTGAGTCCAGCCACCAGGAAACCTCCTAACCTGGCCACCCGGTTTCTCTGGATCTCAGTTTTTTCCACAGCAAAATGGGTCCCTGAGTGGTAACAGTCTCGCAGGGCTGTGAGGGGCTGCACGCTGGTGATGCCTCTAACATGATAGACGCCCCCTTCCTCACACAGAGGATGTGCAAGCATCAGTTATGGCTGTGATGTCCAATCTGCCTCAGGTTTTTTAAATTTAATTTTTATTTTATATTAAAGTATAGTTAATTTACCATGTTGTGTGAGTTTCAGTTGTAAAGCAAAGTGATTCAGTCATACAAATACATATATCCACTCCTTCTTAGATTCCTTTCCTATATAGGCCATTACAATTACAGCGTATTGAGTCGAGTTCCCTGTGCTATACAGTAGGTCCTTGTTAATTATCTATTTCATATATAGTGGTGTCTATATGTCAATCCCAATCTCCCAATTTATCCCTCCCCCCCCACTTTCCTCTTCGGTAACCATAAGTTTGTTTCCTACACCTGTGACTCTATTTCTGTTTTGTAAATAGGTTCATTTGTACCATTTTATTAGATTCCACCTATGAGTGATGTCATATGGTATCTGTCTTTCTCTGTCTGACCCACTGCACTTAGTGTGGTAATCTCCAGGCCCAGCCATGTCGCTGCAGACGGCATTCTTTCGTTCTTTTCTACGGCTGAGTGATATCCTCAGATTTTTTATTGGCTCAGAGAAGTCACCTTATTTGTTCCAAACACAAAGGAAAGAAGTACCTTCCCACTGCCCACCTCGTCATCTGCGCGTTGCCGTAGTTCCCCGCAGGTTAAAGGTTAGAGGCCGCCAGCCACAGCCCCCAGGGCAGTTTGCGGGCAGGCCCGCACCCTTCGGAAGCTCAAACAGCAGGCGCCGCCGACCGTGGCCGGGCGGCAACAGGTGGACTCAGGCCCAGGTCCCCCGGCCTCTGTCCTGCTCCGACATGGTCCCGGGGATGCCCCGCAACCCGTAAGGCTGTTTACTCAACTAAAACATGGAGACGATCACACCTTCCCCGTCTGTCTTTTTCCCGAATTTGTGGTGAAGATTTTGAAGTGTAGACACGATTATTTGAACCCCTGTGAAAAGCATTAGCTGCGACGCGAATGCAATCACTGCTACGATGACTGCTGGTCGTTACTGGGCTTCTCGTCCCCGTGCCCATTTCGTGTTCACCTCAGACCAGGAAGCTGAGAACGCACGAACCAGCACAAAGCTATTTACTGAAAGGAGCTCCTTGTGTGCCGGTAAACAGACGAAAGCTGAGTCCGAGAGGCCCCGTCGGGCCCGCAGGACCTGCTCCGATCGGCACGAGTGCCGTCCTGGGCCGATGTTGACCTTGGAGGGAAGCCTGGCCCCTGTGGACCCAAAGTGCAGGTATTGATGGGAAAATCCCAGGGGAGCTTAAGAAGCCATGTCTCCTCCTCGAGTCAGAAGCCACAGGCCCTTCCGGTAGCCGCTGTCCAGCCGAGGGTGGCGCTACATCTGCCTGAGTGGATCGAGAAACTCGTTAGCTCAGACCTCACGCCAAGGGGAGGCCTGGACGACTCCGAGTCCGGACGCCGTGAACCATAACTGAGAGCAGAAAGGAAACTGGGACGACCCTGGATGTTCACAGCCTGGAACATGGAATCTGACCCCAAACTCATTCCATATCTAGAAGGAAACATAAAAATAAGAGCTTGGGTTACTCCTTTTTTTATGGGACCCCCTCCTCCATATATGACTCCGTTAAACACGTTTTTCAGAACTTGAAAGGCCCTGATGCCTTTTTCTGAGAAGCCGGCAGTCACAAGTTTACTTTGTTTGACCGTAAAGTAGCAAAGTTTTACAACATACAAAAAATACAGTAGTGCTGCGTGACACTGTCAGTGTCATTCATGGCACAATTTTACTCCAAGGAAGAAGCGTCGTAGAAGAGAACTAGCTCCTATCAATGGCCTAAAAGGCCTTATGTCGTAAACAAGGCAGATTTCTGCAAGAGAACCAATGAGGTCCTAGCAAATACAACTTCCCCCACTAAACAGTCACCCTGACTTTTTCCGGCAACGTCAACCTCCTAAAAAATGAAATGCCGGTCTTGAAGAAACAGTGAAATGAGTCCATTCTTGAAGGTGAATCGCAGCCTATGTCTCAGATGGGGCTGGGAAGAGCCGGCGATCCTGATTGTGGACACTTAGGTGATGCAGGCGTCTTATAAGGACCGGGGATTGTTCATTTTTTTCATCATTAGGTGGCCACCAGTGTATCTAGTAAGACACGTTTTTATCTATTCTCCGCAAGTGGACTTACGGCCGCCACACCCACACTGCCAAGCCCCTGTGCACGCGTGTGCACACACACGCAGGAGGCACGCGTGCAGCCTCCTGACCCCTTGTGTGATGCTCAAGGCCGGCTGGGTGATGAGCTCTCACTAAGCCGGCCTCCTCCTGAAGCACCGGAGTCTCTGTTAGCACAAAGGAACCTCATATTCACCCTGGCTCTAGCAGGTCTTCATGGCCA
Source organism: Stenella coeruleoalba (assembly GCF_951394435.1). Lineage (NCBI taxonomy): Eukaryota > Metazoa > Chordata > Mammalia > Artiodactyla > Delphinidae > Stenella > Stenella coeruleoalba. The sequence continues at coordinate 1,892,859 of NC_137160.1, read as the reverse complement.
GCCCATCACTCTTATGGAGAGAGTGCGTCCACCTGGATTCAGGGTAAAAGTGTGTGAAAAGTCCTGCTCGTAGCTTCACCCCAGGCCTCCTAAGCCGATAGTTTAACCGCAGCCGACCAGGCAGCTTCTACTTCTGTAATTACTCTATGGGGTATAGCACGAGCACACACAGGACTGTGTGGTTTCACATGCGTGTGTGTGTACGTGTGCGTGTGTGCGTGCAGTATGTATATATAACATGAAGTATCTGAAACATTTGAAAATTCAATGGCTGTTAGATAAACTGTCAGGAACTTCCAGATTTAGTGACCAAATAAATAAGTGTTCTTACAAGAGAAAACTCAAAGTCCTCAATGCTTAGTTCAAGGCATGTGAATTCGTCACCCAGGAACAAAATGCTCACCTTTCCATTGTCCCGTCTGGAGACGCGTGGGAGGGAGAGACTTAAAGAGACCTTCAGCTTTTTTAAAAAGCAGACAATCAACTTTCCAAGCGAGTCGTACTTTGTATTTTTAGTTTTTATTTTACTTTGTATTTTGTGTTTAATTTTGTAATAATGATTGTCTGCTGTGTTTATTACAAAAAGGATGTGACTATCACGGTAAATATAAAATTTGAATTGAAGCCATGGAGACACAATTGCAGTCTTATGTCTTCCTCAGACTTGCTGGATTTTGTCTTTAGTGCACAAAGACAAAAGCAATAATAAAAATAAACTGAGGTCCATAAAGATAAGTCCTTGTTAGTGGTAGAAGTATTTTATGTTGTTTCGCCAGCTTGGTTTACAATCTCAAATCAGTCTTCAATTAACATTAGTAAATCTGAAGAGCATCTTTGAACTTCTCCTTCATTACTTGGCGATGTTTCAGGACTGACTATACACCTTCCAGAATAAGTGCTGGTCGGTCCATTTAGAGAGAACTAGAGGGAAGCCCAAATGAACTTAAGTCGTGTTTGAAGGGCAGTACTTTTCAAATGCATCTTGTAAAATTATGAGATAGTCACCAACATAAGTGGAAACCGGTTTACAGATTGAATCTGAAGTCACAGCTTTAGTTTTATTCAGCACCTTGTCTGCAGCTGAAGACGTGGACGGCGCCTTGCGGAGCCCAGCTCGCCGGACCTCCCCGCGAAGGGTGCCTGCCTGAGCGCCACCAGCTCAGGCGACCCGTCTCCCCTGCATGTGGTGGACACTGGAATGGTCATCAAGGGGACACTCGAATCAGGACAAAAACCTTAGTAATGTTTCCTCTAACTTGAACTATTCACATCACTTTTTAGCACTGAGAAAATCGACCAACTTTGGTATGAAAAACTAAATGATAAAATCACCAGGCCGGTATGTGGCCAGTTATTCTGACAGATGGGCAGTTTGAACGTTACATCATAATACAAGTACCACCAGGCAGCACTACTTTGACAGCAATGGCCTTTGTGACGGCTACTTTTGACTATTCACTGGAAAAGGAGACATTCTGGCAAAAGCTTCTATGGGATTCCTGTTCTGGCTTTGTCTTCCCTTGGGCTTTGTGCCACCAGAGCAAACGTCACTGCAAACATCACTCCATCGTTTCCTGCAAAGTGCATGTAAAGTACTCCGCCCCTGAGAGACAGTCATGTGATTTTGGATGAGGTAATATTTTTTCCTTGGAGTCACAACTGTGTCCATGCAGTTCAGTGGCTAATGTAATTTTCTTTTTTTTTTTTTTTTGCAGAACAAAGAAAGCCACAGTCCATATTCTTCTCATCCTTCACATAATTTAAACCACCGAGTTAAGGTAAAAGTGACATGGACTGGTCATTCCCAGGTTCTTCTCTGGACACTGTTATCAAACTCTAAGGGTCAGTGATGGCAGAAAGGCTGTCCACCCCTGCCAGCCGCGCTGACACCATGTTGCCGTGTCAGTTGCTGCAGGGACTCCAACAGCTGCTCGGACGCTGCCTTATTTCGAAGTATATTTTCCTTTTCAGACTTACATTGTGTCCCGTTACGTTTTGCCTACGACACTCAGCTATTTACTGCAGGTGGAACAGAACTGCGTGTCTGGTTGTGTTTACACAGTGGGTTTAAGCTTTACTGTAACTTCTCAGGGAAGAGAGAAGTGTCTGAAGTGTTTCATTGTCTAAAAAATAATTAACTACTCAGGGGACATTTCTCGCTATCAAAGGTACATTTCCTTGCTTGAAAAAGAACCTCTGATCATTCTTTTATGTCCTCAGGTTACTTAGATTGAGTGTATTTAGCACGTTGCCTGCATCTCACCTGCAGTCACCTGCTGAGTGGGAGGTGGACCTCCCCTTCCCACGGCGCGGCACCAGGTAAGGTGAAGATACACCTCCACGAACATCTAAGCACGCCGGATAAAAGGGCCAACCTGCCTGTGCACAAATGACCCACCTGCATGCAAGGTGGTGATATCAGGAGATAAAGAGTCTACTGGACCCTCGAGGGTAAGCATGCAATGAGCCCTGCGTGTGTCAGGGGGGTGGCAGGCAAGGGAAGAGGGGCTTGGGAGTGACAGGACATGTACAGGTGGGTCAGGAGGTACAGGTGGAACTACGGTTCAAAAAGGACTAATTCCTTAATATTTGTGTGTACAAAAGAAATCCAGCCATCCAGCACTGGGAGAGAGCTTTTGTTTGGAACTTGTAACTGCAGCACATGTTCCTTGGGGACCAAGTTCACGTCACATGGAGTGTATGAATTTACACATACATAATACATACATATATAAGCTAATGAATTTATATTAATTTATATGAATCAGGGTATATTAATTTATATGAATCAGGGTACCTCGCCAGTTACACTGGTTGAGAATTTGGAGGGACATTCCCTGAAAATAAGTCTACACTGAGCTTGTCACAGTGATGCCACAGGACACCAAAGACCAAGAGATGGTCCTCAAAGCAACATGAGAAAAAGAGGATGTCCTGCACAGGAACAATATTTGACATAGGGCTGAGTTCTCAACGGCAACGATAAAAGCAGAAGACGGGTGGACGGCATTTTCAAAATGCTGAGAAAAATGTACCATCATGCACCTGGAATTACCTGCTGAATTACCATTCACAAGCAAGGGTGAATCATGACAATATTAATACTTACAACATTTACAATATGCTTTGAATGTGCAGACACTGTCCCAAGCGTTCACACATACGAAATCTTTTAATCCTCACAAGAACCCCAATGAGAGAGCCATTATTCATGTCCCCACCCTACAGACAACAAAATTTAACTACAAAGGCCTTAAATAATTGCCCAAAGTTCGTATGTCTGGTAGGACTGAGACAGTTTACCAGTAACACACTCCCAAAGGAGAAAACTCCCAAAGGATATATTTTATGGAAAAGAAAATTGATTCCAAGGTAATAAAATAAGGTTTAAAAAAAGAATGGTGATCAAAAAATATTCATAAATGTACGGGTTCATTTTGGTAAGCTCTAACTATATGAAACAATATGACACTCATGATGACTAATTTCAGAGCATAAGAACTAAAATACTAGTCAGTAATAAGGTCTAGCACCAGAGGGCTGATCAGAGTTAAAGAATTCTGAGGATTCACATTGATGAGAGGAAGTGGAAGTATCGCTAATACTGAAGTGGTTGGGTCAGGAGTGCTTCTGAAACACCACTGAACAAATAAAAACCTAATGTATAGGGATAATACATCTTTATACACTATATTATCTTGGAAATATAATGGAGATAATGGAGAAAGATGTCATGGACAAGAAATTCTAATTTTAAAAAAAGCTTGTGGACTATATTAATAGGCAACAGATATTGATGTTAAAAAATGGTGGTAGCTAATGCTTTGATGATAATCGTTTTGTACTTGATAAGTGTATCAAAGCAACATGTTTGTACACCTTAAACTTACACAATGTTATGTGTATGTTATATCTCAATAAAGCTAGGGGAGGGAGAAAACTTTTTTAAATGGTCACAATCTAACGATAATGAAACACTTCACTAGAAAGATGGCATAATTTTAAAGTTTCAATTACATAATAACTTCAAATATATAAAGAAAAACAATAGAATTACAAGAAAACATTGAAAAATCTGTAATCATAGTGGCATAATTTAACACTTTTTTGTTGATAATTGATAGATGCAATAGACCAAAAAATGGTATTTATCGAGAAAATATAAACACATTTATCAAACTTGATTTGATGGGCATACCTAGAACACTGTCCACAATACTTGGAAAAATACACATTCTTTTCAGGCACATACAGAATACTTATAAAACTGATCATGTATCCAGCAATCCCACTCCTGGGCATATATCTAGACAAAACTCTGATTCCAAAAGATACATGCACCCACCATGTTCATAACAGCACTATTCACTATAGCCAAGACATGGAAACAACCTAAACGTCCATCGACAGATGAATGGATGAAGAAGATGTGGTACATATAAACAATAGGATACTACTCAGCCATAAAAAAGAATGAAATGATGTCGTTTGAAGCTACCTAGATGCAACTAGAGATTATCATACTAAGTGAAGTAAGTCAGAGAAAGACAAATGCCATATGATATCACTTATATGTGGAATCTAAAATATGATACAAATGAACTTATCTATGAAACAGAAACAGACTCACCGACATAGAGAACAGACTTGTGGTTGCCAAGGGGGAAGGGAGTGGGGAAAGGAAGGATTGGGAGTTTGGGATTAGCAGATGCAAACTATTATATATAGGATGGATAAACAACAAGGTCCTCCCGTATAGCACACGGAACTTTATTCAATATCCTTGATAAACCATAATGGAAAAGAAAATGAAAAAGAATGTATACATATGTATAATTGAATCTCTTTGTGGTACAGCAGAAATTAACACAACATTGTAAATCATCTATACTGCAATTTAAAAAATATTGAGGGACTTCCCTGGTGGTCCAGTGGTTGAGACTCCGCACTCCCAATGCAGGGGGCGTGGGTTCAATCACTGGTCGGGGAACTAAGATCCTACATGCCGTGGCCAAGATATATATATATTGAAAAGAAAAATGGGATTAAATCGTAATTAGGTGGGTTCACTGAACAATGTTTTTAGAACTTCAGCAAAATCTTAACTCTGGAGGGAGCTGCTCATCTACCCCAGTTTTCAGATGGAGAAACTGAGGCATAGAGAGATGATGTGATTCACAAAATAAGGAAACTTGGAAACAAGAGGGAGACTTACCACGTCCACAGCACCCAGCCTCCGGGGCATGTTCTATCTTTACATTACTGACCAGTTTAGTCCTCAAACAGTACGTGAAGCGGACTCTGCTTCCTCCTCGTTTTTGCAGATGAGGAAACTCCTAGACGTTTCTGCAAGCGGTAAGGCTGGGATTCAAATCCGGGTGCACTGGGAGTATTTACCCTTCAGCTTCCTTACACTACAGTCATTTCCTTTTCTTTTCATGGAAATGAAAACCCTGGAATGTATTTTGAGGAACAAATACTGTAAGTTGACAGAACTGAAATGATGGATTTATTTCACCAGTTCGACAAAAGTCTCAATGAGGTAAAAAAATCAAACTTTTTTGGCATTGTACAATCCAATAAAAAGAAAAACCAAGGCAAGTTTTAACTGGTTGTGATAGTGATGTCGAGACAGCCTGGAACACACACAGAAAAGTGTTCACATAGAATTTATCCTCAGCACCGTCTGGAAGACCTCAGTGAGATTTATTTCCGAGGCATAAAAAGATAGAAGGAGCATCATGGATCTTTGCCAAACTCAGAAAGATGAGCTGTGCCCCACAGTTACTCTCCCACCCAGTGTCTTTCTCTGTGTAAGACACACTCTTTCTTCTGGAAGGACCTTCAGTAGCTGGACACAGCTGCTGGGCAAAGGAGCTTCCTGGATGCTTCCTAAGGAAAGTGGCACAGGCCAAGAGGTAGTTCCAGCGACGGCACAGGCTTCTCAAACCCACAGCTGCCCTCAGAGGCAGAGCCGGTGGTGGGCAGCTCTCCGGATTCCCGAAACACCAGCCTTGTAAGAGAACATGTGTGCACCTTGGATTTTATACAAGGGGTGATGGATCTGTCTTCTTGGCATTTTACTGTCATTTACATCTTGTTAGGGGACTTCTAATCTGGGGACATCCAAAAAATTCAGAAATGTTCCGCCACCCTGGAGACAGCCCTGGGGGCCAGGTGTAAGGTGGCTAAACTGGATGGACAGTATGCCAACACAAGTGGACAGATGCAAAAACTGCTTTTCTCTCTTAATTATCTATTAGTAGTAACAATAAAGTAAAAAATAATAATGATGATGATGTACGAGCCAGGGAAACAAGCACTTCTCTAGCTATATGAGAGACACGGGATATGACACAGGAGGCCGTCTGCCGGGAGTTACAATGTCTGTAATGAACGGGCTGCAGAGAATGCGGTTGCCCTGCATGGGCTCCGCCGGCACCTGCTGCTGGGCACGCTGCCCGCTAAGCGCTTTGTGCCAGAAGAGGAGCGACTTCCAACCACCGGGCACTGAAAACATCCCCTGCCACCGCCCTCCCTGTGGACTCTGGACTCCCACCACCCCTGTACGGCCGTGCGCACGGCCGGCCCTGCCCACCGGTGGCAGAGGCAGGAAGCCCCTCCCCTCCTCCTGCCCCCTGGGCTCCCACCAGCGGCTCCTCTTGAGTGGCCTCCTGAAAAGCAGCCACGTGGCAAGAACCAGGTGAGGGAATTTCCGGCCCCCAGCCAGCAGCGGCGGGCAGGACAGCCGGGGCGGGCGTGGGGCTGAGACACGACAGGGGATGAGCTGGCATCTGTTAGGCGCTTGCTGAGCGCCTGCCCCTGTGGCGAGAGCAGCACGGGCTTGATTTCCTTCCGCCCTCAAAGCAGCCCCGGGAGCCCGTGCTGCTATTTCCAGTCTAGCGACGAGGAAGCTGAGTCACACAGCTGCAGTCACACCCGCGCACGGCTGAAGCGCACCACCAGCCGCCCGCCCCTACGTGTTTGTTTCTTTGTTTTCCAGTTAAAACAGAACCGTTCACCTGGCACCGGATCTTGGGTTCTGATAGTATTCTCCAACAAAACGAACCAGGACTCCGGGGAGAAATGGCTGGTAGTAGGGCCGGGGCGAGATGAGCTGGAGTATTAGAAAACAGGGAAGTGGGGGCTTTCTTGGTGACGCAGTGGTTAAGAATCTGCCTGCCGATGCAGGGGACACGGGTTCGAGCCCTGGTCCGGGAAGATCCCGCATGCTGCGGAGCAACTAAGCCTATGCGCCACAACTACTGAAGCCCGTGCGCCTAGAGCCCATGCTCCGCGACAAGAGAAGCCATAGCAGTGAGAAGCCCGCGCACCGCAACGAAGAGTAGCCCCCGCTCACCGCAACTAGAGAAAGCCGGCGCGCAGCAACGAAGACCCAACGTGGCCAAAAATAAATAAATAAAATAAATTGTAAAAAAAGAAAGCAGGGACGTGTTTACAAAATGCTGTGGGTAGGAGAAGTCAAAGGGGCAAAGGAACCAAGGGAAAGAGCTGGAACAACCTGAGTAACAAAATAAACGAGTACTGGGTTATAGGCTTAACACATGTACTAGATACCCACGGATCCATTCTGATAGAAACAGATGACGGAATGAGGGCGCTGGTGGAGAGAACAGCAAATCCGTGCAGAATCCCAAACCATGTCTCTAGGTGCTCCATCCTCGAGGTGCCGGAGACTCATATCTTCACTCCTCCACGCGGGCTGCACACAACTTCCTTCCAAAGAACACGGTACGGAAATCGGGGAGAATCAGGGCGACTCTACAGCCGGGAGCCCGACAGACACCGCAGCCAGGTGACCAAGGTCGACACCAACAGGATCGTCGTGTTGAGAACGTCACCCTTGATGTGAGAGGAGAACGGGGCACTTTACCTCTGTCTCATCGTGAGGGGACCAGCAGGCAAATCCCAAAAGGGGGACATTCGCCAACGACCTGGCCCGTCCCTTTCAAAATCATCAGGGTCATCAAACACAAGGAAACCTGAGAACTTGTCTCAGCCCAGGGGAGCCTGAGGAGGTGTGAAAACTAAATGTCCTGGGGGGTCCTGGATGGGACCCTGGGACAGAAGAAAAGATTTCAGGTAACAGCCATGGAGCTGTAAGTAAAGTACAGACTTTAGTTAGTAACAGTGTATCACTATTGGTTCACCAACCCTAGCCGATGTGCCCTGATGACGTAAATGTTAATAACAGGAACTCTCTGTACCATCTTTGCAATTTTTCTGTAACTAAGAATATTCTAAAATAAAAAGTTTATTTTTATAAACTTAAATACTGAACTTCACCCTGAACTAATGGAGACTCCAGGATGACCCACATTTTTAATTGGTAATGGAGAAAGGTGAGCTTTCCACTTTACCTAAAAATGACCTGCTTCCACATGAAGAGATGAGAAGAACACAGACCTGCCCAGGCACCTAAACAAGCCTCGGGCCGTCCTGCACACACCACTCCTCGTGCCCTCAGGAGGCGTCTTGTCTGCGAGACTGCCTTGTGTTCAGGTTCGGCTGGAGGTGGGGCTAGGACGGGGGCCTGGGGAGCCCTTGATGGCCTCTTCCTTCCAAACAAGAGCGTGCATCCCTGCTCAGCCCACCTCTGCATCCTCAGTCCCTGCTGCCCTGGCGTGGATGGGGGAGACTTGGGCAGCTGGGTCGTCTGATGAAAGTGCAGAAGAAGGAAGCATTTTAGGATGACAAACAACCATCACTATCTCAAAAGAGTAGCCTCTGTGGAAATCCTGAGTGCTGACCCAGGGCCCTCCCTGCCCCCCAGATGCCCGCTCTGGGGTGTGCGTGGGGTGCAGCTTATAAAACAGGACAGGCGTCCACGTAGGTTACACACATAATGTGTAACAATGTGTCATTTTGGTCCAATTGTTTTGAGTGAGTAAGATTGAGGAACAGGAAGGCATCACCAAAGCTTCTGAAATGTGCACATTTTATGTTTCAAACACAAGTTTTAAGAGGATGGATGGAAAATGGAAGAATGTAGCTGTTCTTTTCATGAGTCAAGTGTCTGAGAAGTGAAAATCGGGAACACCTCTGAGTCCGTAACTGCTTCCTTTTAATTATATTTTATTCTTATAATAACAACGTCTTTGACTGGTTTTCCCTCCTCTTTGAATGGACGGACTTCTCGGTATAATGTGGACATGACTGACACCTCCCCCACCCCTTCCCCCCCTCCCTCTCTCTGAGCTGTGATACACGTCCATAGTGTGATGGTCCCGTTACCCGATGCACGTTGAGTGAATTATTCATCATTTACGGAACTGAGGAGATGAGGAGCTCAGGTGGACGCCCTGGAGTTCAGAGGCCTGTCAGCTATGGGTTCTCAACCGAGTGTGTGCCTTGTCCTGCAGGTCTGACCACTTCACCCAACATCGAGCCCTTGGCCCAACCTGGAATCGGATGTCATTACCTGGCACGAGCGCTAATCCTCTCCATGAAATAAGGCGAATTTACCCTTCCTGACCATTAGCTTCACTGCATCCCCTCAAATTAGAAGAGACTAAAGATCCCCAAATGCCCCAAAGTTATTCTCCAAAGACCAGGAAGCCGATGACTTATCCCAGATCAATCACCACTGAAGGTCGCCTGTCCTATCTGGCAATATTTGCTCAGTAACTAATAAAGATCAGCCCACAGTTATTTCTATTAGGTTATCATCTCTCCAGGGTGAAGCTTAATCCATTTTGCACTGTTTTTCCCAACAAGACAACATGAGTTTCTCTGTCTGAAAATGAATTAAGTGCACGGTTTCTAAATATGGGATCTGACATTGTTCTTGTTACAAAAAGCAATTTATTCCCCAAAAGGCTTACACTTCAAAGGTTATATAAAAAGGTTCAAATATCAATGCTATCCATTTTTCAATTACTGGGCTTCCTAACACCACTAGCTTTTGGACAGATAAGCAGTGGTATCAGTTTTCTTATTCAACATCTTATAGGTTTCCAATTCCACAGCACAGAGAAAGCAAATTTATTGTAATACATTTAGCTGCTTTGGAAACAGGAGTATCCAGCCTGTTTCCTCCAAGACTATAGAAGGTATCAAATAGCATCTTAAAGGGATATTTATGAAGTGCTACATTCTAATGATTGCAATTGTAGATACCGCTTCAAGTGTCTACCTATAAACAGGCTCATATGGAAAAAAAAGTGGGTACGGTGGCTGGGGAAAACTACTTGCAACATATGAAAATTAAGGAGCCCTGAAAACAACCCAAGCATCTCCTAAGAGATAGTCTGCAGACACTTGTATTTTCCTAAGAGGGAAGAAAAAAATCCTGCGGTTTTCTGTTGTGCCAGCAGATAAAAGGAAATAATGTCATTCATATTTTCTGTTTGACAATTAAAAAGAAGTGGTTGGATTATCTGTGAAGGATTATATGGTAAGAAGATATAATGCCCCGATACTCAGGGAAAAATAATATTTTTGATGCCAACCCAAACAGGCCATACAAGATGTTTTATGCCTGGATAATAAAGACAGAATGTTCTAATTTATATACGTGTGTTGCTTCTTTTCAGCAGCAAAACAAAACTTTCAAAACTAAAAGAAGTCACCTTCTCCGAAGAGGAGATAATAGTGATAGCATGGAACCACGGAGGCGGAAGGATGCTGACAGGGGCTGGAGTGTGAATGAACACCAGGGCCAGACCAGCTCAGGACAGTCTCGTCCGCAGAGGGCGAGTCTTCGCCAGGGTCAGATAGCCAGGCTGGGGCAGCGGCCAGGGTGAGTGCCAGGTCTCCGATCGGCCTTCAGGGAGCCCTGAGCCACCCGCCCAGCCACTGTGGACCCAGGGGGCATCTGTCCCCGAAGGCAGACAGAGTTTAACTAACCTCTCCAACAGGCCACAGGCACAGAGGATGTTCCGGTGTCAGATGCCGAGAGACACAGGGATTCGTGGTCGCCAGAGAATGTGAAGAGACGCAGAGCAGGGAAGGGAGAGCAGGACACGAGCTGCAGCAGCCATGCTGACGATGGGCCAGCAGCTACGGGGCAGCCAAGGCCAAGAGAAGACGTCAGCTGGGCCCCCGGGCTTGGTGGCAGGATAGCCACAGAGTAGGGACAGAGGGAAATGCCTCAGGAATGAGAAGAGTTTGACACCCCACCCCAGGCTTGGATGCAGAATTGGGGGCCCCTCTACCAAGGCTATTAAGAGTTTGGAGACCTGACAGCAGCACATTGAAAGTGCAGGGTCTCTGCAAGCCCAGGCCCTGAACATGCGTCCTCAGGGGGTGCAGTCCCTCTCCTTCTCCTCCAGGGAGCTCTCTCCCTGTGTGTCTGGGTCCAGACTTGCCTCCTGACATGAACAGTGACCGGTTATGGTTATGCTCACCATAACCCAGTAGGAACTCATGTAGCTTGCCAGCATCAACAGAGACCCTATTTCCAAGCAAGGCCACGTCCGCAGGCACTGGGAAGTCAGGATGCGGACATAGCTTTGGGGGATGCAATCCAACCACACGGGGTCAGGGGTGGACATCAGGAACCGCACGCCTGCGTACCAGACCACCAGGTACCCACAGGATGCGGTGGCCGTGTCGTTCCATGCCCACAGGTAAAGCAATGATTCTCAACTGATCTCAGGCTTGTACCAGGTGTGCCGTGAGTTGACCAGCAAAGCAAATGTATTTCCAATGCGGAGAAGCCAGAACATGCTGGGACCCAGGATGCTGCTGGAAAGAGAAAGCCCAGGTGCGCTCGTCTGCCTGGAGAATCAGCTGAGGCTGGCCTGGGGAGCTGCCAGCAGGGACGGGCCTTCCTTCCAGGGTCAGTAAAGCTTCTACCTTCAGCCAGAACGCATACGCCCCCTGCTTTGCCCCCATGCCGCCCCCTGTGAGAACGCGAGTCTGATTCCTCTCCCCTAGCACGCCCTTTCAAGGCTGGAACTCGCACTCCTTACATCTTCTCTTCCATAAACTGAGCATCTTTTTATTTTCCAGAAGTCTTTCTCATATGTCAGGCATGCTTTCCAACACATGCCTGTCCCAATTTACCTCTTTCTTTGCTGTTTTCTTTCCCTGGAAAAGGATTTGTTTTCTGTAACCAGCTGTTAAGTCAACCCACGATTTCCCCATCCAGATAGTTAGCTTACGGCACCTCAGAAAAAAATATTTGGGAGGACTTTCCTTAGTTGAACGTTTAGCCACTCATCTGAGAGCTAATTGTCACTTTCCTATGTTTTAGGAGTTGAATTGTGTCCCAGAAGAGAGACTGGTGGAAGTCCTAAACTCAAATACCTCAGAACATGACCTTATTTGGAAATAGGGTCATCGCAGATGTAATCTGTTAAGGTGAGGTCATGGTGGAGACGGGCGGGTCCCCGATACAACATGGCTGGTCTCCTTTTAGAAGACACAGGCAGGGAAAGAGCTAACTGTGCTGGAAACAAAGGTTGGCGTCAGGCAGCTGCGGGCCGGAGGACACAGCATCACCAGCAAACGGGCCAGAGGCTGGGGTGGGACGAGGTGGGACTCCCACGTGGGCGCCCCTGACGCCTTGATTCCACACCTCTGGCCTCCAGAACAGTGAGAGATTGGTGGTGTTTTGTTATGGCAGCTCTAAATAGGGACACATCAGTCGTCATCCCAACAAAGGCCATGTCCTACTGAACAGACACCATCATCATTCACTCATTAGGAAAGGCAGGTGTGTGTGGCTCCACCCACCGGGTGGACACGTGGGGCAAAGCATCCCTGGAGATGGTTCGCAGGGACCTGGCCCGGCTCATGTTGTTTCAACAGAACCGCTCTCACCTCCTCTGCCTTTAGGCTCCAAACGTCCACTGTGGCCTCTCACAGTCTCCTCCGCTTCTGATCATTCATAATAAGCAGCATGTAAACATAGGTACTTCCCACGCTTGTGCCGAGAAGCCCTCGGTTGTAATAATGAAGGCCATCGGTTCCCTCTGCAGCCTGAAATGCAGGGGCTCAGAAAGGAGGCTCCCCAGTGCTGTTGCGTAACCTTTCCCTTGAGCTTGTATCCTCAAGCCCCCCGAGAGGTATCGTGAATTACTATTTCAAAGCAACGAAAACACAAAATATAGATGGCTCTGTGATCGCCCAGATGCTTTTTATTCAAACACCAAAGGGTATGACACTGTGTCTGTGCCTCAGCAAGTTTTGCTTAAATCTAAACAACATGCTGACCCACGTCTGAAGGTGTTTGCATGTTTTCAGGCCGCGGTGACAAAGCTGCTTCTGGCTGATACATCCTGGGAAAGAGCAAAATAATGAAAACAGTTCTCGCTCAGAAAGTCATCAAACAAAGCCTTTTGAGCTTCTGTAGTGCTTCACTTCCATCTCACATGGAAAGCTCAAATCTCAAGCCGTATTTGCGCTTTATCTTAATTAATATCTTATGTCACCGGCTCTCTATGAAAACAATGACAGTGCAACTCGTGTGATGTTTTTCTTGAAACGTTTAAAAAGAAGATACTCTTAATTGCCATTCTAACTCTAATATAAAATTATATTACCTATAGTCATTAGAATTTTAAACATTTTTAAAAACTAGCGTCCTTTGCTCTCTTTCCCAGAGTCCACATCTACAGAGCAGAGACGAGAAGAACACTCGACATTTCATAAAATGTTTGTGGGAGACGCCTTTGTTCTACTAACGTATTCAGAAAGACTAATATACTCGTCTAAATTGGTTTTTTTCCTCCTTTCTCTGCTGGTAATTAGCACTAGAGGGGATGGGTCTGAGTTAGCTATTAATAGTTGAGAAGGAAATCTGAATTTGAGAAACAACATCACATTATCAGACACAGTAAAAACCTGATTCTTCTGCCAATTTTAAGAACTTATCAATGAATGGAAATTTCCAACTGTGTCAGACTATTGAACGATCGTGTTTTCCCAGCTGATGTTCATTTCCGCCGCACGCTGCTGTGTACCTGCGCCGCTGTCTGATGGCGTTAATTTCTTCTAACCATACCGAGTACAGAGAAAGAACTTTCCGTGATATCCCTGAGCCATCAGGCAACAGTCTACGCTCACATAAGCTGTTTTAGCGCGGCTCCCGTTTAAGTGAAGTACTGCTGCTGGACACAGGGATTAACACAAAGCAAACCCAGTTTATGCAACAAGAGGAACCTACCTCATTGCCACGTGAACAAGTCAGCCAGGCCAAGCTTGGAGGAAGAAAGGAAGACGATGTGGCTCAGGGGGCTCAGGACAGCACCTCCCTGGCAGCTCAGGTCCCCTTTTTGCATTTTGGCCAAGCAGTTTACACTTTACCATGTTTGATCATCACAAAAACTCAACTGGGCAATAATGAACCCTGTGTCCCAGGTGTGAAAACTTAAACTCAGAGAGATTGAATTTTCAACGTCCCAGGACTGGGAACTGGTGGAATCAGGTGAATCAGACCTCAAACCCAGTGATTTTCACGTTCCTGGGAGCCACGTGGAATGGCAATCCTCACCTCATACCCTATTTATCTTCCTTCCCTCCTTTCTTTATTCTGCCTTAAAATAACGTAGAAGTGCGTACAATTGATAAACAATAAGGAGGCTTCTGAGAGGTGAAGGGTGAGCGAGGAGAGGGCTCCGGCACCGAGATGCTCCTACGTGCGCCGTTCCCTTCACTTTGCAATAACCCCTCCTGCAGGGAAGGAGGAGTTTGAGCCCTGCCCTCCGGACACCCCGGCTGCTGGGTGCAGCTTCCTGTCCCGAACCCTCGCCGTGACCCTGACTTTAACCTTCACATATGACCCACCCAGCCCTTGTTCCAAATCCATAAAATGGGGCAAACAACGCTTGCCTGGAAGCTGTCAGAGGGACGTTCAAAGAGCAGGTGACAAGGGCTGCAAACAAGGAAATGAAAGCACAGGACACAGGTGGTGTCATCGTCCTGCTCTGGGACCTGCCCTGCCCGACCGCCCGTCCAGCACCTCTGGCTGCACCAGGGCAGAGGCTCCAGCCCTGCACGGCCAGGTCCCCGTCCCATCCTCCTGCTTTTGCCAACACATGGTGAGGTAAGACCCCAACCTGCGGATGGCCTCAGATCCAAGTTCACAGAAGATATTATTTTAAGTGTTTTGAGTTAAAACAAGTCTTCCTTCTAATAAAATGCCCTCCTATTACCTACAGAGTAGCTTCTTCGGCACACTTCATTAAAATCACTGTGAGTTAAGATGTTCGGAAATGACCCTGGGAACCTTACGTCCCCCTGTCCCCCATGCAAGACCCCTCGCGGCCCCAGAGCCTCACACTGGGGTGAAGAGGGCAGGGGTCTTTCCTCAGTCTAAGTCACAGACGGAGGTGTGGGGCCCGGTGACCCAGGAGCTGACCGTGCGCCCTCCCCGCCACCCAGGGCACGTTTCTCCCAGTAGTCGGGGGCCCGTCAGAGACGTGGTTCCTTTAGACTTAGGGCCTGTCCTGGTGTGTCTGCTCACACTGGCTGCGCAGGGGCGGCGAGCTGGCCCGACCCGAGGCTCCTGGGAGAGTCCCTGCTCAGTATCCAGGCTGCATTTGGTTGAGACGCGTGCTCTGCACTTTGCCAGAAATGCTAGCTTTAATGACACGTGTGCACCGTGTGAAAGATACACGAACGAGGACTGGGTGAAATCCACCACCTTTCCACCTGCAGCCAGCCTGTCAGCGCAGGTGTGCACACCTGCAGCCAGGGAGCCTGGCGCCCTCACAGTCCGGTGTGTCCCGTCAGGTCTGAAGGGTCCCCTTCCCAGCCTGAGAGGAGACACACGTGCGAGGCCAGGCCCCACTGCCGGGTCTTCTTCTAAGCCCTGTGTCCAGGGGCAATTCACAAACCACCACCTGTGCCCTTTCCAAGCGTCCAAGTCAATGATTCTCACTAAATGTACAGAGGCTTGCAGTCACTGCCGCCTAAGCCCAGGACGACCTCAGCCCCCGAAAAGAGTCCCCGAGCTCGTCTGCCATCACTCCCCAGCCCCACCGCCACCCCAGGCACTTGGCCACTTGGAAAAGTACGCCGTCCAGGCCCACTTGGAGGACCGGAGTCGTGGTGTGTGGGGCTGGATCCTGACGCGGTGTGTTCTAACACCTCCGCAGGGAATTGGAGCTGGACCCCATTTGGGGAACCGCCCTGATGGGAGAGGAAGCCCTGAGACCACTTAGAGACAGAAGAGCCAAGTCCCAGGGTGACTAAGTCGTGGGAGCATGATTCAGGAATCAGAAATTCTTCAAATGACTCTGTTAACAGGGTCCTTGAGTCCAGGTGGTGAGAATCAATTCATTTATGCAATTCTTACCGTGATTTGCATAAAGATAATGCTTTTTAGTGTAGAATAAATTCAGCTTTATCAAGATGTCAAACCTACAGAGATTCTTCCCTTAACTATTATTTTGTCTCAATGTTAGACCCTATTTAGAAAACTTTGTCTTTCATATCAATTTCCAAAGTTTATTAATTTAAATCTAAATTACAATAGAACACCATAAGCGCTGTACCTCCCCCAAACCAACACATTTCCCATCCTTATAAAAGCCAAATGAGTTCATCATAATCAATACAATAGAAAAAACCCTGCATAATAATAATTAACCACATATTGTTAAGTGCTATCAAAAATGCATGGCATTTAATTCGCTAAAAACAACATTCTCTGTATATTACAAAACGAGCTAACGGTCTTCCTGGGATGATCATTCTTCAGCAGGAAGTACTCTTGCTAACAGTCTTTGAATGTATTTATTAGTACTTCATAATATTGAAGCAGTGCCCCAGCAATTTAGTTTAATCTTCCATTTCAATTAAACATTCGACCCCTTTGAACTCTCTGGAATTCTCAAATTAGGGATTGGTTTGTAATTATGTCATTTGTGGTTACAGTATCATATAATAAGTCTAGAGTTTTATTGTTTCAGTACCTAATGGAGATGTTCTGTGTAATGAAAACTTTCCAACATTTCAGTGCTGATTCCCTGGAGGGTGGGGACCCGTCACAATGTCACTCAAGGTCATGAGAGAAAAATCTGGCCATAGCTGATACGCAAGGCAAGAACTCAAACTCAGCAAACTTGTGTTCTGCTCCCAAGCCGGTCACTAACTTGCAGTGTTTCCTTACGAAAGCTTTTCTCTCCTCCATGTATCTTCTCTTCTATGAAATGAGATAATATTGCTTGATTCATTTTACCTCCCAAAGCCCCTATGAGACTTTACTAGTCTAAAATTTATATGTAAATGACTTTCTGCTAATTGGTGATAAGAATAACTTTAGTAAAATGTGGGATTATGACATTATCTTTTATGGAAAGAATTATCATGATTCTCATTTTTATTCCGAAAAGAAAATGAAACTTCATAAAGATTGTCATGTTGGACTTGCATCTATATTGGCCTTTAAAAGTCATAGTGGCCCCTACTACCTATAAATGAATAACATAGCTGTGTAATTAAATGCAGTGTTTTGAATAAGCATATAAGAAAGTCTGTTGAGTGTCTATTGAACAGAAATGGCAGTTCATGATCATAGGTTGCATTTTCTTTTCCTAAAATATTGTATTAGTTTTCTATTAATCATAATCTAAATCAGATATGGATGGGAATCTGGGTATGACTGATCCTGGGGCAAAATCCCTCCTGATGTGTGGACCTGTGAAACTAGCAAACAAGTTATCCACCCTCAAAATACAATGACGTGATGCATACAATGATGTGATGGGTATTATAGACACTTTGGTTCAAAAGGGAGAAAATGAAAGGAAAAAAAGGAGCCACTGATCCCAAGCAATGTCAACACGTCAATTTCAAAATTGCAAGGTCTGGGGCCAATCCTCTACCTCTTTATTTTTTTATTTTATTTTATTTTTTTGCGGTACGCGTGCCTCTCACTGCCGCGGCCTCTCCCGTTGCGGAGCACAGGCTCCGGACGCGCAGGTTCAGCGGCCATGGCTCACGGGCCCA
The DNA here is from genome assembly GCF_951394435.1 of Stenella coeruleoalba. Lineage (NCBI taxonomy): Eukaryota > Metazoa > Chordata > Mammalia > Artiodactyla > Delphinidae > Stenella > Stenella coeruleoalba. The sequence continues at coordinate 1,874,937 of NC_137160.1, read as the reverse complement.
GCGGCTCCGCGGCATGTGGGATCCTCCCGGACCGGGGCATGAACCCGCGTCCCCTGCATCAGCAGGCGGACTCTCAACCACTGCGCCACCAGGGAAGCCCTCCTCTACCTCTTTAGAAGGCTCTGCCTTCTGAGTCACTTTTCTTTTCTCATGAAAGACAGCACTTGCTTTCTACTGAGCAGCTGGATTAGTCTGCTTCCTGTCTGTCGAATTTGGGGGACCTGACAGCCTGCTTTCATTTCATACGCTCTCTGTTCCTTTTGGACCAAGCTGGCAGTGTTTCTGCTGATACAAAATTCTTGAGACTCTGTGGGTCGCCCATGTATGTCACAGGGACTCACTGCATTAGACCAGAGGGTCATCCACAGAGTTTCCTACATAGCCCCATCCCTACTTCTGGCTTTTGCTGAGGTGGCTGAGGGATAACGCTTTAGGCTTCCTAGGTACTCTCTGGTGCTATTGAAGGCATCTCTAAGCTACACCCTTCATCTCTTCAAAGAGATTTCTCTGCGTGACTGCCTACTCTGACCTTTTGATCTTTCCCGGGTATTAACAAACGATGGTACAGCCATACCCTCAGCTTTTCCTCTAGAGCACACTTTCTTGTTAGTAAATCTCTTAATTTAGTGTGTTTTGTAATCTGGATAGGCTGAGAATTTCCCAAGTCATCTTTTTATTACACAGTACTTCCCTCAATTTATCTTTTTCTTCTTGCATTTTACCATAAGCACCAAGAAGACACTAGGCTGTACACTCAACACTGTGCTTGGAAGTCTCTTCAGCTAAGGGACCAGTTTTACGGTTTACAAGCTGTGTGTGCCACGTAGCGGCAGGACACAATTCCGCTGGGCTTTGGTCCCTGTATGGCAAGGCTCTCCCTTCCTCCCTGACCTCCTCCTAAGCCCTCTCGGACACCCCTCTCCTCTTCAGATCTCTACAAGCGATCTGGGAGCCCTGACTGGCTTTGTCCTCAAAGTCCATGTTTCTACAGATAGTCTGCTCAGCACATCTACGCTTGTTCTACTGTGCCCGCCCCCCAGCATTCTTCCAGCCTCTCATAACGGTCCAATTCCAAATCCACCTCCGTGTTTTCAGGTGTTTGTGACAGCACCACCCCATTTGCAGGCAAAGATCTTGTTTATCCTCTAAGTAGTCTAGGCATAAGAGTCCGTCTGTACCAATTATACATAACCTTCTGTTGGTTCTATTTCTCTGGAATATATATATTTGAAATATACCTACATGAACCTATATGGGATTATATTTTATATACATAGCTATCCATGGGATACATGTGTGTGTATATAGGTGTATTATGTAAATATATATGCGTCCTTATAAAATGTATATAAGGGTGTATACATATATATGAGGAATCGGCTTATGTGATTGTGGAGTCTGGCAAGAGTCCAGATTCTGTAGGTCAGACCGTCCAGCTGGAGACTCAGAGGTCAGTACTGCGGTCCTGAGGAGAGTCCTTCTTCTCCAGGAAGCCTCAGCCTTTGCCCTTAATGAATTCGACTAATTGGTTGAGGCTGGAGACGGAGTCCAAACACGTGGCCAATGATTCGATTGACCACGGCTACGTAACAAAACACCAGTAAAAACTCTGGACAGAGACGTCCCGGAACGCAGACACTGAACATGAAGCCACACATGGTGCCGGGAGGGTATCTCGACCCTGAAAGTGACAAAACCTTCTCGTCGGGAACCTTCCCAGATTCTGCCCTGTGACTCTCTCCCTTTGGCCAGTCCAGACTTGCTTCTTTTTGCTTTAATGGAACCGTGATTATATGCCAGCTCTTTCCTGAGCTCTGTGAGTTGTTCTGGAGAATTGTCAATCCTGAGGGGAACTGTGAGAACCCCCCGGATGGGCAGCCAGCTGGTCCGGGGTCCAGCTGGGGACCCCAAACTTGAAGCTTTTGTGTGAAGTGAGGGAGGTCCTCGCAGTAGCACACAACGTCCCCGACCTCCACCGGGACAAGGCCAGGTGGCAGCTGGAAGCAGCACCTTCATGAACCTTTATAAATAACTCCCATTAGCAAATTCGCTGGCGGTCCCGCACCCATAGGTTCTGTAGGTACCTCTGTAGAATCAACCCCATTCCTTTTGGAAACCATATTTGAGCAGACTAAAAGGATGATTTTGTTTTCTACAAAAAATTATGCTGAATGTATGATAATGCAAGTCATATAATGAATTGTTCTTCTTCCTCCATCACAAAGTGTTTATGGTTCTATCAGAATAATTCTCTAATTTCTTAAAATATCAAATTTAGATTGCATTTTAGAAAAACTTTAGAATATACTTAATCCATGAATATGTACCTATTTAACTTTGCAATGCCCCCCAAATATGAAATATATCATTTTGTTTGTCTTCTGTGAAGTCTTATGCAACTTTCATTTAAAGGCTATTTTATCCCCAGTGTATGGGATAATCTTATTTTTATGAAAACATTAATGCACTACTACAGGGAAGACAAGATTCCTGTTCTCTTGCAGGATCGTCCAAGGTCCTCTTGTGGGTCTGGTGTGGAATTCAGCCTCGTGCTGGGCTTCAATTTGTTGGTCCATCCAGACATCGATTTCGTTGTTCAGACCCATCGATTTCATTTACTAAGTGTTTAGACAACTGGGGCAATGGAAACTCCAGAGCTGGCTCGACCTTCTCCATTTAGTTTCTGCAATGGCTTTTCTGCCGGTGCCCCTACATCCACACGACCTAAATTTACACCTAAGTGGCTCTTCATTTCTAGGTACTTTCCGGTTTCTCAGATCAACTCATTTTTAACTGACTTTGATTGAATGTCCAAGAGCCAATTTCAATCTGCCAGCTGCCGGCTCTGTGCTTTGGAAGTTCTGACAGTAGCTGAGTGCTCTGGGCCCACACCCTGCACGCCCCCCACCCCCACCCCCGGCCCCCTGCACGGTCCTTCATCCTCTGCTGGACGTCATCACCCACCACGCAGTGAGTTCTCTGCTGAGGACACGTTAGATCACCGATGACACAGAAGAATGTGCGTGTGTTACGTACAAAACGGGAAACAAAAGCATTAATGTGGTAGGATTATAAGGACAGAAACATACCAAAAATCCACGCTCAGAAATGACTAGAGGGATCTCACAATAAGATGTTGACAGTTGGCATGTGTGGGTGGCACAACTGGTCATTTTCTCTACCTTACAGACCTTAAATTCTCCTTAATAAAAAATATCTTGTGTTAGAAAACTTTTTAAAAGAATGAAACAAAACATCAAACCCCATGCTGGCTGCTGGTGGAGCAGTGTGGCTTCTTGAGGACACACAGTCCTTACTCACCAGAAGGCTGGTCCCAGCACCCCTGTCCCTGAGGGGCAGCCCTTCCAGCTCCGCAGAAAGAACCCAGCCCCTGGGGAGCAGCAGTGGGGCAGCCTCTCTCCTGGCACGTCCCCTCCCCTCACCAGCTCCCCAGTCACTCCGCCAAACTCAGGAGGGGACTCTGGAAACACACCTTGGTCTTGTTGCAAAGTAGGTGTTGACCAACAGGGTCAAGAGACTTCCCAGATGGACGCCCACTTTCAGACACACTCCTGGGCACCCTTCCTGCCAGCCAGCACATCTGGCCCCTTTCCCTCCTGGGGGTCCCCACTCCAGCAGCCTGGGGGCAGCAGGGGCTCTGCAGGCAGAGGCGCGGCCCAGAGCATCCCAGCATCTGCAGACATCAGAGGCGGGCAGGAGAAGCCCACGGCTGAGGAGAGGCCAGAGAACAGTCAAAAGAGCTCTGCTGGCCGCTTCCTGCTTTCTGTAACGTTATTGCAAATTTGAAATGGCTTGCTTTGAAAACCCAAGTCATAAACTTGAAAACACAAGCCTCTACCCCTGCACATCAAGGTAATACTTATTCAACTACAGCATTAAGAAAAATTCAAAACTGTGTATGAAACAATCATCCCTCCAACCACAGTTACAGGAAAATGAAAAACTGTCTGTCAAGAAACATAGTGAGTTCACGTTAGAAAGGGCCTTGAAGACTGTTTAAATTCTGTATTTCCCAGTAAGAACACGAGAGCTGTGTCCAAGGCCAGGAAGGTGGTCGAGCCTCTGCGATTAAAACTCGGTTCTCCGGGCCCCTGCCCAGTCCATCTGCCGCTGGGTGAAACTCCCTGCCCCTCAGAATTGCTGTGTCTGCAGCGCTTCTCTCCTGCTTCCCCGACTCTCCCTCCTCTGCCCATGTCCCTAACCTCTGCCCGTCCAGGCCTCTCCTGCCCCTCCCCGCTCCATAACTTCTGGCTTGACAACGGCCTCCTCCTGGACTGGCCTGGCTGCGTTTCACCTTATCTCAGTCCCCCGGGATCCCCTTCATTACAGACATTCCCTCTGGACTTCGCTGTTTCCACCATTTCATGCTGTGGTTGGTTTGTTTGCCACTAACGACCCAAGTTCTCAAGCATCCTCCCTCCTGGACGTTACTTCCCTGCCACCAACTCACTGATCTGTTTACAATTGGCTCTTCTTCTCCTATTTCTATAAAATCTACCCTCTTAAAAGCCACTTCTGAATGCCAACCTAGGGAAATTTTCTCAGTTCGCCCCCGCCTTGACTCTCCCACAGTGGTTGACATTCCTAAGCAGCGTCCCTTGGAATGTTCAGCTGTCCTGGACCCAAGGAGCCTACACACCGCTTTCGTTCCTTCCTGTCCATGACGGGTTATCCGCTGTATTCTTCACTGGTCTCCCTTTCTTCCCCTTTCATTTCTCCGTGCTCTGTGTCCCCCTATTTTCTCCCCCACACCCCCCGTTGGTGACCTCAACAACTCCCCATTTCTGTGATGTTTTCATCTTTAATGAACACAGTTCACACCCAGCAACCACTTACTGGATGCCGGGAAGTATGCTGGGCACCTCACGTACGTGTTTGTACCCAGTTCTCTCAACGACCCTCTGCGATGGCCGCCGTCTTCACCCCAGTTCACAGATCAGGGGGCTGAGGTTTGCAACAGGAATAGAAGAGACCACTCTCTCCACAGGAGAATAAGCATTCGGACCGGGGTTTTGTGACTCCGGGGAGATGGAAGTCTTCCTGGTGAAGGCAGTTGGCCTCCGTCTCCACCCTCCTCTGCCTGGGGCTCTAACTTTGTTCCTTCATTAATTCATCGCATAGCACAGCAACCCCCCACCACAAAGAAAAGTTCCTTTCTCCTTTTTTTTTCTTTCCTCAGGAATATTTGCTTTTTTTCTGCTTCTCAAAATTGTTCATATCCTTCAAAATCTGGTTAAATACCACTTTCCTAAAAACTTCCTGAATCTAAATCAGAAAATTCTGGTCTTGCCCCTGAACTTCTGTGCTAGTGCACCTCCTTCTGGCACTGCTCTTGACTGATGAAATATAGATCATTTATGTTCCTCACCTTTCCTACCAAACCGTAGACTATCTGAAGGCAGGGCTTGTCTGCTGCATTCTTAATACAGCATCCGGCATACAGAGGGGACTCACCTTTTTCTTTTTACCGAATAACTCAAGACAACGGGAGTCAGAATTCTTCCCTCTTCACCAAGACCCTCTCTACTCTCGGAGAATCATATATAATTTAGTTTTATTACATTTTAAAGAGCATAAAATAATCTTACACATAGATATAAACCAAACTAGCCACACACACAGAATAATTATGAAGTCAATAAAACATCCCACAATCCTAAGAACACATGTCAATAACCTGCAGAGAGAGGAGCCCAGCATCTCACGGAGCACAGTCCTGAGAAGTAGCTAATACACCAGGCAAACTCGAGCACGTTGCTGATGCGGTTTAGCTGCCTTACCTGTGTTGGGTGACTACCTCCACAGATCAAGCAGTAGAATGGGGAAGAAAACAAAATTAGTGCTGCACATCCGACTCCCTCATGTCTTCCGTGCATTTCTGTGCGCATTTCCGTGCGCGTTCTCTACGGCCCGTGATTAGCCAGTGTGATGGGGAGTTTGCATCTGTGCTGCCCATGAGCACATACAATGGATGTATGTTTTCCCAGTGTGTGCCCTGATTTGGGGAAACTATAAATCTCAGGACCACAGGCAATAGCCACGCTGATAATCATCGCACGATTTCCATCACAGACATTCGGTCATCGTGGGCCAGTGGAAGATGAGGCTGGGGGTGTCAGGAATGGCTGACCTTGGACATGGGCTGCACCTGAACTAGGTCCCCAGGACATGACTTTGGGGTCTGGGTGATCACTGCCTCTTGTTAGGTGGCCATGAAGGTGAAAAGGAAGAGTGTCCAACACACCTAACAGCCCACCTTCCAGAAACGTTTGTTTGCTTCCCCTACTCTTTCTCTTTGTATTTAAGTCTTTCAACCTCTTTCTTAAAATTATTTCAACTCCCTGGTTTTCGGTTCCTTCATACATAGAGTGGAAACAGTAGTAATATTTGTTATGTACATACTGACCACTGCATGTAAAACCACTTTATAAATGATCAACTGCCACACAGACGCTGCTTGTTATCTGCGTCCCATTACTGGCATCGTCTTTGTCTTTCTCCAAAATGCTGTTTGTATGTACCTTTATGTGTATGAACATGAGACAAAACATCAATTTAAAAATGAATTTTGGTTTGTACTCACCAAACCTCAAAACAACAAACAAACATCCCATACGATTGTATTTTTTTAAACAAACATTCGATGTTGGGCCAGTGTATTTTTTAAAGATGATTAAGCCGTAAGACTAACCCATTGAAGGGGCATTGCTCTGTCTTCTTTCATCTCCTAAAGACATTGGAAATTAAACACACAGATAATTTTATTGTTTACCTGCCAAATCATTCACTTTTCTCAAATATGTTTAAAAGCTGAGTTTTACAAACACTTCCCACCTGGATAAATGAATGTGTTACAGGTTTTGAACTATTCAAATGACCTCTCAGGAGAAGAGTATTTGGCTTCTGTACTCAAATGGCTAAAATGGCAAGTTTGACTTTTCAGAGATGAGATCAGTTGCCTCCCATCTGACTGGCCAACGCGCTCCCCTGAGGAAGCTGATGTCTTCCATTCTCTTTCCACTGCCTGGCGACAGTGGAAGCATAAAATATTGTTGAATGAGTGAGTGAATGATTCGAGGTTTCTTCTGGTCCCTGGAGAGAGTGTGTTTCATTTCCTGGTCCTGCGGTCTCTTCTCGCCCAGGTCATTGCCTCCTGAGCTGGGAGGCCCGTGGTGTCCAGCCAGGATTCTCTTTGGGAACTTCACTGAGGCATCGTGTTCAATCAAATCCCTCTGCTTACCTCATTGTACACTTAGGGACAGCTTTTTTAAAAAAAGAAGCATAAGTCTATACAGAAAACTAAGAAAAAGTGATATGACTAAATGACAACAAAGATAAATGAGAAAAGATCCCTCACGTTAAAGCAACTGCTCTAACGAAAAATATTTGTGCCAAAGGGGTGAAAATGAGGAGGAGAAGCTCTGAGGAGGAGAGAGAAAGCACTGCTTGATGACTGCTTTACTAAGGGTATAGGAGGCTGTCTTATGACTTGAGCAACAGATGAGAAAATTTCTTAGCAAAGTAAAACATACTCTAAAGGCTTTGTTAAAGATGGGTCAGTTCACATATTCAAATTTAAGAGACATTGGAAGGTATTGATACAAGTAACTGTAAGACGAATTCTCTCCCATCACCAGGAAATGCTCATGTGTAAAGAGCACAGGAAACCCTTCGATCTCCTTGAAACCTACACACGGCTAACTTGCACTTGGCAAGGAGTCCACCCAACAGAGAGCAGCTCTCCTCTGCACATAGAACAGATCCCACAACTTTCCTCTTCATTGTCTTAAACTTAGAAGGACATCGGAGCTGGAGGATGAGAGCAGTGGTGAACAATTAACAGGAAATACCATTGTTTTCACACCCTCTTGGCCTCCCCTCAAGGGCGTGCTCACACGAGTCTGGAGTGAGTGAAGAAAGAGGACCTTTCTACTATGTATAAAATAGGCAACTGATGGGAACACACTGCAGAGCACAGGGAACTCTACCTAATGCACTGTGGTAACCTAAGTGGGAGGAAGTCCAAAAGGGACGGGGTATCTGTATGTGTACGGCTGATTCATTTTGTTGTGCAGTGGAGGCTAACACAACATTGTAGAGCAACTATACTCCAATAAAAATTAAAAAACAAAAATGGAAAGAGGACCTTTCCTCAAAAGCACCATCAGGCAAACTCCTGCGTCCACGAGGACTGATTCTGATTCCGACGGAGAGGTGGGTGCGCCACGCAATTGATCACGTGAGGCGTGATGACATCAGGGTTTAATTTCAGAGTTGGACAGAAAATGTTTTATAACAAGCTGTAAGTACAGTTGGAGAATTTGGTAGAAATAGGGAAAAAATGTTAAATGTTAAAATGACATTATTTGGGAGAACAATTAGTAATTGAATGCCTTCAGTGAAACAAAAGGTTATATGACGACCCCATTATTTAATAAATCAAAGCTCTAATTCGGATGGGACATAATGCACATTCAAAAGTAAGAGATGGTTCTTTTCTTAGAATTTCTCTCAAAATATTGGTAGAAAAATTGAAATTATATCTAGCACTATATTTGAACCATCGTTGTAGTTATCTCTTCCTATTCTAGCAAGAATCGTCCTATCACTGTTTGTAGTTTGATGATTTTTGTTTCAATTTCTAATCTGTAATTAATTAATACAAAATGAATCTACATAAAGCTTTTTAAAATACACTTTTGTCTAGTTGCCTAATTTTTATAAAAATCCAATAGCCATTAAAACGGGCAAACAAGGTGGCAAGACCGATATTCAAAATTTTTACTTGAATCTTGAAGTCAAGCCATTGTGTACATAGTCAAGGTTGCATCTATTGATTTGACTCCTTAATGGAACATGCAGTAAACCACAGCTTTCAGTGCAGACTATTCTACATGTCTTAAGAGAAAACCTATCCAACCGAATCCTTCACTGTATTGTGAATTTTTCCTATGAAAGGAAGAAGGACACTGATTTTTAAAGCTCAGGTATGAGAAGTTTAGGATAAAAGGAAAATCAGAAAGCAGGAATAAGGGAGGGAGGCAGGAAAGAAGGGAGGGAGGAAAGGAGAAGAAAGCAGACAGAACTAAATCTCTCATGAACGCTCCCGGGCCCATTTGCTCGGTTTAAGTACCTAAGAGTTTTTAAAACAGACCAGAAAAACGAACTGCTTTTTTCTAAATAATATGAAGAAAAAGTGATTAAACAGATCAACGTGCCTTGTAGCCATCCATCTCTGAGATGGTACAAAGAAGTCTGAAACAAATACCAGCTCTGAAAAGTTTGCAAATTCACGAGGCGGCAACACCAAGGCCATTATCTTGTAATTGTCCCCTTCTGTAGTGTTCTGTCACTCAGATCCCCTTTCCTATATTTTTCCCTTATTTGGGAAGATCGTCATAAATAACAAGGTATGTTATATGCAGAAGAAGAAGCACTCTGCTTTGGGAAAATATTTCTGTGCTTAAGATTCTTAACTCAAGGGCTGATTGGGATTCTGTTATTAGAATGGATTCTGAGCCATTGCCTTCGCACGCACTGTGTCCCAGAGAAGTGGGGACTTCCACAAGTAGCCTATCAGATGGACCTAATCCGTTATGTGGTCCTTCCAGTGGAGGACACGCCTGCACTTGGTTCCCCCGGGATGACTTCCTGTCCCCCTAAGATGGATCACTTGTGTCATCCAGCTGGTGGAGTTGGTAGACAGGAGGGGGCCAGAGGGTGTTGATCCTGACCGTCTACCTCTGTTTTCTGTGACCCAGGGACACTCAGGATTGCACTGTGGTTTACGCTACTTCTTACAGAAGGTAGAATGGTGACAGTGGATGATGACGGTTTGGGAAACATATTCTAAAGAGGAATCTCAGAATTGGGACGTCCTCCAGAGTCCACAGATACACCTGTCAACGCTCCCAGAAAAGTATCAGCAGAGTAAATAAGTTATTTGTTACCTTTGAGTGGTTCTCAGATAACGTTTGCTCATGGAACGTAAAGGTTGCGTCCTAGAAGAATGGCAAGTAATCCTTTCTCTAAACATTTTTACCTTTATTCTGCTCACCCAATTCTCAGTCTAGTTTCGATTCATTTGGAATAATGTGATGTTAAATTAAATTAAATTCACAGAAGCACTTAAAAAATATGCAATTGATTTTATGCAGTGGGATGTTTGCCATTCTGAGCAAAGGGGTGTCGTCGTGGGAAGCTTAAAACCAGCACAAAACAGATAAAGTCAAGAAAAGCTCATCACGCCCTTTCCCGGATGTGGACCCTGCCTGGTGGTGGTACTCGGCAGACGTGAGACTCACAAACGCCCCTGCTTCCCCAGCACCCCTCAAAACTGACATATTTGTAACAACACCTTGATGAGAACCACGCTAGGTCCTGCTGCTGTCCTGAAATCAGTTTTATTTTGTCATTAGTAAAGGTCACAGTGCCAGAGACACAGGTCTTTGGCCAAACCTCCGATCGTCGCTTTAGTATAATATTCTAAGTGGAGCCCTGGGTCAAACATCATAAACTCACTCTGCCCCATAGGGTGACCATGAGCCACAGGGGCGTCACCGGAATCTAAATTAATCAAAATTAAATACTGTTGACCTTTGGTCCCAGTCACACTGGATTCATTTCAGCGCTCAAGGTTTCTGTCATTGCTGCTCTAGACCCTTTACGGTTTCACACACTCACAGGTATTGCCCTGCTGGGGGTGCCCCTGGGATGATTTGCCCGGGCCCACTTGCCATGTCTGGAGGCATTTGGACTGCCACACCGGGGCGGGGGCTGCTGCTGGCACCTGATGGGGGCCGGGCGGGGTCCCGCAATGCACATCACAGCCCCCAGCTACAAAGGATTTTCCAGCCCAAAGTACCCCATAGCGCCGGGGTTGGAGACCCTGCTTTCAGAAAAGTGTCCTTCACTGACACCACCAATGTGTCCAAACCTACCAGCGCTGTAGCGTCGAAGATTGCTTTGGCTTTAAAAACATCGTTCCTTCTGTCCCCAGTATCCTTCCGCTCCTACATGCCCTTCTATTCCTAGTTTACCACGAATCAGACGCTGAATTTTTTTAACTTCTATGGAGAGGGTCGCAGGGTGTTTCAAGCCCAACTTTTGATGTGCAAATCACATTAACCCATTTCTTCATTTTCAAAAGCCCTTACATTCCCGAAATAAAAATGGACCATAGTAGATTTTTTCATTCCGTATACTCTAGGTTTTTATTTTCTCCTGTTTAAGTTTTGCAGTCCGTGATTGAAATTGGTCTTTGAATTCCTTTTCCTGCGTGTGTTTTGTCAGATTTTGCAATCGGGGTTATGCAGGCTTCGCAAAATGAATTAGGACTAAAAAAACTCATATTTTGTCTTCTCTGGAAAAAATAGAAAGATGTGTTTCTTGAAATGTAACATAATTGCCTGTATAGATGTCCAATAAAACTTCCAGGATGGAACATGCCACCCGGCCAGCCCCATCACAGAGCAGGCTTTGATGCTGGGGTGTCTCTGGACGTACGTGGGAGAATAGGGCCCAGGAGTAAGGGCTGCTGGGCGGCCATGAGGAGGAAGCAGCATCCTCACCTTGGCAGCCTTTTGTCAGTGAGAACACTGCTTGTGAGGGAGAGAAGAGTTTGAAGTTCTCCAACTGTCTGTTTTCCCTCCGACGCTGATGTGGGGTTTCAGAGCCCACCCTGTTCCAGTTGGCGGTCCTGAGAATCCGCCGGGCCTTTTGGCGTGTGTTCCATCAGTATAAAGGGAGGTTGCAAACAGGCCGAGCCTTCACCGTCTTAACCTGGATATCACCTTTCTTTCAGCCTGATTTGGTTCTCCTTCTTTGTGTTCTAATGCACTTCATTGCGTTCTTTTATTTTCTATTTTCTGCACGACAGTTTTTATCCCCTTTTTCCTCATATTATTCTCACATTATTAATTTCTTTTTCTTTGAACTCCCACACAGCTTACAGCCCTCACCATTCAGAGAGTCACTGACATGAAAGGAACCTATAACCCAAAACCTTCATATTACAAACAAGGGAACTGAGGGTTCAGGTGGTTCGCTATTTGCCTAAGATCACAAAACTGGCCTAAAGTCACTCAGTCTTCTGTTAGTCCAGCTCATTGTTGCTTCCAAAACATACAGATTCCATGTCGGTGCTTAGTCCTGTATTATGTTGATTGTTATGTAATGTTCAAGGATGATATTAATATTCATACCCATATGCAATTATTTATTTAGTTTTGGCTGCGTTGGGTCTTTGTTGCTTCGCGTGGGCTTTCTCTAGTTGCAGCGAGCAGAGGCTGCTCTTCATTGTGGTGCGCAGGCTTCTCGTTGTGGCGGCTTCTCTTGCTGCAAAGCATGGGGCTCTAGGGTGCACTGGTGTAAGTAGTTGTGACACATGGGCTCAGTAGTTGTGGCGCACAGGTTTACTTGCTCCATGGCATGTGGGATCTTCCCAGACCACAGCTCAAACCCGTGTCCCCTGCCATGGCAGGCAGGTACTTAACCACTTATGCAGTTTTACATTTTAAATGTAATACATGCAGATATATGTAGATACAGAGATATACAGCTTAAAGGTAACGTGTGCAGTTCTGTGAGGTTAGCAGGCAGATGCTTTAAAGATGATGAAAAAGAAGCTCTGAGAGGCTAAGTGTCATGGTCAGAGTTGAACAGCCCATGTGAGGAAGGTGCCCTCACACCCACATCTCCCACCTCTAACCTTCTTCCCCAAGCCCGGTCCCAGCGAGAGGCAATTCTGAAAGTCGGTCCACATCCTTATCTGTCCAGCCCGCTCCTTACAATCACGCAGTGGCAGTGCACATGCAGAACCATTAAAAACACATAAACGAGGGCTTCCCTGGTGGCGCAGTGGTTGAGAGTCCGCCTGCCAATGCAGGGAACACGGGTTCGTGCCCCGGTCCGGGAAGATCCCACATGCCGCGGAGCGGCTGGGCCCGTGAGCCATGGCTGCTGAGCCTGCGCGTCTGGAGCCTGTGCTCCGCAACAGGAGAGACCACAACAGTAAGAGGCCCGCGTAACGCAAAAAAAAAAAAAAAAAAGCATAAACGAGTAGCCCGCAGTCTTAGAACAGATTCGCTTGCTACCTATTACTTTATAAGGGAATTCTACAGCTTTATTTTTCCACGTCCTCTTCTCCATCAGCATGCACTGTATTAATTCGTCTTTGTGATTTAAATTCTATTATTTGAAATACTCTAATGTGCAGTGTCCAAATCCCTTTTCAAACAACTACTTGTGTTACTATGAGAAAAGGGTGACATCAGAAGGTGATAACAAGAAAAAGCGTATCTTGTTTAGTTTTCATACGTGTCAAGTACTCACCCCCTGTGCCCAAAGCCCGAGGGCTGCCTTCCGTTCTCCATGGGACGACAACCAGGGGGGAGAGAAAGGAGAGGGGACAGGTCATAGAGCTGTCATCTCAGTGGGGATAGTGGGGGCGGTGATGTTTCAGAACCAAGGTTCACTCCTCCAGCCACCAGTGAAATGACATAGAAAAGGGATATCCTCTAATGCAGAAGATATAAATGATTGATGTGGTATAAATACATTTTTTTGTTTTCTTGGGGTTTTTCAGTATCTTTGGGCAAGTGTTTTTTCAACATGCTTTCTCCATGCAGTTAACTCTGTAGGATCTTGAAATGTCTTGCAACTATGTGAAATTATACAACTGGACATGAATTAAAAGGTCATGATTTAGTTCAGTGACCCAAAATATGTATTTCTTATTATTCCTTGTATATTTTCTTTCCATAACTGGTCAAACACACTCCAGTGCATCTTCCTTGCCTCAAGCCCTCCTGTCTCCTAGATAAAAACAACAAACAAAGCAAGAGATTCTAAAGCATGATGTAAACATTTGACTTCCTTATCAGGCATACCTATGCGTAGGTACATGGTCTGGCCCATAGATCTCTTTCCAGCCACATCTGACCCCTTGTCCTAGATAGCCATAATCAATTATACTGAAGCTCTGGGATCCAACCCCCATGTTTAAGAGTGGGAAGAATAAATGGAACTAAATGGAAGTAAGTTTTCTACACTTCAGTTGATATCAGTTAAAGTGTGACAAGGCACATAGGTATAGCCTAATGGCAGAGCAACCAGTGAGACAATATACAAAGAAATATTACCAAAAATCCTATAAATAAATCAAAATAAAATCCTTCAAAGTGGTCAGGTGACCCACAAAAAGAGAATGAGAAGAACAAGAAACATACAAAACATAAAATAGTAAAATGGTAGACTTAAGCCCTAACATATCAATTATTACCTTAAATGTAAATGATACAAATACACCAATTAAAATGCAGAGATTGGCAGAGTAGATTTAAAAAACATACCCCAACTATATGTTGTTTCCAAAAATTTCACTTCAAATTCAGCATTGCAGTTATGGTGAAAATGAAAGGATGAAAAAAGAAAAACCATACAAATATTAAAAACAACAGCAACAAAGCATGAGTTCCTATATTAATATCCAAAAAAGGAGACTTCAGAGCCAAGAAAATTACTAGAGACAAAGAAAGACATTACATAATGATAAAAGGATCAACCCAGCAGGAAGACATAATGATCCTAAATGTATCCACAGCTTCAAAATACAAGAAGCAAAAATGGTAGACCTGAAATTAGAAAGAGACAAATCCACAATTATATTAGGATACTTCAGTGCTTCCTGCCCCCCATAAGCAACTGATAGAACTATTAGACACAAAATCAGTAAGAATATAGAAAAGCCAAACAATACAATTAACCAGCAGGATCTAATTGCATCTATAAAGCATTTACAACAACAGTAGGATACATAGGTTTTGTCCAAGCATTCATGGAATATTCACCAAGATTGAACATATCCTAGACCAGAATCAAACCTCAACCAGTACAAGAGAATCAATGCCATACTAAGTTTTCTGACCACAATGGAATCAAATTAAAAACCAATAAGAGAAAGACAATAGGAAAGTCTCAAACACTTGGAAATTAATAATATACTTCTAAATAATCAATGGATCTAAGAAGATGCCTTGAAGTAAATAAAAAATATATAGAATTTATAAAAATTAAAAAATATATCAAAATATATGGATGCAGCTAAAAGAGGAAAATTTATAACACTATATATTAGAAAGGCAGAATAAAGAGGAGAGTTCTTAAATCAATAAGTTCTACCTCAAAAAAACTGGGACAAAAGTTGAGCAAAATAAATTCTGAACAGGCAGAAGTAAGGAAATAATAAAGATAAGAACAGAAACCAATAGAATTTAAAACAGGAAAGCAGTAGAGAAAATCAACCAAACAAAAAGCTCATAACTTGAAAAAAATCAATAAAATTCATAAGACTCTAACAAGACTGATGAAAATACAAAAGAGAAGACATAAATCACCAATATCAGGAATGAAACAAAAGATATAATTACAGATCCAGCATACTTAAAAAAAAATAAGGGAAAATTATGAGCACTTTAGACTCATGAATTCATCATTTTAGAAGTAAGAGACATTCTTTGAAAACCAGAAGCTACCAAACTCAGTCAAGATAAGAGAGCTAATCTGAATAATCTAAGCATTACAAACACTGAATCCATAACGTAAAACCTCCCCCCAAAAAGAAGTCTCTAGGTGTGAATGGTTTTACTGAAGACTACTACCAAACATTTTTTTTAAAGAATTAACTAGTTTGCTCAATGGTTTTCAGGAATTAGAAGTGAATGAAGCACTTCCCAACACATTTTATGAATGCACTGTTGTGCCGATACCAAAACGAGACAAAAAAGCACACAAAGGAAGACTACAGAGCCCTTTCACTCACGGATTACACACAAAAATCCTCAACAAAAATTAGCAAATCTGATCCAACAGTGTATGAAAAGAATTTGATACCATGACCATGTGAGATCTACTCCAGGTATTCAATATTTGAAAATAGGTCTATGTAATGCACCATATCAACAGACTAAAGATGAAAAAGCATATGATTGATCGTATCAATTTATGCAGAAAAAACATTTCACGCAATCTAACGCTCATTCAGGATAAAAAAATTTTTCAGGAATTGAGGAATAGAGGGGAACGAAGTAAATCTGATAAAGAGTATTTACAAAAATCCTACAGCTAGCAGCACACTGAATGTTGCACAAATGAACACTTTCTCTGAGACTGGGAGCAAGACCAGGATAGCTGCCTTCACCATTCCTATTCAATAGAATACTGGAAAATCTAGCCAATGCGATTAAGGAAGACAGAGAAGTAAAAAGTGCACAAATTAAAAGGAGGAAATACAACTTTGCCCATTTACAGCTGTCTGTGTAGAGTTCCCAAGAAATCTCTAAAGAAAAAAAAACACTAAAATTAATAAGTGAGTCCAGCAAAGTTGCAGGGCACAAGGTCAACACACAAAAATCAAACACAGGTCTATATACTAACAATGAATATGTAGAAATTAAAAGCAAAAACACAATGCCATTTATAATCACGCTAAAGAAAATTAATCACTTAGATAAAAACTTAAGAGGTGTACAGTATCTGTAAGCTGAAAATTCAATATGTTTATTAAATAAATCAAAGGTCTGAATAAATAGAGAGACAGATCACGTCCTTGGATTGGAAGGTCTAACACAGAAAAGATATTCATCTTCCCATAGATGTTGACCTATAGGTTTAATACAGTTCCTATTAAAAGCTGCAAGGCTTTTGTAGACATAGATGAGCTTTTCCTAAAATTTGTATGGGAAGGCACAAACACTGGAAGAGTGAAAACAATCTCTCTAAAGGAGACTAAAGAGTGGGCAATCATTCAACTTTAACATTGAGGCTTACTCTATAACTAGAATAATTTTGACTGTGTGATTTTGGTTTGAGTATTGGCATTGTGATATTGAGTTTGACATACAGATCAATGAAATAGAATAGAGAACAAGGAAACAGACTCACACAAATATGCCCAATTAATTATTGACAAAGATGAAAAGGCAATTTAATGGAAGGACAGCCTTTCTACAAAACGGTATTGGAGCAATTGAACATCCACAGACAAAAAAATAAAACTCACACTTTGTACAAAAATGTACTCAAAATGGATCATGAGACTCAAATGTAAAGCTATAAAACTTTAAGAAAAAAGATCAAAGGAAATCTTCATGACCTAGAACTGAGCAAAGATTTCATAGACTTGATACCAAAAGCATGACCCATAAAAGGAAAATTTGGTAAATTGTACTCTTCAAAATTTTTTTAAAAGTTTTGTTTGTGAATGATCCTATTAAATGTAGGAAAATCCAAGCCACACACTGGGATAAAATGTTTGCAAACCACACAGCTACCTAAGCACTAGTATGCAGAATATACCAAGAACTCTCAAAACGCTACATTTTAAAAAAGCCAACTAGAAAATGCGCAAAAGTCATGAGCAGACATTTTACTAAAGAAGATGCTCAGATGGCAAATAAGCCCATGAAAATATTTTCAACATCATCCATTAGGGAAATGCAAGTTAAATTGCAGTAAAGTACCATGACACACACACATCAGAATGATTAAAACAAAAACCAGGACAACATCAAATGCTGAGGAGAATCAGAGAGACTGGATCCCTCACACATGCTGTTGGGAAGGTAAAATGGTTCAGCTACTCTGGAAAAGTGGCAGTTTCTTCTAAAACTAAACTTGAAACTATCGTACAATCCAGCAATTGCACTTGTGGGCATTTATCCCAGAGAAAGAGAAGGTTATTCTCATGCAAAAATCTGTACGTGAATGTTTCCAGAAATGTTACAGCCAAAAACTGGAATCAGCGCAGACGTATTTTAACAGGTGAATGGATAAACTATGGAATCTCATGGAATACTACTTGGCAATGAAAAAGAAGGAACTGTTGATGTATGCAACAACTTGAACAGGTATCCAGAGAATTATGCACTGAAAGAAAAAACAAAATGTCAATGCCAAAAGGTTAAATAGTATAGGATCTTACTTATACACCATTTGTGGAATGACAGGGGTACAGGGACAGAGAACAGACCAGTGGTTGCTGCGTTAGGTTTAAAGGTGGGGCTGGGAGGGTTAGAGACAGGTCGGGGGGCCCTGGCGAGGATGGAAGCTCTGCGTCAGGACCATGTCAGTGTCGGCATCCTGGCTCAAGATGAGGGGCAGTTCTGTGAGATGCTGCCATTGAGAGAACGAGGTCGAAGTGTCTGCGGGATCTCCCTGTGTTATTTCTTACAACTGCCTGTAAATTGTCTCAAAATGAAAAGTTGAATTTAAAAAATGCTAGTAAAAGACTGAACTTTGGGTCAATTCATCACAAATCAATTTGAGGAACATCAACCCACTGACACGCAAACTCATAGATCCAAACCCACCTCGGAAAGCCAGCTGGCAGAGCAGATTTGCTGATGGACCATTTTGCCAAACGACGTCTTCACCAAAGCTCCTTGCTATGAAGAACTTGCAAAATATACAGCATGGAGTTTTACTGAAACTGCCGAGCGATATCTTGCATTTTATGCAAAATTTTAAATTTCTAGCTTGAGTATTTCACAAACGTAAAGCATTTTATATATGTTTTTAAAGAGCAGGTTAGTCTCTTCCAAGCCATTTTGAATTCAGTCTGCTGCTTTTCTTATCACTATTAATTCAGGATTTTATTTGGGGGTCTGGGAAGAGAAAAGGGCATTGAGATTTCTGCCTGAGAATCCTGGGGGTGTTCCCACATGTCTGCGCATGGCCAGCACACTTAAGCATGGACATATTTTCCCCACTTTCCTTCCCTCTGCCTTCAATGTGATCCCCCAAATCTGTGGTCTGCCCCCTCATGTATTGGGGGCAGTCTCAAAGTTGTCCTGCCCCACCCCTTACTTAGCAAGGGAAACTGAGGCAGGGAAAGCCCCCCCCCCCATCTAAATACTGGTGCTGAGCAAGGGGAGGGTTGGGTCTCTGGGAGGTGCTGGCTTCAGAGCCGGGCATTATGGGAGTGTGCTGGACAGCAGGACAGCAGGACATGGAAAAGCTGTGGTTCTGCACAATGACCTCTTATTGTCACCATCAATTTCTGCTTCCTTGGACGTTCTGTCCTGGCTTGTCGATTTCATTGATTACTTATAAAGCTCAAAATGCTGAATAAATTAACACACACACACGTCTCACGCTTTAAATATTAAGTCCTCAGCAGAACCCCAGTTCCTGCCTGCCTACGAGGGGGTAACGGAAGCCATTTCTGCACAGTGTCCCAAAATCAGCAGGGAGCCCCCTGAGGTCCTCTCTCTGGGGGCCCCGAGTCGGGGGTGGGGGGGCATACAAAGATAGATACATTCAAGGAGACTAGAAGTCATAGTGACAGGTGAGGAAAATCAGGACAATGAAAATAACAACAATAGGCGGAGTGTTTAGGAGAAGATTAGAAGAAAAGGCAAGGAAAAGAGAGGGCCGACAGGAAACAGACGGCAACCGCAGAATCAGGACCGTCGATGCGGGGACCCTCGGAAATCACAAGACCCTGGAGCTGGGAAGACGGGGCCCATCCCCGCCTCGGTGACAGAGGGGAGGGAGGACGAGGGGGGCAGCTGGAACCGCTCCGAGTTAGAAAGCGGAGGCAGCAGGGCGGGGGGAGCAGGCTGTGGGAGTCCTGGGCCCATCGCAGCACGGTCAACTGGGGCTCAGACAACAGAAATGCGTCCGCTCACCGTCCTGAGGCCAGAAGTCCAAGGTCAGGTGCCAGCAGGGCTTGCTCCCTGCAGTGGCTCCAGGGGAGGGTCCTTCCTGCCCCTGCCGGCCCCCTGCAGTGGCCGCCATCCTGGTCTTTGCTGGTTGGCAGCTGCGGGTCTCGAGTCTCTATCCCTGTGCGTCTGACCCCACGTGGATGCAGCCATCGGCCTGGGCCCACCCAGCACAGTCTGCCTGCTCTTCACTAACTGCATTGCACATTTGGACCTCTTTCCACGCAAGGTCACATGCTGAGGTTCTGGGTAGATGGGGACTTGGAGGGAGACACTGTTCACCCAGCGCCCAAGGGCTGGGCAGGGGGAATGGCCAGCCCAGGCCACAAGGCCGGCAGGAACCTGGGGGTCATCCCCGATGTCACCCAGCCTTCCAGCCAGTCCCCCGCCCGTGCGACCTCATCGGAGACACAAGGACAGGATCCCGTGCAGGGGAACCGGGCGGCCAGCTGTCCAGGAGGGGAAGCTCCTGGGCACAGAGGGGCCTGCACTGCCGCTCTCACGCTGCGGTACCTGCTGACCTCCTTTCTCTGCCCTTTGCCTCTGGGCTCAGCTCATGGCAGGAAGTGAACAAGCCGCTCTGGTCACTTCTCGCGCATCTGGAAGCCGGTGGGCGTTGGAGGCTGGGACGTTCTGGGCGCACGAGGGCACGGCCACGGGGAGAGGGGGGCCGCTGGGCAGCTCCCTCCCCTCCTCCAAGAAGAAACCACCGTCCTGAGCTCTGAGAACTGATCTCCTTTATTTTTCTCTTTGAATCGCATCCCGCAGTCCCTCCCCTCTCTCCCAGCTGCTTCCCTGGAGGGCACGAAGGTGCCACATCACCAGGGAGGGGCCCCCCGAGAACCACCCCCTGCTAGCCCCCCTCCCGAATGCCACCTCCCTTGTCACACAGGGGTCATTTTCCTGATTCAAGTCGGCAACTGGCCTTGGCAGATGGGACATGAGAACGGCCGCCCCTCAGAGGCCCGGCCTGGGGCTCTGCTCTGCGTCCAGGCTGCCAGGTGCCCAGGGGCCACACCGAGCTGCCTGGGTCTGGGCGTCTCGATGGCCACGTGGCCCCTGGGGGTCTCAGCCAGCTCAGGCCACCAGCCGCGGCGACAAACCTTCCAGGCTTCATGTTCTCCTCTTGGCACAAACGAACCTGGATTTGTGGCTTTAATGGTTACGGCAGCGCATTAACAAAGAATGTTCTGTTGGAAACAAGATGAAAATACGCCTCTAAATAATGACATTTTCCAACACCACGGAACGGTGTTGAGCGGCTCGTGGATGACAAAATCGGAATTTCTCCTCAAGAACTAAGAAGGGGCAGAAAATACCCTTTGCACATTCACTGTCTCTTGATGTGTGTTCAACATATTTCTTTAATGTTTTTTATTGTCCTTTCTTCAAAGACAGCTCAGAGTAATAGAGATGTTTTACAATTGCTGAATGTATAATATTGTTTATAAGAGGGAATTAGAAAGAACTGATGTATACCAATAAAAATGGCATATGAGGGATTTATTCTCAAAGAAGAAATAATAACAAAATAACGTCCTCATTAAGGGGGTGGGTGGGAAAGAGGAGAAAGCAAAGTTAAAATAAAGAAAATAAAAATCCTATAATAACCAAATATACTAAAATGTGTTTTTTCCCCTTTCAGAGAGGTGAGGTGATAGGGTTTCTGTCTGTGAAACCAAATGTTTACAAATATTCAGGCCCGTAAATTTGAAGAGAAACTGAATGCAGAGAATTCTTGTTAATGCAGTACATTTTCCGGTAATTTTATAGTTCAATTTTCAGTGATTCCCCACAGAACGAATGCAGTTCAAAGGCAATTTTATAAAGTACTTTGCAGATAACTATTATCTGCTAATTATTAGAAATTGCATGTTGTTGTTAATTGCATAAATAAATTGTTTTATCTGAAAGCCATTAAAAAAAGGTTTGGTGTTTGAAGCATATATGGTTTTGATGTTCCTGCGTAAAACGTTAAACTGTTTAAAATAATGACATGCTGCTTTTAAGACAATTTCTTAGACTAATGGATAATGCGGAAGGTAGGGGTAGGAACCCCTACACATGAATTTTACTTTATTTCTGGGACATACTTCAACCGATTATAAATCTACATGGAGAGAAAGATTGCAAGCATGTTAGAATGATATCCGTACGATGCTATTTTTTTTAATCCTTCAAAAGAGGTTAATGCAAACATTTTTTTCCCTAAAGTAGTCTTATTTTTTAAATGTTCCCTTTTTAAATATATTTCACTCATGATTGGTCGTAAGAGAAATATATTTGTAGGACCCATTGCCTTTGATTTTCTATGAAATAATTCGGAAGGAGAATGTAATAGGATACACTCATAGAATCTGAGAACAGGCCACATGGGCCATTCGGACGCCTCGGGAAGAGTGGGTGCCTCGGAGGGGGGGCAGCTGAATGTCCCCTTCCTGGGAACCAGGGGCTCTGGGAAGCGGACGACAGCTCAGCTCTGCACTTGGAGGAGAAGCCGTGCTGGCACAGGAGTTGCTGCGGACGCCTGGGCAAGGCGAGGCGGACCCTGCCGCCCACTCCCTGGGAGATGCCAGGGAAGGCCCCAGGCGGCCCGGCCTTGGCCCTGACCCTGCCTGCCCAGTGTTGGGTGCTGGAGACCCAGGA
Organism: Stenella coeruleoalba; assembly: GCF_951394435.1. Classification (NCBI taxonomy): domain Eukaryota; kingdom Metazoa; phylum Chordata; class Mammalia; order Artiodactyla; family Delphinidae; genus Stenella; species Stenella coeruleoalba. The sequence goes on along the minus strand of NC_137160.1, from coordinate 1,852,549 downwards.
GGGGAGGGAAGAAGCACGGGCCTGCCGAGTGGCCTCGTGGACGCTGACAGGACAATGGGGTGGCCTCCATCCACGTGGTGTGACAAGGTCCCTGGACACAGGACACAGCCCGTCCCGTCCCACACCTGCTGAGCACAGACCTCAGTGATGCCCAGACAGTGAGACACAGCGGGTGTCCTGTGTTCTTGGCTGGAGGGATAGCAAGGAATACCGGAGCAGGAACAGAACCTGGGGGGCGGCCTTGTGGTGTCTGCACAAACCCGAGCCTTTTGGGCTCCAGGAACCAGGTCCTGAACAGTGAGGACCGTGGAGGAAGGAGGGCGCCGGGCAGCCTGTCCGTGGCCGCCAGCCTCCCGGGGACCAGCTGCTTGTCCCATGTGCCAAAAACCTGGTCGTTCCTCCCACTCAGCAAACGCTCAACACCACCTTGAACAACCGCAGAGGCGAACGTGACCTTGATGCCTGCTGAGCTGAGTCCGTAGTGATCCAGTGACTGATTTGCAAGCTCCCCAAACTCTCAGCTCACCCAAAGGGTGCTGTCACTCCACAGAGATGAGGGTTCCAGGAGTTTGGAAACTCTTCTCCACAGCTTATCCACCTGTGTCTCGACTAGTTTGCTGGGGCTGCAGTAACCAAGTACCGCAGGCAGGGCTTACACAGCAGACATTTCACCTCTAGGTCCCGGAAGCTGGGAGTCCAAGATCCAGGAGTTGGCCGGTCGGTTTCTCCCGAGGTCCCTCTCACTGGAGTGTGGATGCAGTTTTCTCCCTTCTGTGGGCCGCTAGGTCCTGATCTTATGAGGACACAGTCATACTGGGTCAGGGCCCACCCTCCTGACCTCATTTCACCTTAATCGCCTCTGTAAAGGCCCTCTCCCCAAATGCAGCTGCATTCTGGGGTCCTGGGCCTTAGGGCCCCAAAGTATGAATTCGGGGGAGACCCAATTGGCCCATAACGATACACACAAATATATTCGGCAACAATTGCTCCTGTGCATGACTCTTTGTCCATTCATCCCACAGATACCTGGTTCTACTGTGGGTAGATTTGGGGGTGTCAGCACATAGACGGGAGCGGAGGCCATGGGATTTGATAAAGTCACTGTTCCGAACACCTGGGGGGCATGGGCCCCTTACAGCAGGGTCTGTCTGTGAGTCCTTCAGTCCTGAGGCCACACCCAGCAGAGAGGGGAGGGCAGGGACCTGCCAGGTAACAGCGACAGGAAGAAAACGGGTTGAGAAGAAAGGGGGAAGAGCAGGATCTTTGTATGAGGAGTCAGAAGCACCAGAGGAAGAGGAGCCGCTAGTGGAGGGGGCCTCCCATGCACACGTGTGTGCCCGTGCATGTCAGTGTTTTCACCAACAGCAAGACGCACCAGTGTCATCAGTGACCAAGGTAAATGTCGGTCTTCGTAATTTCAAGGGTTAATGCAAAAACAAACCAAGAAGTGCAAACAAAGACCGAATTACGGTGTGAACTGTCCTAGTATAAACAGTCATGGTGGGACCCATCACAGTGTGAGCTGCCCTGGAGTAAAACACCCTAGTGTGACTCTCCTAGGGCGTTCTAGCAGAGTGTTAACTGCTGCATGTGGTCCATCCTACTGTGGTCTGTCCTGGTGTGGCCTGTCCTGGCATGATCTGTCCTGGCGTGGTCTGTCCTGGTGCAAACTATCTGGTGTGGTCTGTCCTGGTGTGATCTGTCCAGGTGTGATCTGTACTGATGTGGTCTTTCCTGGTGTGGTCCATCCTACTGTGGTCTGTCCTGGTGTGGTCTGTCTTGGTGTGAACCATCTGGTGTGGTTTACCGTAGGGTGAGCTATTGTGGTGTGAACTATTACAGCGCTATCTATTCTACTGTGATTTATCCTGATGTGATCCGTCATCGTGAGAATATCACAGGTGACGTGTCTTCGTGTAACTTACCGTTGTGTGAACTCCTACTTCTATTCTAAAGAAGACCCCTGCAGACCCCTAAAACCCGACATGTTTGGAACTACAAATTATGTTCTCTCGTCCCCCTTCCACTGTGTCTCTAATCTCCTTTTCTACCCGCTATCTTTATCCGAATTGATGACACCAACACTTCCTACCCAGTCTCCAAAGCCAAGACCACGCCTTCATCCTGTGTTTGCCTTCCCCCATCACACGCCTTCTCCCAGCAACCTCGAGTCTTGCTGGCTCGATATGATCTGTCATACTGTTTGAAATACAGCCTCCTGGGCCCAAAGTCATTATCACTGCCTCCTGTCCTTACTTCTTTGGGGACAAGCACAGCGGTCCCACAAATCTTTCCGTCTTTCCAGCTGCAGCTGGAATGTCCTTCATGTCCCAAAGCCACATGTACACCCAGCTGCCCGGGTCTCATCTCATCACGTGTACAACTTCCCTGAACACCCAATTGGCACCTGCGTAGTAACCACACACTTAGGATCTCCTGGACACACTTCAAGGCTCAAGCACACGTCATTCTGGTCCAGAGCCCTCCTCTTCGCCACCCCCCACCTCTATTTTCAGGCTAAGCCGCATTTTCCCTCCTCCGCAAGCTTTCTAAGCCCCCTTTGGCCCAGAGGAGGCAGGTGTTGAATGAATGGAACAATAGATAAATGGCTAATTGAGCGCTTCCTTTTGTTTTGCAATATACCTTCTGGGTGAGAAAATGCCAGTCCCCTGGGAGCACTTTGAGGGATCTGGTAACATTCTCCGAACAAAACAGATTAGAAGCGCTTCTCATAGTCATAACCCTACCCAATAACATCATTTCATCATAAACATACTTCCTATTTGACATTCAAACAGAAAACAATTTCCCCAAATACAAAGATTTGCATCCGTTGATATACAGTTTTCAAGGGAATCTAACGATGAGATGCTATGGAAAAAATACCAGAGACCAGCTTGATGCTAAAATATGGTGCAAAGCTTACTGGTCTAAAACATAAGGCTGAAATAAAATATAAATTGTGAAAAGCTGACTATTGTTACACACCTGCTCTTTGTATGGTCTGTACTTACTATTGTAAATAAAAGATTGTAAGCTATAAGAAGTTACTTAAAAACAATTTTTAAGATGTGATTTTATCTATTGTGACGTTGGTAAATATATTATTGATTGTGTCTGTTCTTTATCTGAAGCTCTGTTGCTTGAGTTTCCTTTTTTCTTAGGATTTGTCTGGAAGTTGTTACGAATTTTATCAAGTGCTGTGACGTAATCTTCACTTGCTATCTACTTTCTTTTAATATGACTTTGACTTTCTGGATCTGGTCTGAAAGTGTTGCATCTTTCTCCTGGCTCGTAAAACAGGTCCCTATATAAACAATTATTTAGGAAAAAGAAAGGGAAAAAAAGGAAACAAAAAAATAGTATTTCACAACATTAGGAAAATTTTATCAAATAAAATGGGCAAACATTTCACTTTTCTTAATCTTCTTTGCTCACAGTTTCCGGTCACTGTGCTAACAGATGTTTATTAAATATTACTGTGCATCAAACACCAGAATGCAGGAGTGAACGAGCAGATATACCAGCCGAAACGTACCCTTCCTGGATGCAAATCCTAGTACCTAGAACTGAGTCCAAGGATCACAGTGTTCTTCTTATTCTTAATTTAAAGAATCCTTATTAAAGTTTGGATTTGAATTTGCTCTGCACATCACTGTAACGGTTGATCCCACTCTCACCTCCCTGTTTCTGTATTATGTTTGAGGCTGTCATACCCCTCAGAACACCCATGATTTACAAGACGAAGCTGTCAGCTGGTCACCCCAGGTTCTCAGCCCCCCTCGCTGGTGGTCTAGACGTGGAGAGTAAGCGAAGGCTTCACCCTGGTCCCTAAAACCCCCCTGTGACCCTCTAATGGCTTTCCCATGGGCTGGCCTCAGCCACAACGATCGCGGGATGGCCCCTCCTCCACCCAGAACATCCTCAGACTTGAGACGAGGTAACGTGGGCTGGTCTGTCCCGTGGTTGTCCAGCTGGATGGATAAAAAGGCACAGCCAGCAAGATCATCCAACATGAAGCTGAAAATGACCAGGAGTGAGATGAACTCACTGTGGAAGTATAGTCACTGGTAGTACTTTTGACTTACAGATGTGAACAAGTATAATTTCATGCCGAAAGGGAAAACTACCCTGCTGAGTTCAGAGGGAACTTGGCTTGAAAAAGACTCACTGGCAAGGCAATTGCCTGGGTTAAATTTTTCACCCAACGTAAATTCAGAGAGCTATGATATGAAATTTTTTTTGAGCAGGAAACAAAATGTTTGCAAACAGAGAGATTTCAGACCAGAAGTGGTGAGAATCTTGGTTCTCGGACTTCACGGCTCAGTTTATAAAGCACGAATGAGGGGTACATGGATTTTAATCTCAATTGGCTGCCAGAAACGTACGTTTTTTTAGGTAGCACTGGATAACCTTATTTGCTTATAGTTGATCGGCTAGGAGGCTGTAAGTTTACACCGACGTGAAGAAAGCTTCGGTTTTTTTGAAGTCAGAGTCAGCATTTCGAGGAAGTCAGGACAGGTTTAAGTTTTGGTTACATGACTATGGGTGTCTGGTCCAGGGTGTAGCCAAACTGAGGCCTCCGTGTGAGTTTCTCTTTGTGGTTTCCATTTCACCCAAAAATAAACTTTTAGTCTCTCTCTCTCTCTCTCTCTCTGTCCCTGTTTCTCCATCCCCCTGTCTCTGTCTTTCCCACCTCTCTCCGCTCTACCTCAGGAGCCTGTGGACTCTGGTTCCTCTTGTCTTCTGCTCGCATCTTCCTGCGTCACGTGGTTGCTTTTCCTCTCACGTGTTCCATGATCTCGCCCAACAGGCCAACAGGCTGGCTCTGATGAGGTTGGAGATCACTGACCACTGCAGGGACCTCTGCAGTCTCTGCCGTTGGCTCGAATAGGAACCGTGGTCTTGACTCAGGATCTGAGTTCTACTTTAATCATTGATGACTACAGTGACAAGTCACCTGGTGAGAAACATGGGTCATAAGTAACCATATAGTACGAATGAACTTCGGGGTTGTTTCTAAGCCAGGACTTCTTGGCTTCTTTTTTTTTTTTTTTGCGGTACGCGGGCCTCTCACTGTTGTGGCCCCTCCCGCTGCGGAGCACAGGCTCCGGACGCGCAGGCTCAGCGGCCATGGCTCACGGGCCCAGCCGCTCCGCGGCATGCGGGATCTTCCCGGATCGGGGCAAAAACCCGTGTCCCTTGCATCGGCAGGCGGACTCCCAACCACTGCGCCACCAGGGAAGCCCCAGCTTCTTGGCTTCTTGAATGTGTTTGTTTTTTTTTTCCTTTTTAGTTTTAGTTGCTTGTTTTGTTCCTTGGTTGCTTTTCACTTTGGTTTGATTTCGTTTGTGTTTGCGTTTCTTTTTTTAGTTATCCAAACACATGATGCAAAAGTAATCATCTTTTGGTGTGCCCTAATTGAAGGTAAGTTTCATTAGAAAAAGAAGATTTTCATTTAGAGAGAAGACAGGGACGCCATCTCCAGCCCTGGGCGGTGGCCTCAGACACTGCGCAGAGACCAGGGCTTCAGACACTCAGATGCTTAGCTGCTTCATTTTCGCCTCTAAAGGGCTCCTGGATCCATTGTCTGAATCAGCTGACAGAGCAAAGAGGGTAGTGATTGTTGTAGAGATTTATCATATGAGGAGAGCACGTCTTCGTCCTCCGTGTCCCAGGGATTTTCAGGAAAATCTACTCACCGTGGGAGGGGTGGGGGGACAGCCTTGTCTCTACAGCACTGGGCAGTGGGCGGCCGGAGCCCTAGACCATCAGGGTGAACTTTCACAGCAGCCGAACGGAGATGCTGTCAAGTCCTCTCCTCCGATATCAGGACACGACTGTGGGGCTTGGCCAGGGAGGCCTCGGCCCAACAGTGGACACCCCTGACCACAGAATACGTGACACATGAAACCAGTCTGGGTGGGTAACACTTTAATGTTAGGTCGGTAGGTGCAGAGCCGGGGTGCAGAACCAAGCGGCGGAGCTCGGGGGAATGTGCCAGGACCCCTCCCCCGCCTACCCCCGATGGGCATTCACGCCCCCCGACCCACACCCTTCCCTAGCCCGCGAGGGGAGGTGGACAGAGGGACGAGATGGGCCACTTCCCTAAGGGTGGGCGGTGCACGCCCCTCACTGCTTCTGGAGGGAACTGCTGACCAGATCCCCGTCTGTGCCCCACGGAGGATACTGTCAGCTCGTCAGGACAAACCTCCGCCCCGACTGTCGGACTCTGGTCATATTTATCTCCTCTAATCCCAGATCCCAGCAGGAAGCCATGGCCCTTTCCCAACCGCTGCCTCAGGGGCAGCGACCCCGGGGGGGGGGGGGGTTGTCCACAGGGTGGTCCGGTTCCCCTCCCATATCCGGTGCAGCTGTCCTCAGGGAGCCCCTGCAGGACGCCCTCCACTCCCTTCAGCGCTGAGACCGGCCCACGTTTGGGGGATGGGACGAGCAGCCCCTCGGCTCTGGGCCGTGGGACATGCGCCGCTGCCCCTGGGGCCCGACTCCCCTTCCTGCCTGTAGCTCTCCTGATGCAGTTACCCTCATCGAGGGCCTCTGACCAAGACCTTCTCGCCCTTTCCCCAGCCTTGTCCTCAGGTGGCCAGCAGATCAGGGAGACTGCAGGCCCGCTGTGCTCCCTCGCGAAGGTGCAGCCGGATAGCATGGGGCCCTGAGGGATCCAGCGGCCACCCGGCTGTGAAGATGTCTCCAGGCCCCAGACCAGCACTGCACTTCCTGACGACTGGCCTCTCCCGGGGGCACTGAGCCTGCATTCGAGTTTCCCTCATCTAAGCAGGTCAAGCGATCAGGGTGTCATCCCACCTGGGCAGGGTTTGCACGAGTCTGACCACTCGGCCCTGCCCCCAGTTCCTCTACACGCTCGAGGCCAGCGGGGCTGGAAATGCACCCTGGACTCAGGGACAAATTCTCATGACCCTGGGCCGCTGCTGGGGAGAGCTGGGTCCGGGGCCTCAGTGCCAGGGGAGCCTAGGCCGGCGTCCCCGCAGCTGCCCTGCTGGCCGACGGCAGCTCTGCCGCGGAGGGAACAGGGGAAGCGGGGGCAGGTCCCTCTCCTGCTCCAGAGATGGCAGCTGCTCCCGTTGGACGGCAGGGAGGAGCCCAGCGAGGCTGATGCTCGTTTCACGAGACAGAACAGGCTGTGGGGCGCAGGCGGGCCTGCCGAGGTCGGGGGCCCACTCGCGGGCCTCCTGCCCTCGGGCAGCGCCGTCCCGGCCTCCGGCGGCCCCAGAACTCTGCCTGCCGCCCGCACGTGTCCCGCGGTCCTGGGGCCCCGCGTTCCCCCTCGGAGGCTTGGCTGGGCCTCAAGCTTGCCGTTTATGGGACCTGCTGAGACCGCGTCTCCGGGGAGGCCTGTCTGACGGCGGCGGTCAAACGGGCGAAGAAAGGACAAGTTCGTGAACTAATTTACTCCTGAGCCCAGGTCTCACCACCAACCGTAAGCTCAGAGTGGATTTTTGTGGCTGAGTTATAAATCCCTCGCAAGTGGGGTCTCCCATAGACAGGCTGTCAGGGGCTTCAAGGCCGCGGCGGCCGGGGCTGCGGACACCGTCGTGACCGGGCGTTGGCTCAGAGCCTCACAGGTGAAGCCCGAGTCCGGCCTCCAGCAGAGCTTCCGAACGGCTACAGTTCTCAACACCAGCCTCGGCCGGGCTCCCGCAGCCTGTGAGTCCGCATCCCCTGGCCCTGTCTCTCTCTGAGGCGCCGCCGTCGAGGGGTGGGACACCAAGCTGGCGGAGCACAGACCTTAATTCTATGACCCCCCCTTCCTCGGGCGGACACAGTGGGGCTCCATTTTCACTGTGCAGCACGGGGCGGGGGTCCTGCGTCTCCCAGCCTCGCCCCGGTGGGTCCCTGCGGCCTCAGCCCGCGTGGCCGAGAGGACAGAGGAGGGACTGGCTGCGGCCTCGTGGGGGCAGGGCCAGAGCTGCCGGGGACGGGTCTGTGCACTCAGTCCGTGGGCCGCGGGGCTGCACGCAGAGGCCTGGATGCCCCTGGCGCCCGTGGCAGGGCTGCCGCTCCTCCAGGGAAGCCTGTGCGGTCAGCTTTCTCAAAGCGCTGTTTCTGCCTCGCTGAAAGGCAGCGAGAGGCTGCCTGAAGAAAAGGCCAGACGGTTTCTGGAGGAAGACCTCTCACGCCCTGCCACACAGCCCCGACCCTGCCCGGTCCCAGGAAGGCGGGAGGAGGCCCCTTTCCGCGGCTCACACCTGGGCCCGGAGGACGGAGCCTGGCCCGACCTTCACGCCCTGCACATCTGCCACCGGACCCCCAAAGGCCCCGCTGAGGCCCCGCAGAGCCCGGTCCTCAGACCCCCGTGTCGCTGGCCTCAGGTAAACAAAAGGATGCGCGTTAAAGCTCAACAAATTACGTCCAGACCCACAGGATGGGAGGTGCGCCGACACCAGGCGGCAAGTACGGAGGTGGCCGCCCTGCATCTGGCTGGGACACCGTCGGGCTGGACAGACGGTGGCTGTCAGTCCAGGTGCCGGGGGTGTCGGCCGGGCTGAGAGTGCCGACCTTGGTCAGCTCGTCCTTCAGCCGCGGGGACTCACCCTGAGTCTCCGTGAGACACCAGCTCCCGTCGGGGTGGGGGGTGGTCTTGAAGGAAGAGCTGCCCGAACAAATTTGTATCTATCTTTAGGAGCACGAGCGTCGTCCTCAGAGAGTGCGCTTCCCTCCAGAAACCCGTGGAATCTAGAATTGCACGGCCCTGACCACCGTCTGCAGCTGATACGTGTGCATCTCCCCTGGGCTCCAGGCGTGATGCAAGGAACCCACACGCTCAGCCTCGTGGAACCTCACGAGGAAGGCTGTAAAGCACACCCGCCCCGCAGGTAAGAAGGCAAAATGCAGGAAGTTCCGGAAATCTATTCAAGGCCACAGAGCCCGCAGGGCAGAGCTCAAGGGGCGCTGCGCAAGTATCAGAGCGAGCTCCCCTGAGTTCATCCCTGTCGAGGCCAGTACGTGGCCCAGTGAGCCAGGGCAGGGGCCGCAGGGGCCCGGCACAAGAGCTGAGAGCACTGGGCCAGGCTCCACTGAGAGGCCCAGGGGGCGGGGAATGTCCCCCAGAGGAAACGGGGCTCAGAAAGGAGCAGAGACAGATGTGGGTTGAGCTCAGCTCAGCAGCCCCCAGCGTGTCAGGTCCCGATCCTGGTATCTGTAAGTGGTGACTTCTATGGAAAAGGGCCTTGCGGGTTTGATCAGATCAAGGGCTTTCAGACGGGGGACTACATGGCTTCTCTGGGGGGCTCTATGCAGGCTCTCTTGCAGGGGAGCGTACGAAAGAGGAAAAGGCCACGTGGCCACAGAGGCCGAGGTCGGAGTGGTGCTGTCAAGGGTCACCAGCAGCCACCGGAAGCCAAAAGCACAATGAAACCTCTTTTCCCCAGAATCTCCTGGAGCAGCAAGGCCCTGCTAGCACCTGGACCTCAGCCCAGGGAAACTTCCGAGCCGTGAACGGTAAGACAGTACGTTTTGCTGTTTCAAGCCGTCACGTTTGTGACATTTTTGTTACGGTGGCCACAGGGCACAAATACCATACAAGGGTTCGGCCCAACTAGAAGGTTTTCAGGGAAATTGCATCCAGAGAGATGGCAGATGGGTCTCACCATCTCAGCTGAGCAGACAGCAGTGGGGACGTGTTCTACGGGAAGGGTGGGGGGCTCCAAGGGCGGCGCAGAAGGTCCAGGGGAGCTCCTGGCCCTAGTAGGGATTTCATGAGACGGGAAGTTCCATCATTAGGACCTGAGTCTTGACCTCCGTTCCCCATTGGAGAGGTCGCCAGGGATCAGAAGCCCCACCACCACCTCCCACAGCATCCTTAGTCCCGCCCCAGCCTTCTTTCCACCAGGTTCCTGCCACCCAAACCCACTAATTCCATCTTGGAAGAGACCAGAGACTCTCACTCCATCTGTGTGGGTGCGGCGTCCTAGCATCAGTGTTAAAGGCTCCCAAGGTAACCCGAGGGTCATCACGGTGCAGAACCACCCCCCCACCGGGCATCCTGTCCTCTCAGCCATGTCCCGGCACCCTCTCATGTGAGGGTCTCGGGGACACAACTCCCCATCTACTCCTCACTTGTTCCGCCCCACCGAGACCGGGTGTCCTTCCTACGAAGCAGCAGCACGAGACGTCTTTCCGAGAAGCGTCCTGGAGCAGCCCAGCTGACATGGTCCCCACACCGCTGGGTTCCCAGAGATGCCCCAGCGCCGACCCTAAGCTGACCATTTGCCTTCAGATCACCTGGTAGTAATTCTGTTCCGTGGAACTGGCATTTCCTCGACTGTGAGACTAGCAGGGGGCGCAGCGCCCCTAGGACGGGAGCTGCGTGGACACGTTGAACTGCCTCCCAAGGTGGGCCCCTCACCATCGGGCACCCAGCGTCCTCCTCTGCAGACCTGAGGTGAACGACACGATATGCGGGTCCCTCGTAAGCACCCCCCAACCCCGGCTGCGTAATGAAACTTTGATGCCGCTGCCCTGGAAGGAGAGCGTATTGACCGCGGTGCAGCTGGACGCGCTCATTGTCTTTCTGTCATCACGCGGGAGAATCTTTATCTCTCATTAAAGAAGGCCAGTAGCGCCTGTGTCACACAATTATCAGCAAGCTCTTCCGACAGGTGGGTGATCCGGCATCTGGACCCAGAGATGAAGCGCAGGTGCAGACGGGGAGACCGGGGAAGGGCTTAAAGTTGAAGCCGACTTACAGGTCTGCAGCAGTACTGGCCTGCCTGCCGGCGTATTCCCTGGCGGGAGAGGGGCCACGCATGGGGCCAGTGGCCAGAAAGATGGGTGCAGAGGCTGCAGGGCATGGGGCACAGAGGGCAGCGGTCTGCCCCTCACCTGCCTGTGAGGCGGAGGTCCTGCCCACCGACTGGAGAAACAGTCTCTGCGGTCACTAGCCCCCCTCCCTTCAGAAGCCCAGACGGTGAGGAAAGCACTGTCCAGTGTGGACCCCCCAGTCGGGGGGCAGGCTCCGTTCTCCCCTCGCCCGCCACCCGTACCCTCACCCAACTCGCCTCAGGGTGACCGTGACTGAGACCACTTCTCGTCCTGCACGTGTCCTCAGCGCCAGGGTGTGGGTTTACTGTGTTTTCAAGTTGGGGTGTTTTCATATGTTCTTTTTCTTTTTCTCTCCTTTATTTCCCCAAATGAAATGTAATCCAAACCGGACAAATTCCCAGAAGCTGCAGGATGGAGTTCTTTCCTCTCCTCTGATTCCCGGTTTCTAGAAAAACAGAACTTACGCTGCATGCGTCCCACAGAAAACGGTCCATGCGCAGCGGTGGCGCAGGGACAGCGCTCTGGAGAGGCCCCGGGGCCCCTGCGGTGGGTGTTCCCCCAGGTCTGGGTAGGGTGCCCAGCAGGAGGAAGGAGCTGGGAGGGTGGACAGGGGGCAGAGCCTGGGGGCATCTGCTCCATCCACCCCAAACACCCTGACCTCTGCAGCTCAGCCTCTGGGGCCTGAGTCTGGTCACACCCTTACTTCTCTTTCTTCCCCATCAGCTTCCCTGTGACCCCATCTCGTAATATTCCACACGCTGAGCGTCAGCCCAGCACAAACAAAGAGCCTTTTCTCCTCGGCAGAAATTGTGAAAAGTCTCCGGCCTCAGAATTTACAGCAGCTTTCCCTTGAAATGCTTGACATTTCCCCACAATTTCTTAGATATACTTGGTGGGCAACGTGCGTCATCTCTGTTTGAATTTATCGCACAGAATAAGCCATTTTCTCCACTTTAATGTCATCCCCTCGGTAACCGGGAGGTCGGGGGCAACAACGCAAAAACAGCAGATTTGTCAATGGAATGTGCAAAGCTGGTATAAATTTATCTTGTCCTAATCCCGCACCCCTTTCATCCCGTGATTTTTCATATGCATATGAGAATTTCCCGCGAATTGCTTTCTCACACATTTCACTGTCCAGGCGGCTCTGAGACAGGCCGGTCCCTCAGCCCATTGGGGCAGCCTGGCTTCTCTCCTTCCTGCTTTTTAAATGGCAACCAGTAAACATTGCTTCTAGAACTGCCTTCCCTTGAAACCCCAAGCAAGCTGGGGTCAGCTGGGTGCTGTGGCCCTCGTCTCGTGAGATGAGCTGGAACACGTGGGCAGCAGAGTGACCCAACGCCCATCGTCCTGGATGAGGAGGCCAGCGGGGTCTCCTCTCAGCTGGCAACCTGGTTCCAGGCAGGAGCACATCTCTCACCGGCCCCATCTCGCTCATCTCTCCAGTGACACCGCAGAGCAGAGCCACCACACCAAGGACAGAAACCCCCAAAGGGCGAGGGTGTGCCAGACCCGCATGGGGATCGGAGGGGAGGGGAGCTGGGTCGCAGGGATCCAGCTGAAGCAGGTGGAGTATGAGATGCTCCTCAGGTCGTTTGGGGTTTTCAGCAACTGCTTTCCTCCGGGAAGCATCTTGTTTCCTGCCCATCCCTCCCCCATGCCCTTCAGCACCTTTTCTGCACCATCTCACCCTTAGCCACCTCCCTCCTGGAGGGAGACTTAACCTCTTCCCTCACGGCTGCAAAAATCCCCCATCCTCTGCCTCTGCTTTGCAGGGGAGGTCAGTGCACCCCAGCCCCTTTGTCCAAGCACACACCCGGCCCCTTTGAGAAGAAAACCCATCACCTTCTGAGGCAGAGAACAAGCACCTCCTCCCGTTCAGAGTCAGGCGCGGGTGGCATCACCGGCTCCTGGTCACTGCGGTTGAGTGATCTTTGGGTTCTCAATAAGTTGGCCATTTTCCCTTCATATTCACACCACCTAACTGTTGGAAGTCATCTCTTCTCAGCAGAAAATGAGCAAAGCAATCTATTAGAAAAAGAAAATAAGGATAGGTTGGCTGGTACAGAGCTGGGCTGTGAGGGTGAGGGGAGAGTCTGGAAGAGTCGTTGGGAGCTGGTTAGGACAGAGCGCGAGGACACAGGGGGCCGTGAGGAGGGTCCTGCGACAGCCCCATCGTTCCCTGGCCACCTCCCTCACAGCACGCTGCCCAAGGTGTTTGTGCAGCTGCCTCTGTGACCTGCAGCCTCTAACACACACTGACACATGGTGCTGCAAGACAGACTTCCTTTGGAGTGGATATAACTGCTCAAATGTGGACGCTTCCTTCTTCTCAAGGAAGTTTTCCAATATTGACATTTCTTTTTAAAACTTTATTTATTTCTTATTTTTTATTGAAGTATAGTTGACTTACAATGGATTAGTTTCAGGTGTACAACACAGTGATTCAGTTATATATATATATATATGTGTGTGTGTGTGTGTATATATATATGTATATATATATATATATATATATATATTCTTTTTCAGATTATTTTCCCTTCTAGGTTATTACAAAATATTAAGTAGAGTTCCCTGTGCTACACAGTAAGTCCTTGTTGGTTATCTATTTTATATAGAGTAGTGTGTATCTGTTAATCCCAACTTCCTAACTTATCCCTTCCCCTTGTCCCCCTTGGTAACTATTAAGTTTGTTTTCTATGTCAGTGAGTCTCTTTCTGTTTTGGAAATAAATTCATTTGCATTTGCAGCAACATGGATGGACCTGGAGATGATCGTACTAAGTGAAGTCAGTCAGACAGAGAAAAACGAATATCATGTGACGTCGCTTATATGTGGAATCAAAATTTCTTATAAAATTCTCTCCAGAGAAGCTCTTGATTCTCAAACGTATTAACGCATTGTACAGTCAAGCCAGGCCCCAGAGCCTTGTACCAAACCTACATGCCAGCGTCACGGGCGTCTCAGGGATGAACAAACTACAGCGGCTGCATCAGTGGGGCCCACTCTTCAGAGTCAGGCTGAGACGCTTCTCCTCTAAGTTTATGCCATTTAGTGGAAGGGATACACCGTCTCCAGAGACTGTTGACCCAATTCTGTTTTCTGGGACTCAGTATGAGGTGCAGGAATGGCCATGTGACAACCTCCAGGTTCAAATCCTAAAGGAGTTGGTGCCCCTGTGGCAGCATTTTGACACGTTGAAAATGACATTTGAAAACAGTTTTTGTCTCGAGGTCCATTCTCTTGCATTGACATTGTTTCCCTTTAGAGACAGTAGCGCATGAACATGGGAAAGTCCTGCTTTTGTTGGGTACTCGGTTCAGACGAAGCTTGTGCTCAACAAGCCTAGGTCTGGACCTAAGATAAATATTCCCCAGGCCAGGAGGACAGAGTAACCTCCCGGTTGTCGCTATTTACATAAATCCACCAAAGGAAATGGGCTATGAGGTCACTGGTTTTCTTGACTATCCAGTCCCTACACTGAAAGATAAAATTATCAGGATATTGTCTTTGGTTTTAGGCCATCTCTCTGCAGTTAGAATTTCCTCCCGTCGGTTACTCTTGGGTGGACAGTCCCACGGTCAGTGGTTCATCATCTACTCAAGCAAGGTCTTAAATTCATCTCTGTTGCCACCAATTGATTTTCCAGTAAAGTCCTAGACTGCAGTGTTCCAAGCACACGGTAGAAATGGACGGGATTTTATAGAGCGAAGAAATGTTCACCTCTCGCCACAAAAGGAAATAACACCACACACACACACACACACACACACACACACACACACAAACATAGACTCACCACTTCACAGCAGTGAGCTATGAGTGACCAAAACTTTTCCAAAATTAGAACTCAAAAAAAAAGTACCTCTATCCCATGGGATAGTAGGTAATGTTTGTAGACCAATACTTTAATTTTTCTGAGTCAGGATTTTACTGTGACTTAAATCAATTCAGCAAAACAGTTTTCACCCCTACAGTATACACCAGGGTATCTGCTAGACAACTGAGCTGCAATGATAAAAATGACAGATATGGGTTCCAGCTTCAGAGAACTTCTGTGGAGGAGACGGTCAGAGCACATAACAGGGCACATAATCTTCCAAGGACCGCGTAAGCTCCACAGAGCAGGGACCTGCCATCTGGGAGCATCCCCCGGGCCCCATGGATATGGAATCCACGGCCCATGGACGGGGTTCTGCAGCAAGATGGACACAGCCCCGAGAGCCAGCAGCCTCCACGCTCACCCTGCAATGGGCACCCTGGCAACAGGGCGTCATCCTCAGAAAACTGATGCCAGACAAGTACCTATCTCAGAGGGTCGTTTTGCGATCTACAGGATTTTAAGCTTTCAAGTACTTAGCATAAGCCCAAACTCATGTGAACCTCTCATGACTGTCATTGTGACTAGAACCTTAGCGCCTACCACAGTGTCTGGGACACATGAACGTTTCAGTTTACATTTGTAGAATTAAGCATATTCATTAAAGTCATTACCATGGTGGTTCTCCCTGAGATCTTCCCCCCAAGAGTCCACAATGAGTTACTGGAAACTGATGACACTGAGTTGTCACTCTATGTCCTCAACAGTGAGCTGAGAGCACAGAGTTAACTGCCGTTGTAGAACGTGGAATGCCCACCACCAAAACAGCGAGTCAGTGCTCTGGAAGAGGAGGGAAAGAAATCTGAAAATTACGTGAGGATTAGATCCAACGTGAATAAGCAAAACAGATGTAGCACTGTGTTCTATCCAGAGCGCTCAGTTATGCTTTGCAAGGACCGGCAGTAAAGTAATACCTAACGTTTTCATTTAATAATAAAACACTTACTGAGTACTTAAGAACAAGCCAGATACTGTAATCCATAGTCTTTGCTCGAAAAACTGAAGCTCAGGTGTCAGGGCACAGCTCTGTAGGCAAATAATTAAGAAACAGTGAAGTAAAGTAAATTTAACACTAAGTATTGTGTGGGGATTTTTGTCACGACTGGGCCAGACACAAAACGTCCAGGCAAAGCCTGGCATGAAGACAGCACTGAGACGACAGCGGCTGGGATTGGAATGAGTAGCCTTGATAGGAGGTCGAAGGTAGGATGTTGGAAAGAGAAGGGTTTAAGCTCCTCCTGTCTCCGACTGGGCAGCCAGGTGGGCAGTGGTCAGGACAACTGAGGGAGGGAAGGAGAGGGTCTGCAGATGCCGTGGGGCTTCTGGGGAACTGCCGGTGGGCAATAGGTCTGGGGTCAGGGCAGAAGGAGTTTTACCGGAAAGTCGATGGGACAGGCCTTGCACTGGGGTGAGAGTCAAGTCCGGGTGAGCAAATGTGACAAGTCAAGTTGAGAATTGGAAGAAGAAGGAGAGAAGTGGAGGACTGTGAGGCAGCAGAGAACAGCCATTCGATGGGCAGATGGTATGTGGACTTGAGGCCATGGGAGGAGCTCACCGGGGGTGAGGATCCTGCCCTCTCCTTTCTGTCCCTAGGGCCCAGTGTGGTCCCTGACTCCCGTCAGCTGCTCTAAGGTATTTATATTAATTACCTCTAATTAATTAATATAAATTAATATAATTAATTTATATTAATGTGCAAACAGCGAAGGAAACTACAAGTCTAAGATGCTGAGAAAGTAGAAATGTGTTGATTATGATAAGAAAGGAAAGATGGAATTGAAGTAAGTTAAGGAAGATCTTATAAGAGTTTGGTGCTGACTGAAGCGCATCTATAGACGGGGAAGGGCTGGTGGTACAGATGGTACAGAACCAAGACCACGAAGCATCATGCATCATTTGCAGGTGAGAGGATCGTACATCTGGAAAATACAAAAAATCACCTGAAAGTGTTATGAATTACAAAATAATTCAGGAAGGTAGCTAGGTAAAAAGGAAAACACCAGATCATGACCATTCCATATGGAATCAATGATCACATGAGCAATATGACGGGAAAAATAAAGTTAACAAGATATCTACAGGATACGTACAAAGACACCTTTGGAATAACTGAGCGTTCCAAAAGAAAAGTTTTCTGTATTAAAAGTCACACTTTACTTTTAGATATAAGTCCATATCGTGAAGATATCAATTCTGCTTTTAAAATATCATGAGATCCTGATAAAACATCCATAAAGGAAAAACCATATAAATAATACCAATAATATTGCTGTGGGAAAAAAAGTGATTAGAGGGACTATTCAGAGCTGATGCCAAAACATACCATGATGTCAGTGTCACAGCAGTTGAACCGAGTGGACAGATAAATCAATGGGATAGAATAAGGAATCCAGAGATAGGTCCAAATACCTATATCAGGGATTTAGTATATAATAAAGGTGTCATTTCATATCACGGAGAAAAGGAAGGTCCAATACGTGCTCCAGGGACAAGCGGCAACCTGAAAAAAACAAAGTTTAATTCCTACCTTTCTACTGACATCAGAATAAGTTCCATATCGAATGAAGTGTTAACCACAAAATAAAAACAAAATAGAATACTAGAAGAAAATACTGGAAAACGTTCCTAATCACTGAGTGAGGGAGAGCTCCTCTCTGCAAGAAACAAAAATCCGGAGGCTGTAGAAGACAGACGATGAATTTAACTGTGTAAAAATAGGAGTTTTCCGATGGCAGCGCTCCACCAAATACGCAAAAAAGGAAATAAACAGGCAGCCTGTTTACAACATACATCACAGAGAAAACCCTGCTTCCCTTAATTTAAAGAGCTTCTACAAATCGATACGAGAAAGAGCGATGACATGACAGCAATATGGGCAGAATGTGTGAAGAAACGGGAAATGCGAAAGAGGTCGAAATAGCCCCCAAACACGTGGACGACGCTCTACCTTACTCATTATGAGAAATGCAAACTAAAACAACGGGGATACAGTTTTTCATCTACCAGATTGACAAACGCATGACGTTTGCTCACACTCAGATGTCAGACTTGAGGACGAGGGTCTGTCATCAGTCACTCAAATAATGAGGTTATCGATAGAAGCTCTACAGGTAACCTAGTAAAGCTATCAGACTTTGGAATGTGCTTCAATATTTAAAACCTACAAGCTCTTGGACCCAACAATCCTACCTGCAGAAGAGCTTCCTACGGCCACCTACTTGTGTATGACTCCAGGGAACATGCAGGAAGATCTCCAAGGCAGTTTTGCTATCCAGCAGCACAAGACGGGGAAACACTCTAAATAACGCATCGCAGGGGGATGTATCACGAATGAATGCAACCATTCAGGGCTGGTAGAGGCGCAGAATATCTCCCAAAGGACACACAAGAGGGCTAACAGGTTTTGACTTTGGGAAGGTGAAAGGGTACTGGGGGCCATGATGGAAGACTTATTTTCATTCCATCTTTAAATGTGTACCATGGCCATGGGTTACCTATTCACAGAAAAACATTTTAAGGACAAATACGAGAGATCAGCCTGGGGAGGAGACCGGAGACCCCGGGGCTAGAGGCACATTTCAGGCATATTCAGTGGGCGGGCCCCCTGGGAGGCGCTTTCCTCGGACATAAAACAGCTGTGGGGACAGGGAGGTGGCTGGGGACAGAGGGGTGAATGGCCAGGCTTGGACTGGCTGTGTTGGGGTGAGGGAAAGGGAAAGCGGTAAATGCTGGAGAATTTCCTGTGGGTTCAAAGCTGTAGAAATGTCTAAAGCCATCAGAGGCACATGCCTTTGCTCAGATAAAACTACATCAGAGTCATTTTTGACTCCAGAATAAGCGAACGCTGGAGGATGCCCGGTGCTGCCCCATCAGTGTTCCCGGGCCGAGGCTCCCACCAGCTTCAGGTTTGGGGCAGCAACTCTCCCGGGAGCTGAGTCATCCCAGGAAAGAGCCTCCCAGGGGGACCACCCTGAATGTGCCTGAAACGCAGCTAACAAACAGGGAACAATACTTCCCGGGGAGCTAGGACATGGTTGACAAGGATCAAAGAGCTGGGTACACAGAAGTTTCTTCGTAAGTGTTAACTCCTGTCTGGAATACCTGCCCTTCACCAGAAGAAAATGAGGGAGCTTCTGCAGGCAAAGAAACGGGGCAGACGGAGGCTCCAGAGGGGGGTTTCAGGCTGAGCACACTGCACCTGCAGGAGGACCGTGGGAGGAAACCAGAAAGCAAGAGGTGACAATCTCCAGAAAGTTCTAGAATGCTGGGAGAATGCTGCTACGATTGCTTCTCCATGTCAAGGATGGATAAAGCTGTGATGAGGTTGCAAAACTGGACTGAACCAGTTCTAATGTTCCTTACGAAATTTTCAGTTTAAATAACCAATTAGTGGGCTTTGTTGAATTTAGTGGTCGTCTCTGAAATCTCATGTGTTGAAGATAACAGGTTTCAATTAAAATATCAAAGTCAGGGA
Source organism: Stenella coeruleoalba (assembly GCF_951394435.1). NCBI lineage: Eukaryota > Metazoa > Chordata > Mammalia > Artiodactyla > Delphinidae > Stenella > Stenella coeruleoalba. The sequence continues at coordinate 1,833,389 of NC_137160.1, read as the reverse complement.
AAAAACAAACTAAGAATGACCAATTTTAGTCTGGCATTTCAATCCATACAGAAAAGAAAACATATAAAACAGTCCTTCCAGTGTCTGAAAGCCTAAGAAATATTCTATAGTGAACATCTCATGGGGTGTCGCAGAGGCACCCTAAACATGGGGGCTGAACATTTTAATGAATTGGGCTTCTCTGTTCCCAAAGTATTCAGTTAATGTACTTCTCTTTGGTAAGAAGAGAAATATCTTACCCATCATAATCTGTCATCTATAATCTAATTTCACCCTCAATTTATTTGTCTCTGCACCTGAGTAAAATTGTCCCATGGTTATTAATAGATTTCTTAATTGCAACCAGCTCGTAACACAGTGGCAGCTGATAGAGAGAATTCAGGCTGAGTGGATGCCTGTTGGTTCCAGCATAAGCTGGTTTTATAAATATCCATACAGCATAGAGGCAGAGGATTAGACATAAACATGAAGAGAGATGACATAGACAGATACAGATGTGGACGCAGGTACAGGTATAGGTGTAGATGTGCACAGTGATGTCGGTAGAGATGAAGACACAGGCACACCTCATTTTACTGCAATTTGCTTTTGCACTTTGCAGATACTGCATCTGTTACAAACTGAAGGTCTGTGGCAGCCTCGTGTCCAGCAAGCCCACCAGCGCCATTTTCCCAACAGCATCTGGTCACTCCATGTCTCTGTGTCACATTTTGGTAATTCTCGCAATGTTCACACTTGCTCACCATTATTATAATTGTTCTGGGGATCTGTGATCAGTGACTTTGATGTTAACTATTGCACGAAGATTAAAACTCACCGAAGGCTCAGATGATGGTTAACACTTTTGAGTAACAAAGTATTTCTAATGAAGGCATGTACATTGTTTCTTCAGACATAAAGCTATTACACACTTAATAGACCATAGTATAGTGTAAACATAACTTTTATATGCCCTGGAAAACCAAAAAAACTGTGTGATTCACTATTTCAATGTTCACTTTATTGTGGTGGTCTGGAAGTAGACCAGAAATATCTCCC